>NW_028288622.1:0-362500 GCF_059628265.1 Tinamus guttatus
GAGAGCATTTCTACTGCCTGTCCCACGGAGGAGAAGCAGCAGCTGAGCTGCTGATGAGCAGCCCGCTGACTCTGCAGGCTGACAGCAGAGTCCGTAGTGCTGGGGCAGTCTGCAGTGCAATGGCAAGTGGTGCCTAACAGTGTAAGCAAATATGCATGTATATACCTATGCATGGTAGCCTGCAGAAGAGCTCTCAGAGGCTATAGAGCAGGCATCACTATTTGCCCCTTAAAGCAGTAATAGAAAGCTAATTAGAATCATGAGTAAAGAGCACAAAAGGGGATAAAAAAAAAAGAGTGAAAATGGAGTTTCATTTACCCATACAAATAGACAAAGAAGTAACACTTGGACAGCAGCAGAGGGGTTTGAAACAGCTTTCGGTGCATTCAATCTATTCAGTCTTCACTCTTGGTAGAAAAGATCACATATATCATCTTACATTGTTTATTGTTCTAAATAAAGACTTACACCGATGGAGCTCTCATGCGGACTTCAGACTATTGTATTGGCTTCTCACTGACACTTATCAGCTGAAACAACATATAACAGCATGGAGTCCAGAAACAGTGTATTTTATGGTATCAGTAGAAGATTGGGGGCTGGGGGAAATACAATGTTCTTGTTAAAAAAAGTAGGAAAAAAAAAAGGAGATGATAGCATAACAGCCAGCAGCCTTTTGGTAACTGGAGCCTTTCTAGTTGAGCTGAGGTAGATACCAACAGGCATCAGCTTTGCAAAGGCTCCAGCTTAGTCAGTTCAGGCCCTTCCTAGTTCCGGCTGATGCTAGAGTCTGATGCAAGAGAAGTCCTGCTGGGTCTTGGAAAGGATGAAAATGACATGAAGGATGAAAGATCTGCTGTATATTTTTCCTCTACTGTTTCTTCTGTATGTCCTGTGAGAAAGGTGTGGGATTGCCTGAATATTATAGAGGATGCCACTCAGGAGGTGAATGATGGAATTGAGTCTTTGTCATCATTTTATTGTGTTCCACTATTAAAGGTAAAGCTACATGGAGAGATTCTGCTAGTTTTCAGTCCACAAAACAGTCACGAACCATCAGTTGTCAATATGACAAGTAGTCTTCTATTTTCCTTTGATCTAACATACGTCAAGATCTAAGCGCCACTCCACTTTGCAGATCCTTCTGATCATATAGGGTGCAATTTTTTAGACAACAGCGAGACACCTTATAAGATCTGCAGGGACAGAAGGGATCTGCAGCTGGAGTGGCCTTTTCCCTGCAAGTGTCCTAAGGATCAGGATGCCCGTAACTAAGAGTGCATTCCCCATCATCCCTTCTTTCAGACCTACAAGGGCCCATATTAGGATAAACAGTATGGCCAGCTAACAAAAGAAGCTTTAGGAGAGCATCTGTATATATCCCACATCACAAATAGCAGGGAAAGCAAAGGGTGAGTTTAGAAAACAGAGCAAAAGCAATGGTGTGGCTAATCCCATATTCCTTTCTTTTCTGTGCATCATATTCCCAATTCCACACAGTTCCCCTGCATTTGGAAGTGTTGTATTATGGATTTTGGAAACCGACCCTAAAGGAATTACTTGGCATTTTTTTCCCTTGATTAAAGACCTGGAATGAAATATAGAAAGTTTCAGGTGGATCCAACACTTTCGTAAAGAAATCAAAGTAGATTTCTTGCTATTCAATAAAACAATACAATTTCCTTTCCTGATTTAGCAGTAAACAGAGTTAATAAATAAAATAAGAACATACAACTGGAATGGGTCTCTAGGTCAGCGATGCAAGCCCTTTGCCTCTAACTTCAGTGCTACATTTTTCCCTTTCATTAACTCATCAGGCTCTGACAACAGCAGTGGTTTTAGCTAGACTTGATAGCTTTCACCCCAAATGAAAGTCACTTCCTCAAGGCTATTCCAAGATAATGGCAGGAAAAAATCCAAGAATACTGAGTCTCACTCAGTTGCTCTAGTATAATACCGAAAAAACATCAGATCTGAAATAATGTTGAATTGGAGAAGGTGGATCCTGCTCGTGGGCTATATAGAAGAAGAAAATTGTGTTTTCTTTTTCCAATTCACTGGAATCCTCATGAGAGAACAGTGACCAAGATAAAAGCTCAGCAAAGAAAAACAAAGCAAGAACTCCACCTCTTCCTCAAAAGATGTGAAAATAAGGTTAACTGGAGATGGTTTTGTTTTGCTCTTGCTTTCTCTACAACACAGAGAATGTTAATGAATTGCACTGTTAACTGGGACATAATCTTGTCTGTAAGGGAGCAGGGGAAATTTAGATGTGTGACTATCTCATATAATGAGAGGCAACTGGGAGTTTTTGGAAGGGATGAGAAATTGGCATGTGGAAATAATAATTATAGATTTTAAAACACTTACTGAGAAATGCTATTGAAGAAACCTCTTTGGTTTTAATTTTGAACCTCGGTAGAAAGGGAATTAGGATACCTGGTGTTAAAATCTGCTCAAATCCCTCAAAGCTTTCATGAAGATCTGATGCTTTGGCTGGTGCGCTGGAGTTTGTTTAGTTGATACAAATCATATTTTCAGGCAAAGTTGTACATACACTCCCAGATGTCAGCCAGATGATACAAGGATATTTTAGCTTGGAAGCTTTTTTTCTTTCTCTCCCCCCCTTTTTCCTTTTTTGTTTTGTTTAGGAAGAAAAGAATTGCTTGTGTCCTGTTTACAGAGATTTCAGCATGATGTCTCCTATTTCAGCCACTAACACAAGCAACCTTGACAATCAGAGCGTATTTTTTTCATCCTTTTTCATCCAGACAAGTAAGCAGTCATCAATTATAGCCCCACACATGAAATACAAATTTAGCACTATGGAAATGAAAACTAAAGCAATTTGTACCTTTGCTATTCCAAGGGGATTCATTCTTGCTCTGTTTACTATGAAATATTTCCTCTCTTGAAGTCAAAGTTATATCAATGTCAGTGATCTTAAGTTCAATCATAATAAGAAGATGATACTGTGTTGTTCCTGACATCTCCTTGTTACTGGGATTTCTAGTTAGTATGTGTTTTAAAACAGTGCTCAAGCATTTGTTTTCCTTGGTTACCACCAAGCTTGGCTCCTTTGAGTTGCTAACATAAAATTTAACAGTAAAAAGAACATTTTAGGAAACCTGATTTTAAATTAATGTTCACTAAACAAATTAACTTTACCAACAAAATAATTGAAGATGTTTCTTTATCCACCAAATAATCATGCTTAATAATAGCTGAGTAATGATAATGGTAAAAAGATAAAAAGCAAATATAGACAAATGTTTATAATGAGCGTGGATTTCTGTATGCTTTGTCATGAATGGTTTGAAAAACAGAAAGATGGTTTCAATTGGAAAATCCCGTTCCTCTTCCCTTCCTTATTCTTCTCTTGCCAAATAAAGCAGTGGAGTAGGAACAGGTATGTATGCACTGGTCTGTTATTTTGCCTGTTTCTAGCTACTGTTCTCAGTAACGTAACATTTCACACACCTAAATACATAGACACAAATCCACATGCACGAGCACATACGAGCACACTGGTCATAGCACACTGCAAATTAGCAGGCTACGTGCAGAAGGGGAGTTCTGTGCCAGCCTGGCTCTCGCAGGAAACCACACCACTACAAATGCAATAAAAGCGTTATAAATGGTGCACCTCAACTCCAAATGCACCCGGAGGGCCTCTATATTTTCACTGCTAGAACGTACATTTGAGCTTATAGGCCCTGTACTGAGCCCTAAGCATCTCTCCGTGTCTAAGATCAGAAATATTGCTGTTCTATTGACCAGATCCTATGCCCGAATGCATCTCTGCAAGCCCAGAGTAACCCCGTTGTGGTGGATGATACTGCTATGAATTTATGCTCATTTAAGGAGAGCAGATGCTGGTTGAAAACCTATATGGGGAACATGCACCCTCTCTTCCAAAACCTTTCTGTTCTTCTCCTCCTTATCTTCTAAAACTTTATTTTTTTGTGGTGCTTAACAAATGTAGGCTATGAGCACCAGTTATATTGATGGCTGTTGTTCCTTATTTCCCTTGTTCTGTTCTATTTGCTCTGTCTATTGCCCTCTCTCTTCCACTCATACCATTAGGTGGGATACCTGAGGCTTAAGTAATAAATGAAATAACCTCTAGGCACCTAAATACCAATACACAGTCTCTGTCCTACCTGTGAAGGGCTCCATTATGGCACAACAGCAACAAAATTGTAGTTTTGTGGGACGGATATGTCTGGAATAGTAAGGAAAATTCATTTTCATTTTCCTTGAATCTAAGGTCAGAATTTGAATCCAGACCCTGACAGGCTTTTCCATCCAGTATTTCAAAGTCATGTACTTAGAGAGGAAATTCAGAAAGATTGCATCACTGGGTAGGACATTTAGCTGAATTTGATGTCTCTATTTTTGAGCATATGGTTTATCGAATTGTAGCACTTTTCAAGATAATTTCGACTGCCCTATTCTGAAGTATTTGTATTCTCAAGTAGAACATGTGCAAGAATAAAGATTTTGATTGCAGCTTTAATATCAAAGTAATACGTTTCAATTGACTAGGCAGGCCACTAACAATTTAGATAAAGGGATGCAATATAGCAATTAATGAGCTATACACAAATTTTTCATTGTTCATTAACCCTTCAGAGACTGCATATGTGCACATATACCGTATTTCCCATTCATTTTGCTGGTACTCTAAAAGATGGCAGAGTTCTCAAATATGTAGTTAAAGGGTTGTTTTAGTGTATGGTAAGTAATATGCACACACATTACAAAATAATATGTACAAAGCACTGCTAATGGTCCTAGCAGAGGTAATGGAATTTACTGGCATTTCTACTGGATGAATTTTTAGTTAACATCCATTATAAAATCAGCTATCTCAAGCAGAGTTGAGTTTACAAGATCAGTCAGCCTGGGGCAAAACTCTACTTGAAAGAGCAGTGGGATAGGAAAGCTTTCAGGGAATTGGTTACCCACTCCGTTATTCTTTACCTCAGCCCCAGCAAAAATGAAAACAACCCAAGCTCTACTCTGCTCTTGCATGCGATATCTTTTCTTTAGCAGGATGCTAAACACCTCATGCTATCACACACATTGCAGCATCTGGTGTGTTCACAAAGGGTCCAGACCTGCTAGTGATGCAAATTCCTGAGAATCTTCATTTTTCACATTTAGTTCTTGAGATATGCATGATGTGGGAAAAAAAAAAAAAAAAGTCTTGGAATTCTGAACTCTAAAAACCTCACAGTTGTATTGTCATAAAAAAGTGATCCTTTTTCTCTTTTGTTTTCCTGACTCTGCCAAGCATTTTAATGAGGTCCACAGGGGTGGCAGCATTACAGTGGGTTGCCACAGCCATTTGTGTCTTTGGACATTCTCATTCCTCCCTGTTCTTTTGGCTCTATTTGCATCTTCGCTTGATTATTTGAGAAAGCTTTTTGGGAAGGAATTGGCAAAAGTGTATAGGTATATACTAGCAGATAAATGAAAGTATCTCTACTGATAACAGGGGAAACATAGCATAGTAAGTTGTGGAAAGGAGAGAGAAAGTAGAGATCTCTTCACCTAGGTTCTGAATTCAAGTAGTTGTCAATGAAGCATCAAGCAGGAAAAAATGTCTACGGCAGTGTCATTTGTATTGCATTTCAGGAAAGCTGTGAGAAGTAGCAGGAAAGTATCAAGGTACATGTGAGATAAAAAATGAAGGAATATGGAGATTATGGAACTGGAGAATAAGGGCAAACTGAAGAAATCTGGAGCCTATTTACCCCACATCACTTAGATGCTTGAGAAAAAGCTAAGACTTTTGAGGCAGGTAGGGAGGCAGCACTCCTCCAAGGTGCTCGCAGGGCACACGCTGTGACTACCCCGCTTTGCGGGGCACCCACTTTGTGACCAGGCCCCAATCACTACAGTCAAACCAGAAACACAAGAGCAAACGTCTTCCCTTCCAGCAATGACAGCAGCAGCAAGCTGAATCTATCTGTTCCGTGGCACTCTAACAACTCAGAACTCTTCATCATTGACTCTGACATTCAGGTGACCTACATACAAATGACACAAAATTATCATCTTTGTTTTACAAATGGGAAACAGAGACACGAGGCTTATTAAGGAGCTTTTCCAAGGTCACACGCTGAGTCTTCAGCTGAGCCAGAAATCAACTGGCAGGGTCTTGAAGGCCAACCCAGCAGCTCATGCAGTGGCCAGCCCATCCTCCTGGCCACTGAAGACACTAAAAGGCTATAAAAGCATATAAGACAAACGAGTGAATTGTGTCTGTAATTCATTCACTGAGCTTTGTTTTCATTCATAAACTCATCAGAGATCAGAGCCTCTGAAGTGAATTATAGTCCTGTGTTCACTGAAAAGCTGTTTGTTAATCTAAAACAGACCTTTGCCTTTATGGCTCTGCCACGGGTGCAGTTAGTAGGCTTTCACTTACCTTTTTACTGTTAGCTCAGCTATTAGTGATGTTGGCTTTATCCCCCAGTTCTAAGAGCAGGGAATACCTGCATAGGCCAGTATCCCACTGACACACAAAATTAATGACCTTTCCCATGTCCTGGTACAGATCTAATTTCAGCCTCAGAGAAGTCTGCAGACAGAGCCCCATCCAATCAAGAGCCCTTGGCCAACCAAAGGTTCAGTCTGAGCAGGTTCTTTCAGTTATTCTCTAGGAAAGAAGAAAAGAACTCATGCATCCACCAAGATGCAAAGGATTATCTTGCCCTCCATAGCACTTCATTCTATGAGCAGCACTTGCTAGAGTAAAGGTGCAAAATCTAACCTTAAAAATAAGTGCAATCTCAGTCTTGCATGGAGGACTTCTCTTATTGTTTGAAAGGGTGGTTGACTTACTTACATTTCAGTTTTCCCGTATACAACATCCCTCACATATAAAATGCTTGAGATTGGATCCAATGTCTTGAACTGAAAGCATTTGTAGCTGTTTTTCAAAGAAATTAATACAGCAAGATTGCATTATCCCAAGAGGTTGCAGCTAAGTAGATTTCCGTGGCTTTCTAATATACGTGCATGGTAGCTATTTTATTTATTTTATATAACATTTGTCTGTGTAGTGTAAATTTCTTTGTTTCTGAGGCCAGCCAGTGGCTTCTGGTTACAAATATTTATTTCAATATGTTTGTATACAACCAAAAGTATTGTAAATGGACACAGACACAAGCAGAGAATGAAAGAGCCAGACAAAAAATAGCTTATCGTTTTAGACTTGGGATTCTTTATTACTTCAGAAAAAAAAAGATTTTAGAAAAAAAAATCCTACTCTGCATTTTTTCCCCTGGTGCATCAAAGTTAAAAATCAAATCAATACCATCTTAGTATTAGACGGTGGTGACAGCATGCGGACATCAGTGCTGTAATTAAAAAGCCATTCAGCTCAGCTGGTAAAATGTAATTTTAGCTGTAGTCACTGGCTGTTTCCAAGCAATCTATTTACCCCAAAACGTCCTCAGGCATGGACTGAAGAGTGTGAAATGATCGAGTTTTAGTTATCCTCATACATAACAAATTTCAATTATAAATCCTACTATAAAAAATGTTATAATAATATTACACTGAAGTCCCTACGCTAACTGGCACCAGGGACAGATGAGCAGAAAGAAACTTTCTCTGCTTTCCTGTTCCCATTAGCGTCACTTTACATGTGTCTTCTTTCCCGAGCCTGCCTGGGAACAGATTCCAGCTGCATCCCGTGCTGCCCGTTGCATGGCCCTTGTCAGAGACGGTGCTGCAAAGTGATGCTGTGAGATTCCTCCTCCCGACAGGCGCTGTCAGAAGAATTTCCCTCTTTGTTTAAAGATTGCCAGAGCTTTGCCTTTAGACATTGTTCACAGGAGCAGCTTAAGCTCACTCATTAAAGCAGTCGCTAAATTAATGGTAATAAAGTTAAGCAAAACACACATAGCATTTGACTTTCTAAGCCAACACTGCCAACCAACTAAATTGAATAGTAAGGTTGAGTTAAATATTAAACTTACTTACAGATAGGAAAATTGAGGCAGAAAATCAATAAGCCAGTTTGGAGGATGGCGTATCAGAACTGCTCTACTGTTAGCATAACTTCTTTTAAAATGCCCTGTGTTCACAAGCCACCTTGTTTTCAGTTATAAATCACCTGATATTTCACCGTGTGTTGCGAGATCCTCTCTGGACATGAGTGTGCTGAGGTGGACCTGTCTTCGTCATCGTAAAGGTTGATAAAACCAGAGCTTACCAGTCTGGTAAATCCAGAAGCAGACACAGGCTCAGAGATCCAGGAGCTTCTCACACCAGAGCTTGAACTGGTTGGTTGAAAGGGAAATGTATCAACAATAGTATTAAAAGTAGCAATTGCTAGTAAAACTGGAATACGAATTTCTTTCTTTCAAGAAGAGTAGAAATAAAAGTAGAAGGGGTGAGAGAATTTATTTTCTTAATCCTTTGCCAGACCATTCAGGAAAAAGAAAGAGATGCTCAGGTAAGAAGACCAGTCAAATGGCAATAGCATCACCCTAACATTCCTTCTCTATACTATTGTCATGGTATCTACTGTTCTCTGCCAGCAAGTCTGGCACTACTATAAGCAATGATAGGAAACCAGGAATGACAGGTGCATTACAAGGCGGGAAGTTTGAATGACAATCACTTGAATTGTAGGGCTAAATAAAAAAAATAGGACCATTAGAGCTTCCTGTTCTTCAGTGCTTTCCGCCTTGAGTTGATGAGAGGTACAGTAAGCTAAATTGGCCAAATCTTTCAATACAGAGATCTCAGAAGGAAGATTTCAAGGCACTTAGCTTTAGGTTGCTCTAGGATGCAGGTTATTTTTGCAGTGCATCTTATGCTGATCTATGCTTGTTAAAAAGAGAATACATAGTCCCTAACAACCCCAATGAATGTGGCATTTCTTTTTTCACTGTGTATAAATTGCCACAGCTGTTCTTTTCCTTTTCACCCTTCATGCATATTTCCTTTGTATAGCAGTTTTAGAGGGTCTACCAAAATGGGAAAACTTTAGAAACCACTGTCACAGCTTTCCATGGCCAAGCTCAATGAAGCACAAAGAATAGGGGAAAAAAAAAAAAAAAAAAGGGCGCAGGGATGGTTTTGAGATAGTTACGAAGGATGACCAAGAAGCCAAGAGCCTGATGGCTTTCAGGAGGGGTCAAAGCCTTGGCTTTGGGTATAGTGCAGTTGTCATCTCACCTCACCGCCATGTTGAGGGTTGGTCTGCCCACTGTATAGTCCTGCAACCACACAGAAAGGAGAAGGGGAGTCCTGGGACTTATCTGAACACAGGAAAGCCCTGTTATTGCTCTCTGAGCAGAGAGAATCCATTAGCTTCCCATCTGCATTGCTTTATGTGATCTGGAAGTCGCAAACTTATCTGCACATCATTTATTTTTAGGTTTCTAAAAGATTTTAGCTTACCGTATTGACATCCTGCTCCGAGCACTTTTTTCCTGCTGCCAATATTTAAAGCAGCATTAATTGACACTGGATTTATATTCACAGTGTGTCTCTTGAGAAATTCATTAAAATGCCCAGTTTCACTGCCATAAAAACCATATACGGACTAACATAGGTCTGCATATGCAGTGTTATAAGAGCCGTATGTGATGTGTGGGAAGAGCTCTTACTACAAAATGACCAATACCTTATATATTAACTACATACATTAATCTATTTAAAATTAAGGGCACAGTGTGTCCCTTATCCTGCCCCAGAAGACCTCTTCCTTGTTGTGCGCAACACTCAGCTAAAGGAGCACAAGCTGTCAAGTGGGAAAAGGAGTAGGAGGTGACCAGCTCTCCCCTGATCTCTCCAACTAGTGTGCAAAACGTCATGCCGTAACAAGCACAGGAGCACGTACAGTTTTGTAGCCTGCAGGTTCCCTCAGTGCTCCTCCTCCACCTACCTGTTGGTGTTCCTAATGCCCATTGCGTTGTCATTCTGGAAAGCATTCGGAATATGCACAAATCACATTTTTCTCCTCCCCAAGAAAGTCTGGGGAGCAGAATGCAAGCTGGGTCTCACAGAAGCCACCTCTTGTTTTGCCCGTAAAACAGTATGGGCATAAGGAGCGTTCCACCACCTAAACAGCCAATGCTGAGTTCCTCAAGACTGAAAGATACCAAGGTAATGAATATATATTCTGTTCATTTCTGTAATCCAGGAGAGTATAACAAGTATTTTATATCATTTTTATACTGCTTCTTAGACTTGCTCTTCTAGGCGCAGACTATTCGAGCGGATCTTTGGTCCCGTCTGATGCTGCGGTTTTCTGTTGTTTTGGTAAATCTTAAGCAATTTCCAGATTACTGAAACATATCAGAACTGGTGTGTCTTTTACCATGACCAGGCAAGACTTGCAGCAGGGTGAGGAAACACCCTCATCTGCTCATGACCTCCATATCCTGGTACGTGGGGTGTGGAATACATGTATTAATGATCTCAGTACACTTTGACTATAACTGTATGAATGAATGAAACTTGCCCAGAATTGTTTGCTGGCATCGAGGCCAACTGGCATGGAACATCTGAGTCCGTATATATATGGATTGCCTAATGGGAATGGAGTTTGGACTGTGTTAGCTTCCGTAGTCTGTCCAGGAATTGTTTGGGAGAGTGCTAGTTGGCCTGGGTCAAAACTGTGCCAAGGACCCTTCTAACAATTTAATGGTTCAGACAGTCAAGTCTCAGTGCCAGAGAATATTCATCTGAGCTGTTTAATTTACTTGGGTAGCATTAGCCTTTGGGAATCCAAGAATCTAAGCCTATTGATAGCCTTCTATATATCACCTATTCTTATTAACAAGAGTAATAGCACTTTCTTGGTAGCAGCACATATCTCCATTACAACAGCTTTGGAGTGGTTTGCTCTGAAGCAGACGTCGAGAGTGGCAAGCTTCCAGAGAGCCTGGCTAAGCCCTTGTTTGAGCTAAGGGGCACTGTGCTGTTTCTGTTCCAGGATGACGTTATGCGCATCTCCAGTAAAGTGGGCATGCATCTCCTCAAGTCCTGCATCTCCTGCCAGTCGTTCTAGGTCTGAGGCACTATTGTCCCACAGTCCCTGCCAGTTGGACATGCCTGAAAGCACCAAATGAAGCCATTCATAGAAAGAAATAGGACAGCGCTCTGCAGAACAGTCTTTCTCTCTTGTCTTCTTTCTCTCCATCTTAATCCCCTGATTTCAGAAGTTAGAGCTTGCACTTTGCTAGGTTTGCTGTGGCTGATTTAGGTATGTCACACTGGAGGTCTTTCCTTGAGGATATTTGATATACCTCTGGAAATGGATGTGGCTGCTGTGTAGAGCACAGAAGGACATTGAGATGAATGGGAGCATCTTGGAATTTCGGTTCTTTGACTCCAGAATTCCACTGGCGTCGGACAAAACCCCTACTGAAAGCAGCATGGAAAATCCTATGAAATGGGATATGCTACTGTGAAGCTAGTAGGAATGTGGCTTTACAGTGCTCAGAAATAACTGCCCGTGTGCATTCTTTCACCAGATGGTAACGACAGATAATTTCAGATTTCCCTCTCACAGAACACAAATGCAAGCGTTCGCCGCTGAATGCAACATGATGTAAACCACCGTCCTACATAGCTTTGTGGTGACTCGTTGCCAGGCCCTCAGGCTGTGTGCAGCGCTCGGGGGCACCCAGCTCCCCAGGGTTTCAGACCGCGAGGAGGAGCAGGGAGCCCTCACAGCAGGAGAGCAGTGCAGGAGCAACGCGCCACGCTGTGTTTACAGCCTCGAGCGCGGCATCGCACCTAGCTGTGCCTTTATCCTCCATCTCACACTGATAACAGCTCCCAGAAGTCAGACGGGAACCTTTTTAGCTGACTTCTGGGGGAAAAAGGGTCAGGCAGACTCTCACCCCTAAGAATGCATAGGCAGGTGGTGCTTGAGTCATAGCGAGAGCTCAAGAGATCAGTGGGTCGCAGCTTTCTCTGTGGCTATATTGAACTGTGACTGCATTAAAAGGTGGCAGGTTAGAGACAGTGCACCCCATTCTTGGTTAATGGACATTTCCACCCCTCTTCTGACTTCATCTAAGGAGACACTGGATCTGGCTCAGGCGCAGCAGCCGGACTCTTATTCCTATGTAAGATAGTTGCATAACATTGTATGATTTCTTCTGTTCTCCTTCCTCACCCCACTGGGAATCTCTCATGATAAAAACAGCAAAGGGCTCCTGATTTATTTTGCTGACTAGAACATTTCGTTATATTGATTCAGCTCATGAAGGCCCCACAAGGAAATGGAAAATAACTCATTATTTTTAATTTCCAATTGGAAAAGTTACAACATATTTCTATTTATGACAAGTATGTCTTTTTTATCTAAATCGTCAAATTCAACACTTATTTTTAGAATGGTCTATTTTCATCGTTAAGGAAAGACTAAGGCTTGAACTTGTGGTTCTTTATATCGCAAGCTGCCGAGGTTCAAAGAGATTATTCATATATATTTTGCACAGAGTTGGTGAGGAGGTGAAACTGCCAAATATCCTGAACTTCTCTATTTTGGGAAAAATGGTGGGCTAGGATGATCTTATAAAATGTATTCACGGCTTAAATTGAACAATTTAACACTCTGAAGCTTAAGTAAAAAAATTAATAGAAGACAAATCTTTGAAGTGGTGGCATGTGTGTAAGCCTCTTGTCCCCTCCAGCCAAAAAAGAAAGTCATCAAGGCTTCAGACAAGCAGCATTAAGCATTTGAATTCTCCATAAAAATATTCGTGATGTGGAGCAATTGCTTGTTTTTGATATTAGAGAAAAGTTACTAAAATGTGTTTATTTTGCCTCTCTGTATAAGATCATTTGGAATATGTGCTTTGCATGAGTTGGGTCTCATGGCAGATTCATCTTTTGTGGTGCAATCTTATATACACACATGCACACAGACTACAGATATACATATATATATATGTTTATTTGTACATATATATATATATTTGTATAAAGAGCAAATAGACCGGGCGACCAGATATTCTTGGCACGTACTCTGCTATTTCTGTGTTGCACTTGCTTGAAGCACATGTTTAACATTTTACTTGACTTGAAAACTCAGTAAGGTGGATGGATTAAAGAAAGAAAACCAAAGGTTGAAAGGATGAATAGCTTCACGAATAAAGCACTGGGCACTTACAGTACTGCTGGCACTGAATGCAAGGAATCAGTCCTGCAGACCTCAAAAGGGCGAGGAATGAAACTCAAACACACCCGGTTTGGTCAGCCCCAAAAACCTAACTGAACAAAGACATCCCAAACCTGCAGCTTGGGTTAAAGAGCTAAGACACTAATCCAGTACAAAAGGCTTTATTCAGACTGTTTACCCTTTTGTATGTATGTATATACAATCAAAACTATTTTTTTTTCAGACCCTGATGTGAACCAGTGCTCTATACAAATTGGGGGGAGGGGGGAGAAAGTCCAGCAAGTTATTTCACTGACAAAAGTGGCCTTTATGCGGCTTCAAAAGTGGCCTTTACTCTTTGCATAGTTCCTTTAGAATAAGTTCTGCGAGGAATTCGGCGGAATACAGACCTGCTTTACAGTACTTTCTTTGCATTGACTCTTTAAACATACTAAATCTGTGCTTTGTTAACTGAGCATTCAAATGTAGAAAAATCCAAAGAGCAGGTCAACTTTCCGTCCTTAACAACAACTTTCCCTCTGTACTGGCCAATGGCCTGGTCACAGATCCTAACCTCCTGCCCTGGAAGATTTATCATCAGCTCTGCATATGTCGTTGTCTCTTTGAACTAAACTCAAGACGCTTTAAATTTTGGCTTCTGTTTGTGTCTGTGCTGGAGCAAAGCCTGAGCATGTTAGTGCTCAAGGCTGATGGTACCTGTTATGCACATGTTGGTGAGCCTGATATTTAGCGTAGCGTGTGTTTAACTGCCCGTCTTGAACTGTAAGTGCTTCTGTGAGTGGGGCCTCTTTTACTCTGCCCAGCCCAACAGGACCCTCTCTAACCCCTCCTTTGGGGTCTTTGGATGCTACCAGGATAGAGATAAACAAAAGATGGTGCTTGCTGTTGTGTTATGGAACAGTGCTGCCCGAGAAAGGAGCATCTGGAGCAGTCTAGAGAAACCTTCTATAAGAGATGTGGTAATTAATAAAGGTAATTTAACCCTTCTGAAAACAACTGCTAAATGAGCAATTAGTTGGGAAATAAAGTGGAAAAATTGAAATCTTCCCATAAACGTTCCCTACCCTTTTCAGAACAGCAGTGTAACGCCAATGTATCACTCCATGCCAACCCGAACTTTCTTTTGATTAATTCTTTCTTAAATGAAAACTAAATTCAAAACCACAGTGCTTTGTGGGTTTTGCTGGAAGGATTTTTCTCAGTATTTTTCAGAAGTCCACGCCTGTAGTGCCATAACTTACACATATCTCCTTAGCCAGCTAAAAGACAAGCTTCCAAGACTTTCTAGAAGCTAGGAATGGATCAAACAAAAGTACACATGGGTCCAAACCTTCTGTTTCTTGTCTGCGGATATTAAGTATATTGCTGTGAATATAGAGCTGAAAGACTATTCAGATGCAAGAAGGCAATACTCAATTTCTCCTCCCAAAGACAGTTTCTTTGTCAGAATTAGAGGAATTCTAAAGGGCTTTTCACTTGCACAAAAAGCCGCCTGCCAGCAATGATCGTGGTTAAACAAAAAGCACGTCCAATAGAGCAAGCCACTCATGTGACTATCATTTGCAACCCAGGTACTGGGAGCAAACGCTGGCTGCATACTTTGATCTAAATACACCCCAATTAAGGTTTGACTGATTATCCGCACTCACAGAGTGGAGGTAGGCAAATTTAACAAATGGCAATGAGGAAACTTGGGTTTATGGAGTAATTTAACAAAGGCAACATAATGGGAATAACATAGGAGCGGCAGACCACCTGCTCCTCTGCTGGGTTCACTTTCTCATGGACCTGTCACGCTGGAGAGCTCCTCACACAAATAAAACAAGAAATAAGTAATTCTCCTGGAGAGAGCAATTGTTAAGCTACCAGTCCTGAAATACGCCGTGATGAAAATTGATATTAAGTGACATTTTTAAACCTGTTTGAGGAAGCCAAAGGTCTCATTGATTACTGCTGAGGTTTTAAGCGAAAGATGTGTGAAAAAAATTAACACCTTTCACACGGCAAATTATATGTGGATTTCTCTGTGATATTATCCAAAAAGTAATAAGCGCAGTAGAACACCTCCCTGAAAACATCCTATAGAACATAATGGAAAATACTAACCTTTCTTCAATATTTTTGGTTGTTTTTTTATATATATACTTATCTCACAATTTAAAATTTGTCAGGGATTCATAGCTTTATTATTTGAATATGATCTAATTCTAAATTTGCTTTTTTTTCATATGTGGTTTTATTTTCATCATCAGTTCTGTTCAAAACAATTTGCTTATTCACTGCTGAGCAACATGGAGTGACATTTTGAAATGAATAGCAAATATGAATAAAAAAAAGAAACAATTGTGCCATGAGGTTAATACCAATGGCTCTGGAAGTTGGAAATTGTGATATAAAGCACCTTTCTTTTTTGGCTGATGACAGGAGAGACAGAGGTTAGATTAAAAAAAAAAAAAGAAAAAACAGAACAGTAGTAGGAGGCAGAATTAGACAGAAAGGACTCAGAACAATACTTGTATGAAGTTATTTCATACTTTCTTACAAAATATGGAGAAATGGAGTCCGAGAGCAAATTCACTAAGACTTGCTACAAAGACTGTTGGGATGGGACATTTTTCCAGGACATTTATCCTGGGTCTGGAGCACAGACCTAGGAAGACACTTTCAGGTGCTCTATGAACATAAGTCAACACCTTGGGCAAGTGTTTGAAAACAGATGTGCGTGCACCATTTGTTCCCTTCCTCTTGCCACTGATATTAATGACAATTAGTATGCACGTCTGAACATGCCTACTCACTGCGGGACTGCAGACACTAGAGACCTTTGCTTCATTGTCATAATATGTTTTTTTTTCCCGTGAGTAAATTTACTGCTAATTCTTTCAGCTCTCATAACTGAACATTGCTACAAATAAAGAAAATATACTGAACTGCTAGTGAGAAACCTAAAAGTTTTGATAAAAACATGCTGATGTACAGTGTTGTGTGAGTCTCTGGGAGCCTTGAAGCCTATGGATTTCCTGGCCATAGTAAACATGGGGCTCAGTTCATTTCACATCAGAAGAGCAAAACATAGATGTTCCAGGCAATCCGGTCTTTCCTCATTGTGGATGGAGAAAATAAAGAATACTTTTTCAGAAAATGATTCAGCCTAGGTATTTTAGACAGCTACGCTTAGATTGCCTCTAGACGGGTCTGCTTTCCTCCATCATAGTGAAAATTCATAGTGAGGAGCTTAAGCTGAGAGGTCTAACTACTGGATGCCTACATTCGGGCAGACCTCCTCTTGACGGATATCTCTCACCCTGGTGCATCCCCAGGGTACTGAATACATAGGGAAAGCTTGGCCTGAAAAGCCTGGACCACAAAGGGAGAGGGATAGCTCCTCAACTCATAAGCAACAATAATGAGGAAAAAAATGGGATCTCCTTGGGTTGGAGCTACCTTGCAGAAGTTTGGGTTTGCATCTGGACCTGAGCTTCAAGATTTCAAGCAGTTTAAAGGTACTCAATGAAAAAGAACAAGGGGTAAAATTGGAGGCAGGGTTGGTAGTTGTTTCTGAACATGCGCCTTGCTGCCCACGCTCACAAAATGTCTCAGTTGGGTGCTTGGCACCAAGTGCCATCTGCCATGAAATGTCTCTGCACTGTGGGATCAGTTCTGGGTCAAGCGTCAGCTCAAACTTGCAATTTCTTCCATTTATCAGCTTGTGTCACAACCGGAACATTACTTTAAGGGCAGCACACATTGGGAGTGTGTGTTAATCTTACTTTGCTGCGAAAATGTTCATGATACTCGTTTTACTATCAAGATGTAATGCTGCTGATTAAATTACAAATGACACAGTACATCAATTCTTATTAGCGATGCTCAGGTCTCGGAGTACGTACACTCGTGTGGCTGAGACTCCTCTTGTCCATTTCTCATAACATTCAACCCAGTAATTATCAGCAAAGATTTCAGACTAGCCTTGAGGTAGTCATGCATAGCACTGTCAATCTAGTTGTTTTTTTTTTTTTCTCTTTTTTTGGCAATGTTTATGTGATATCAAGGGTCAGAGGTTTTTAACCCTACTTCCTCCAGTGAATGATTACAATCCTCTTTTGGATTTTGCTGGGGAAGGAACATATCCTATTATGCTGCTATCAGTTCTTCATCTTGTACTATCACTTCACACTTCACAGATATGATATTATTAGGGCTGAAATTCTAAAATGTGTTGAGTATCTTTAGTTATTTTAATAAGACCCGAAAGATCTGTAAACTGGTCTTCAGATATGATGAGTCCTGTCAAGCATGATTTTGCCAGCTTTGGTATTCTAACAATATTTTATTATATAATAATCTTTTTTAGACTGTAATATACACCACTGATTCATAATTAGTCTGAGGAAGGGGTTTAATCTTTTGCAAACTATTGCCTTTTCAGTGTTTTTACACAAAATAAAAATACATATCCTTGAAAACTGTTTTTTTCATTTTTAGTAAAAATTGTTTACATTTTCCCTTATGACAGGGGAGAACTTTTGGTGAAAGAAATAAGAAATAACAAAAACTTCGGGCTGTATACCAAAAAGAAAAACATTTTGGTGGGAAATCTTTGACAATCCTATTTTGTTACAGCCCTCTGAGCCCTACACATGCACTCTATGAAAAGTTTACAAGTCCTGGATAACCTTCATAAGTGGGTAAAGTGAGAAATGCAACATGATAGTTCCTGGAAGTGGTACCTCAGCTCTTTTCATTTTGTAGGCTCACTTATGCTCCTTTAATAGCAATAATGATAATAAACCTGTTTGATTTTTTTGACCAACTCACAATATGATGAGTGCACCAAGTACAATTCTGCAGCCCAAACTTGGCAAAAATTTTGGAAGCGGCGCCCTGACAGCAGAGCTGAGGAAACGACACAGATGAAAATGTTGACAAAAGCGATATAGCTCTTAATGGGGGATGCAGTAAACAGAAGTTACCACAGTATTTTGGCTATAAAAAGGCAGTATTTCTGGACAAAACCCACTTCCATGCATACAAGGCAGACTCTTATCACCACAGTGTGGAGGCACAAGGGCACTTGCACAATCCCAGAGTCGTCTTTTAATAAGGCAAATGTCCGGGGGCTGGGCACCTCACGGGGGTGATATGGAGCCTTTCAGCTTCCAGGTCACTGGTTTGTGTCTGGCCCTGGCCGATGCTCACGGTGTGCGTCCGGCCCCAGCGGCGCCTCGGCGGCCCTCGCGAGTTGCCCTGGGTTCCCTTGGTGGAAAGAGGTGTTGGTGGCGGTGTTGACATGGAGCTGGAGGATGAGGATGAGGATGCACAGTGCTCCTGCAGCCACGCTGGCAAAGCAATGCTCGCACTACGTCAGCCTTGATGGCAGGGAGTGCTCAATCTCGCATGGCCGTTCCTCCTCTGTTGGTGTTCCTGAAAAGTTTTCTGCAAGTGCACAATGTTCTGGTTTAGCAGTAGTTTGGTCCCCCATTTTGTGCTTTCATGCCAATCTGATTGGCACCATTTCGTGCTTATGGTGCCCCCCCAAACCCATACCAGGTACCGCTGGGGAGCCCAAAAGCAAGCCCACAAAAAACAGTAATATTGTCTAGATATTTGTTTATTTTCTGCACTTGCTTCCTAATGGAGTGTGTGCAGCATCATATTTAAAACATGACCTTAGAAACTTAAAAACACATCCATTTCTCCCAAAGAGTGTACAGCTGCCAGAGAAGAGGGGACATGCAGTAAACTGCATGTCACTATCAGCTATTGATAGCCAGTGATTTGTTCTGAATCCAAAGGCTAAACCAAACCTCATGCTGCTGTATGTCAGATGCAATTGGTCCAAAGTCAAAGTTTTACAGCTCAGACAGGGTGCACTTTATCCTTCAGGCTGCTACTTAAGATAGCCATGACCCTGAGGAGAACCAGTCAACAAAACAGACAGACAAGAGGATGTGATTTGTATGCATCCCTGAGCCTGCTCAAATCACCTCTGACCTGCAGGTCAGGCTGCAAATGACAGCAGAGTGCATGCACCTGATCAGACAGCACATTCTCATTAGAAAGCCTGGGAAAAGGGGGCAGCTATACTGTGTTTACTCATAGACCAAATGCAATCTACCCAGGAAATGAGAAAAAAAAAAAGATCAATTTAGCTCAACAGAAGGATGTGAGCGACATGTAAGTACGCTATGAAATTCCAAATCAAACTGCTTATTCTTATAAAAACAAGATGGGAGCTTTCTGCCTGGGTGAGGTACCAAGAAGGCAGGTTAGCAACTCAGGAGGGGTATTTATTTGCTACAGAGTGTGATGCTGAGAGCCTTTGCTGGGGTGCATAACCTCTGCTTTAAAGGAGAGAAATCCACAGTCAAACACTTCCACAGGCTGGATTTGCTGCTGGTGCTACTTTAACACCAGTGCAGCCTGCTGACTTTTTTTTATATATATATTTTTTGCTGGTTTCCATCAGTAGTATGGTTATTGGATCAGTAGTAGCCTAGCTCTCCTAAATTTGATGTTTCATTTCAGGAGTTTGTTAAGTTCTTATAAAAAACATGGTTCTGCCTCCAGACTTCTGCAAAACTTGGAGATAGCCAGTGCTGAGGTTTTGGTTTAGGGTGATTTTAAGGATATTTTAAGTCTGGGATTTGAACAATGCATGTGTTTGTATGGAGGCCTGGGGTGACCCGGACCACTGTGTGCAGAGACTAAGAACCACTGTTCATTGGTTCTCAAAGTTCCTGTTGCATCTTTTTATCATTTTCCTGTGCAGGTTCAGCACTGCCATGCTCTGTTTGTGCTGAGGACGCTTGGCCTTGGCAGCACAGGACCCATGGCCCGGGCACACGGCGCCACGCGTAGACGCTGAGGACATGGGATTTGTGCCTTGGCAAGGCAGGGACTGCAGGGCCTGCTGTGGCCCCCACGTTAGGTCAGACCTGGGGACTACACCTATTGCCTTAGTCCTTGCAGAGATCAGATTGGCAAGAAAGTCATCCACCTCGGCTGTTTCTGCTTCCAGCCCTTACTGTGTGCCTGCTTCTCTCCTTATTCCCATTCTGCTGCAGCCAAGGAAGAGAGGCAGCGCTGGCTGCACCAGGCATGAATTCATGAGCAGTCCTGCTGCAAAACGGTGCAGAGGTTAAAGCTCCCTCCGCCATCCTGGAGAAGAGCTTTGGAGCAGATGCTTTCGGAGCCAGCTTGTCCTGCACACACCATTGGTATGCTTCCTGAGCGCTCTGCAAATTGCTGGTGTGGAGGTCAGCACCACGGCCTGAAACCAGGCTCTTCTGAGAATAAAACTGAACGGTAGACAGATCCATTAATGAATGATATTTCCTGCTAGGCATGGGGCTGGAAACATGAGCTGGAAAACGAGTTTGAAACAGAATTTGAGCTTTGTCCTCTGCTTAGATCCTTCTCTGAGGTGGGAACTCAGTGTGCGGCCTCCACAGCAGATGCACCCATTTATGAAGGACTTTGACCATGACTTTCAGACTAATACTTTTCCCCAACAATTCTACTCCAGTGATATCCATACTGGCAGAAAGGAAGGAAAGTCTCCATGCTGGGGTTATTTTAGGAAGAGTCATAATTATTGCTGTGAACTAAACAAGGCTTTAAAGCCCTCAGTGTAAGGTATCTACTGACGGAAGCATTCTAGTTAGGAGTCATCTCTATTCTTTATGCAGGTGCCAAACTGTTGCATGTGATTAAGCACTCCAGACTGTAAAAGAGTCATTTGGCAATATATATCAACCTCTTCTCCCTGCAGAAAAAAACACAACCAAGTCCAAAAAGGGCCCTTCCCTTAGTCAGAAGAAACACCAGGTACACAGGTAAAGTCTGCATTGAGTACATTTGAGTAAAGTCAACGTTAACATTGTCTTATTGCCTGCTGGACAGTTGTGGAGACTCTCATGCATGGTGCCTCTTGGCTATAATGAGTTTCCAGGTCTTGAGCTGAGAAGACAGAAAACACATCTGATGGAGTTTCCTTACGCAGAACAAGCCAGACGAGAAGTGGCCATGTGAGAATCGTGAGTGGGGTCACAGCAGTCTGGATTCCTAGGAAAATCATCTCCAGTGCACTGGCCACAGTTCTAGGGAGCAGCATAAAAATAGACTTTGTGGCTGGAATAAAATAAGAACATAGGAACAAGAGAACAGCTGTACCGAGTCAGACCAAAGGTCCTTCTACTCCTGTCTCTCAGTGTCTAGCAACAAATGCTTAGGGAAAAAAATATGAGGAGGACAGAACAGACTGACCCTTCCCATGGCAGAGTCTCCCTGCTTCCAGCTCTCTATGATTTAGGAATTTCCTGATGCAGAGCTGGTATCCACTGGACTTTTCTTTCTTGGCTTTGTGCAGCTGCTTTTTGAACCCATTTATCCTTTTGTCTTCTGCATCTTCTTCCAGGGAGGAGGTCCAGCACACAGTGTCTGAAGGAATACTTGTGTTTGTCTTAAAATGCCTATCCAGTAACTTCACTTGATGCCTCTTAGTTACAAGGCCAAAGAGGAATCACAAGACTCTCACTGGACTAAGAAGAAACCTCATGAGGCCAGGAAATTTCTCTGTTACTTATCTGTGTTTTGGTTCCTACTACATTAGCAAGGTACATGGCTCTTGGTGAGCTATATCCTTCTGGCAGAGGCGTGCGGGAACCACAAGCAATGACAGCGAGGTCTGGAAGGAAATTTATTTTGGTGCAGCACAAATACCTGGAGGTTCAGGAGACAGTATTTGCAAGCTTGTTGCCATGCATCTGCAGGCACTCACAAAATGCTCAGGCACTTTCAAAGGCAATGAAAAGTTAAACATGTTATCAGATTTTTTTCCAAAAGAAAGAAGAATAATTTTGGTGTGAGCCGTTTATTTCTTTGCATTGCTACCCACCAAATCTGGCTAATTACCTCTCATCTATAAGCCCCACACAGTGCTAACATGTGCAGTGGACAGGGCATAGATTATGGAGAGTCCAACAAAGCAGCCCCATAGCTGTTTCCTTTTAGTTTCAGCAATGATTACAGCCGCCGTGGTTTATGCTTTTACGAACCGCCGAGCTTCCCAAGTTTGCAGGACAAACCGATCAATTCATATGTAAATAAAATATATCGGACCCTATAAGAAAAGAGCAGTTGATAAAGAGGATCTAGTGCTGGGGGTCTTTATGATCAAGAGAGGGAAGAATTTCTTTGTGTCGCGACAAAATGTTACTCTGTCCATGAAAGGAAGGAGACAGAAGGCTAGCTCTGTGTAAAAGCCTGCCTGCATGTGACTGACCCAGCGGGAGCGGTGCTGGCTCCCTTTCCCGGGCTCCTTCTGTTGCGAGACACAGATCCTAAGTACGTGCGGGATGCGGGATGCCTGCGCCTCGGCGCTCTGGCCGAGGGATGCGGCTTGAAACAAAGCGGGGAAATTAGCAGATCAAGAATACAAACCACCAGCTGTTTCTGTTGAACCCTGTTGAACACAGAGCAAAGCAGATGCGCGCGTGCGGTTTACTCCTCCTTTGCCTTATGCGCTGCTAATGACTCTCATTTGTGTTACGAGAAGATATCTGGTGCTTTTCCTTTTCTCTTCAGAACAGCAGTGGCAGTCTTTATTCACAACTGTCCCATCCCTTCTGAAATGTGCTTTCTCAGGGTGAGTGAGCCTAGACCGGCTTGGAGAAAAAATAGTCCTTCCAAGTTGGACTGCATCTCATCAAAATGTTTTTCCCCTTAGGATTTTATGGAATGTTACCTCACTTTATGACAGTTCACATCACAGCATAAATGCTGAACATTTCTGTAAGTGAGGCAATGCACTGTGAAATGTCAGGCAAACGATAAAATCAATAATCTGCAAGTTGCCAAAGAGAAATGAAACTCATGGGTGTCAGTAGTTTTGGGGTCAAAGGCAGATGCTCTGGAAATACGATGGCCAAACACTCGCACATAGTTTTTTGTTTAAGTAAGTTTCACACCCAGGCAGCACTGAAAAATGCCCCTTCTCTAGAAGCTAGCAGTGTCGTTACACATGCTGCTTCTATCTTTTGTGTTTTGGCAGAGACGGTGAGACCGGAAAATTACTCATTTTCTTTCATATCACCTTTCTATGCCCTGTAACGAAGTTAACTTTTATTCCTAGTGAGAACAGAGGGAAATCTTTGAATGGTGCCTACCCGAAATGAAGTGCTCTAGCTCTTTTGCACCCAGAACTGTCATTGACTTGCAATTTGTAAGGAGGATTGGGATCCCAGCTGAAATAAAAAAAAAAAAAAAGAAAAAAGAAAAGATGTTAGCTAAGAAGAAAAATGTTCATGGAAATGTCTATAAGTTTGAAAACTGAAATATTCAGACAAGCATCTTGGCATATATTTTGCGAGAAAATAAAATATGTCACATGGCGTTTGATCTTTAAAATATCACCCCCTCCTTAAAGTTTTAGTAAACTTTTCCACCTTTGACTTCCAGTTTTTAACTGAAAAATGACAACATCTTAATGAGGAAAAAGCACCCACTCCCCCTCCTTCCCCTGAACAATAGCAGTTGCTTTTCAACCAGCTCTGTCTAATTCCTCAAATGACCATGTCCAGAAAAGAAATGCAGATTCCCTCCAGACTCCCTTTAAACAAACAAACAAAACAAAACAAAACATAACATATGTATATATATAACAGGGGAAATGCAGTTCATGCTAGGATTAAAACACTCACCAAAGGAAGTTAACCATTAATGCCGACACTGGGATTTTTTTACATACAGGGTTGTGAAAGACATCCCTGGAAGACTTGTGGGTTGCAGCAGCAGTTCCTGACCCATCTCCTGCCACACGGGCAGCCTCAGCAGATGCACCGCTGGGGACAACACGCTCCAGTACAGTCGGAGTCAACAACCTGCTGCAATGGCAGTGAAAAATTGGAGCGAAGATGCACCAATGCAAGCACCCCAAAATCATGAGGTCCATGGGGGCGAAAAGGTCAGTGATTGCAGCTAAAGGTTATCGAGATAATTACAGCTAATAATGCCTCGACTTGGGGAAATACCACCCTGCCACGCACCCTGCAGAAGCTGTTTGCCTTTGCGGTCAGCAAAGGGGTCATTTTTATTGAGGGCTTCCCGCTTTGTATGTATCACACCTGCGGCAGCGCCGCTCCTTCAGGAATCATTCAGCTCGCCACTAAACGCGACCCTGTGCACACCAAAAGTTTCCACTTTCTCCTTTTTTTGCCGTTGTTGTTTTGTTTTACGTTTTACCCCGGGGCCCTCCCCTCTCGGCGGGCAGCTTGCGGCTATCCGGGGGCCCGCTCGCTTTTTGTGCTTTCCCGACCCTTCTGGAGCACGCTGCCCGTGTTCACCGAGGCCATCTGCTCGCCGGGGCGGCCGCGCCGCGGCTGCCGGGGTCCCCGGCGGCAGCCCCCCGCTTCCGCCCGCCGCAACGCGCCCGTCCCTGCGGCACGTTAAATATAGTTTGTAATTGATACGTTTGCGGCGGCCGGCTGCGTTCCCCCCTCGGCTCCCCCCACAGCGAGCGGTGCGATCGCCGTGTCCCTGACAGAAGTCTTTCTAAAGATCTGCTCAAGCCTCACTAAGCAGCTGTGAGTTAGGTCATTTTCCCAGGAGTTTTACATGTGGAAAACCGGGCATTAGGAAGGCCTCAAAAAAAGGACACCATCTGGCCCCGGCGAAAAAAAAGGGATCATGACACTTTCTGTGGTACCAACAGGCCCTGATGAACCATAAAGGAATTCGGGGCCGGGCGGTGATCCGATGGTGACTGGCCCGACAATCCCGCCGTGACAGCCCCTTCCATTCATCTCCGCACTTATCTCATGGCACAATGGACTTTTGTGCCACGCTGTTTACTGAAGGCGTAGTCAAATCCCGCTTGATTCCTGCGTGCCCTGCTCTTTGCTGGGACAACGTGCAGCGCGCATCGGGAGAGATAAGGGCACAAAGAGCGCTGCTTTGCTGCTTTTCTGCCTCTTTTTTTGCCCCCCTCTCCTTTTTTTTTCATCATTCCAACCCCTCGCATTTCTCTCGCTGTACAGAAGGATAATGTGTATGGCTCTGCAGTGGGTGCAGGAAAGATCTTTGCCGGGAAGCAAGAAACCCTCCCCCTCTTCCCTACTCCCTCCACATTTAAGTCTGATGTTGTGGATTAAGCGGAATCTCCACTACTTTTTTCTAAAAGTGAAATTTAATTAATGCGGATCAGGATTTAAAGCTTATGTACACTCTTCATAAGGGAAAAAAAAAAGAATTTGCTTTATTTATTTGTTTGTTTGTTTGTTTGTTTATTTTTTAAACCATTGCACCATGTTTTCTCCAGTTTCCTTTTGAAATCAGTTTGTGTGAAAGGCAGTGGTTCTACTTGGGTAAAAGATGTTTTAACCTTTGCAAAATCAAAATTTATCCTGCCTTTTATTTTGTGGCTTGGTTGCAACCTGTTGGTGTTTTCTCTTGAACTCAGGAGGTGCCTCAGCTTGCTGATACGCAGGATATATGCGGGACCACGAGGAGCAACGGTGCCCGTCACAGCGCTGCTACCTTCTCCCTGCTCTTCCAGCACCACGGCCGCCTTGGGAAGAGCCTGGGAAAACAAGCAGCCCTTGGAGCGCATCCTCCAGGTCACCGCATTGACCTTGGAAGGGCCTTGGCTACTGAGATGTGGAGTCAACAGCCCTTGGGGGCCAGCGACCCGCTGCCGGCGGAGCCGGGGCTTGCTGGCCTGTGGTGGGGGAGTGAAGACGCGCGCGTTGCAGGGACTGAACCTGCCAGGGCTTCGCAGGTCTAGCCCAGTGACGTGGACACCATCAGGAATGAGCAGGGCTTGGCACGCCTGGCTCTGCCAGGGCTAGAGCAGGCAAAATACGGCTGGAGGTTTGGGGCAAGTTGTGACTCCCAAAGAAAAGTGCCCGCCTGACCTCATGGAGGCAGAGCCAGGTTGTGATTAACTTTCATTTGAAACAGGGACCAACTGCTGATACTGGCTGCAGATCCATCTGGGGGTCTTCGCAGCTCTGTCTGTCCACCCTCTCAAAGGGTATCGTTTTGGCCCAGCTTGCTTCCCTATGATGTGACTGGTTGTTTGAGGTCCCATCAAGTGAGGATACCTGTGTCCACACACAGCTCGAGCAGCTTGCAACATGAACTGACCTGCTAGAGGCATCTAAAAAAGTGGAAGCACCATTTACTTTCCTTTTGCAGAGACAAAAGGCAGGACTGATTTGGCTGGGGTCACTTAGGAAGTCAGTGGTGGAGCTGGCCAACAAACCATGTCCCCCTGAGTAATGGTCCAATGCTCTACAACATCTACTCATGCAGGTCTTAGCATATACCCCAAACTCTTGTTGGTTCTCCTAAGTACTCACTGAGCTTTGGACACCCAAAGAAAGACACTGAGGTCTGGGGAAACATTTCATTGCAGAGTTTCTTACATTGGCTTAATCGGTGAGCCTGGACATTAAATATTGGACAGCTTATTACTTGTGGTTTCCTTCTATTCAGATTATTACACAGGCCTCCCCAGCACAAACGATAAGCTCTTCAGAAGGCCACATATTAGGCAGCACATACCCGGGAGCACATCTGTGGACAATCAGCAGTTTTTAACGAGGCCACTCATTCCCTCATTTTTAACATTTTTTTACTAGCCCAGGAAATGTTTTATTCGCTGTTTAAAGCAGCAGAAGAAAATAAGCTGTGGGGTAACCGCATCCAAGAAAAACATCATAAAATTTCCACATAAAGAGTACTTTGTTTATCGGTGAAAGCAGAACATCGTTGGACAAGAGGATGTACTAAAGATTGAAAGGGTTTTAAGGAAAGGCCAGCACCTAGAGGAATGGCTTTACTTCAGCATTTGCTGTAATGTTTTGGAGACAACGATGCCATCTCCTATGGATCTCTACGTATGCACATATATATGTGTATGTATATATGTACATACATACAGCTGACAGCTGTGTATGTAGGTATTGGTGTTCCCAGTAGCTAGGAGATGTACGTGCTGTGCGTACACGCCACCGTGTGCACTATTGCAGCTTAATTGAGAAATGCCATAAAGGAAGAGATTGACCGAGAAAGAAAGAAGTGTGAGTGCGAGCGTGCGTGTGTGCTTTGAAAGGCCTAAGGATGAGGGCCGCGGCGGCGAGGATCCACTTACTGGAGTGCTTTCACAATTACACACACAGTTATTTATCCTATTATGAGTCGCAGCCTTTCAGGGGTTGCCTCTAACGGCTTAAATTAGAAAACTGCCAATGACACTCGGAGCCAAGAGTGAGCGGGAGCTGCCACTGCCACCAGCGCACAATGAGGATCAGGCGAGAGGAGCGAGCAGCGCCCGCGCTCTCCAAGGGCACCGGGCGCCCGCGCTGAGAAGGGCCTTTGAAGGCCACAAAGGCCCCTGCTCCAACACGCAGGAGCGGGAGGAGGACACTGGGACACCCTGCTCTGCGCCCCAGCTCTGCTACCACAAAAGATATTTATCTGGTCTGCTGGCAACTGTTTCAAGCAGGAGAAAGAGAGAGAGAGAAAAAAAAAAAACAGGAAGAGGACTTTATCATGCAAATGGTTAAATGTTCTGTAATCTGGGGTACACGCTCACTTTTTATTCAGAAAGCCCTGCTTGCTGTAATGAAAAATGTCAGGCTCTTTTAATAAAAGAACAATTTGAAAACTTGATATATCACAAAACCATTAATTTTAGCTATTATCTGTTTGACACTGTTCATAGCAACGATTTCACTCTGTAACATGCTTCCCGAGGATTAAAATGATTTTAAGGGATTAAAATGTTAATTAAAAATATAATAGAAATATCAATCGCTGAGAAGACCAACATAAGTATTTGTCTCTTTAACTGTATAATCATGCTGCCGCTGTTTCCTCCTGGCTCTCCACAGTTTGGAGCGCCAGTTCATGAGGAGGTAAATGACAGATCCAGGAGCAATTCTGTTCTTTAACTATTTGACAATGCATCTGTTTACACTTCACAAAGGCAGCGTTATGTCCTTGAAATTTCTAAAGGTCATTGTTAATGGGATCAATTTTTTTTTTTTTTTTGTACCAACTGTGTCTTTCTTAGCTTGTAAGAACACTATTCCCGGAGAGGGGCTGGAGGGGGTGGGAGCAGGCAGGTCCAGCAAATTCCATGTGACCAGTTCAGCTGCAATAATCTCTTTTCTCCTTCTGGTCCAAGCTACACATGAGAGCACTCTAGTGTCTTTCATCATTATTTGTCACCCTTTTGTATTGAGCAACTTATATCCACAGCCATTCCAGCAATTAAAATAAAAAAGGACCAAACATTATTCACAGTGAATAGCCCTGAGACCAATGACATCAAGTACCAACCAAGCCATGGAAGACAAGCTACCTGATATCCCTGGAGTATTTTATGTAGGGAAAAGAAAACACGTACCAAAATCGAATCCAGCAAACATAGAGTTATATGGAGAATTCAATGCTTGATTAAAAAGATAGATCTCTAGAGTGATTTGTGTTGTATGTGCCTCTTAGTAATGAGAAGCGAGGGGAGCAGGGGAGAGGGAGAAAGAGGACAAGTTCTCAGGTATTTTATGGTTAACTTTAGAAGACTGAAAGCTTCAAACTTTATTTGTACATTCAGGCATGCTAATGGATCCCAACTATTCTCCCACATCAGCCTCCCCAAACACTGTAATTTAGGAAAGTCTCGTCATCTGTTCTCTGCTTAAGCTGAGCTTTTTGGAGGCACTTGTCAAATGGTTTGAGCACATTTAAATCACACAGTCCTCCCCTCGTGTGTTTTTTGTCTTTGTGCAGTTGCCTTCCCTGTGCAGCTACAGTGAGCAGGGGAATTTGTATGCCACAGGAGATCCAGGTTCTACCCCACCCGACCAGGTAAATCATCTTCTAGAAGCTGATTATTTTTCTATGTATGTGTGTATATATATATACATATATATGTATATTTTTCAGAATGACTCTAAACTCCCTGGACAAATACTTAGCTTCAGTTTCTGCTAAAGTATTAAAAAAGGGAGTATTCTTGGATTTTCACTAGGTCTTCAGAATGTAATGATACTGAAATAAAATAAAATAATAAAAATAATAAAGAACAGCAACAACAATGTGTTTATGTTATACCTCTTAGTGCCTGGGTTAATACCCTAGGGTATGCATGACAATGCAAAGAGGAATGGCTCATCTGATGACAAGAAGAGACAACAGGTTCATCTGTTTAGGCAAGTGGTTTGACTGTGCAACCTCACAGTGTGTGGGGCTAACCCGAGATATTCATTAGTAATTTCTGCAGAGTCCGTCACATCCTTTAATAATTGTCCAGTTATTTAAAAAGTGGCAGTCAAAGAAATGTCCTTCACTTCTAGCCTGCATTTGTGAGAATTTTAGGTCCTCAGGTTCTGATTCTTGTTATGCCTTTGCTACATTAGGTTCTACAGTCAGCGGTGGTTCCTTCTTTTCAGCAGGAAGAGCTTTACAAGGCATCATAAATCTACCTCTTATTCTTTTTGGAGGAACTAAGGACATTAAATTATCTTATTTCTTACTACAGAGTAGGTCATTCCATAATTCTTAATGAATCATTCTCATAAGAGTTTCTTCCTTTTTTTTTTCTTTTCTAATTTTTTTTTGAGTGCCTGAAAGGATGGGGACAATATTCCATTAGTGTTCTCAGTAGTGCTGTTTAGAAATGATTCACTTCTCTGTTTCATATTCCTTTTGCTCTTAAATTTACTATTCCTCACAGCCAGAGCAGTGGACTGGGAGATTTACAAAGGTATATAGATAGGGGCATTAAGTGGGTTTTTAGGGTAAGTAAGTGCACAATAGACCAAAGGATTTTCATCTTCTGAGTATAACAATCGTATTTTGTTCTGAGATGCATTACACTATATTTGGGAATATCAGTAGAATCTGATGTTCAAATGAGTCTTGTTTATCAAGCAACCTAAATTGCTCTGTTCACCTGACCTACCTCTGCTATTAGCTTAGGACTTCACCAGCTTTGAATCACTAGTCAGCTTTACAGCACATTAATTATATTTTATTTCAGAATGCTCTTAAAATTACTGCATGCCAATGAGCACGGAACAGGCAGTATGAACACTGTACTGGAAGCTCGCTTGTTGCGGTTGTCCGGTCCATTACCTTGTGTTATGTACTGTCATGCTCCTCTCCAGGGACTGGACACTAAGACTAGAGACTGCAAATGGACAGTGATTCTTCATTTAAAGTGGCCTTTTGGGACACTTGCCATTTGGATAGTTCTGTGACCCCCTTAGCATGTGCCACAAGGATTTTGCTCAGTGCTGCTTTTCAGGCACTGATACTCATAGAGGAGCTGCCCCAGGTGATGAACTGAGGGAGTTTTGGGCTCTCAGACTCCCATGGGAAGATTTTTCTGCACTGAGACAAACCCCTTGGGGTACAGAAAAATTAAACTCTTGGCAGTTAAACTGTGAGAGTTCCGAGCTCTTCTTCCACTGGAAAAGTCCTGTGCACCTGGAAAGTCAGGAGTACATCTCCATGGATTCAGGCTGCAGATCCTGCCCCTCGTGAGGTTTGGGTGGGAAAACCATATGCCTTGTACTGCCTCAGAGGGTCTCTACCCTTCAAACTGAGCTCTACCCTTCAAACTGAGCTCAGAGTTGCAGAGGGAAGTTTAATTTATAAGCATCTTTTAAAGGGCAGACGAGGAGAAAAAATACTGACACAGCCAAGGATATTTTTTCTGTTTACAAATGACATGAATAAAATAGTGATATATTAAATGCACTGCTCTGTTTGGACCAGCTGCTTTCGATTTGTGAAAAATGACCATGCTTCTCTCCCTAGGAAAACCAATCTTTTGCTTTAATGCAATTTATGAAAGAAATCACCATTTGTACATTACTTTTAAAACTTGAGACATCCAAGTGCAATTCTGTTCAAAGTTTCCTCAACTTTGGTGAATGCTGAGCTGTTTGCTGAGGTGTCAGCCACAAGATTGGTGGCTGGACCTAGCAGGTTGCATTCAGAACAGCTCTGTGTCTGCTTTCAATTTGAAAGGAACTGGCTAAAGTGTTGCAAACACTTGAATCTATGCATTCTGCATTACAATGAAAGTGGTGTCATTATACACATTACACTCAACAACAGCTTCCCTTTTAATACAAGAAGGACATCATAATCAAAATTGGTTGAGTATAAAGCACAGAAAGAGAAAAAGCAACAAACAACCCTGGATGTTTCAAACCTTTTAGCCAATGTTGTGGACATGCCTTCTGTTTTTTCCTGTGATGCTCCCATAACTTTGTACCATAAATATTTGGATTTAAAATAATGTATTAGCAATACTTGCCAAAAAAGAACATTCAAGAAATATCACAGCATTATACTTCTTTTCCTTCTGATCTCTTTTTCCCCCTTTGCTTTCTTTTTCAGTAAAATGGTTTACAGACCCCAAACAACACATGCACCTCTGTACAGATGCCAAGAAGAGCTGCTGGTTGTCTTGAAGTAACTCCAGCTGAGTCATCAAGGCTATTAATGTGCAGAGCTAAGGGCCAAAGCCGCACTCACATAGAGGAGTATGGACCCATCCCCGTGAAGATGAAAAGCCCAAGGCTCAAGCTGGCCAGGCTGCTGGGCATGCAGGATGCCCAGGTCCTCATAATGGGCTTCCCCAGGCCATTCCTTATGCCTGGGAAGTCTCCTTCCTTTTGAAATCCTGTGTCTTCCTCAGCATCTAGCCCTTTGATGGGATTTTTAATCAGAAATAGCCAGTTCAGTCATTTTTCCTCTGTAGACAAAAGCCTAAGTGAGCAGGAGTTTGTGATCCTGGGATTTACTTGGGATTTGGTCTCATTTTTATTGCTTTTGAAAAGAATAAAAAGGAAAGAAGAAAAAAACATATGTTAAATGGCAGAGCACCACTTGCTGCTTTGGCATCAGGTAAAGCACCTAAGACTTTGTCTATTGCTGTCAGATTCAAAGGATGTTGCCTGCTCTGTCTCTTGGCCATCCTTAAAAGAGAAAAGTTTGAACAAAGACTCTGCTCTGGGCTCTTGCCTGTGGTCAAGGTACGCAGTAAATATTTCCCCAACTGAGTTTTAATGAGCCCTGTAGTGAAGAGTCATCAGCTGATTTTTCCTGTATCAAACAGAACCTTAACCCTGGGAATCCTCAAGGGTGCTCCAAACAAAGCTCCCGTTTTCACCATGTAGAAATACCAGCATCAGGTGGGACAGAGGACACACTGTTTGAGTGGGTTTTTTTTTTTTGTTTAGCTCATAAAGGATTTTGTATTTTCTTAGCAAAGAAAAAAGCCTGTCACCATTTTGCATTTACGTATTTTAAAGCACTGCCCTGTAAACGTGATAAATAAATTGCAGAAAGGAAAGGAAAGTATGTGGAGCAGAGAAACCTTCTCCACTTTTGTTTGAAACACGTAAGCTAACAAAGATGGGCACAGAGAAGGAAAGGTTATTTACCTGATAATGTTACAACTATTCCTAAATGCTTGTTTTTTGCCACTATTTACTATGTTGAATTTGGTGTGCAATGAAAGAGTCTGAATTTTGCACTGATTTTAACCATAGAGCAAACAGTTAAACAGTGAATGCTTTTAGAAGTTTTGTTTTATGTTCACAGAACTATTGCAGAATACCTGAAAAAACTTAGATTTGTGATATTTGGAATAGTAATATGTGATTACTTAAAATGGCATAAAAAGTCTGTATCCCCAAAAGACAGATTACCACATAGTTGTAATGTGCAAGTATGTTTTAGAGCACACAGTTCAAAATAAATTGAACTCCTAAATTGGAAACATACCAGCTCATTCCGGATCAGAATGTGATGACATGTATTTACCTTATGTTCTTTTAATAGCCTCAATTAATCAAAACTTAAAACATTCATTTTGCTGATTAGTTTAGTTTTTATTTATACTTCCTTTTTCTTGTGAATCTCTCCCCAAATTCTCACTGTAATATACATCTGTATCTGATATATGTTTTTTTTTTAAAAAAAAGCTTTTAGAATACTGTGAATTATATGAAAAACTAATGGGGAAGAAAACAATTCCAAAGTGAGGGGAGAATCAAAGTAATGCACATGCTATTTTAATATGGATTCAAATGTTCTTTCTTTTTCATACTGTCTTTATTCATGCTGATTATTTTCCTTAAAAAGGAATAAAATACAAATTTTCAGAGGTTAAAATCCTTTATGAGAAGATAAAGTTTCTTAATGGTGGGATTAACCATTTGTCCAAGTATTACCTTTGACAACTCCTGGATATTATCTCTGGGGAGTGTGTTGCTGTATAGCTCTTCAGGGAGGGAGCTGCGGGCAGGCACAGAAAGGGCTCCTGCTGCTCTGGAGTGAGGAAGATGGAAGATGGACTCACAAGGGAACTTCTGACAGGTTAGACTGAGCTTCAGGATCAAGAAAAGCAATACATGAGCATATGAGCTGTCTTCAACTGATTTTCAACAGCACTGCACTCTCAGGATGGTTTTAGTTCTCCCTGTTTGGAAGTGCAGTTAATAGCTTTGGCACGTGGCAGGCAAGAGGGAAATAGGGCAGCGTGGCACATAGGAGATCTCAGCTGCTTGCATGTGCCTGGCTTTCATCCCAGCAAAGGGACGGGCAATACTTTGGAAAACACATAGAGGGGGATTTGAAGGGAGGCAGTGAAAGGTGTTGAACCTTAAATCCCCGTGAATGCTGCAGACCGTGGGAACCTGGAGCTCTTTGGTGCAAGCAGTTTCTGGAGAGGAGTGAAGATGAAGCATGGTGGTCTCTAAGATTTGCTTATAATGGGAGGAGAGGCGGGCTTTTGCGTTTGAAAGACTGAGATGTGACACTTGAAGCTTTCCTACCTGTGAGAAGACCCAACACCCAGCATAGTCAGCTAGCTAAAAGGTTTCACCGTTATTTTTGAATGGATCAGGGTAAACTGCGGGTGCTCACATTAGCAGCTAGGCCTTGGTGCAAAGGCAACAGTGACATGGAGATGTAGAATATCACAAGCATCATGCATATTGGTCATGACTCAGCCGAGCTATGAGCGAAGGTCCTGGTTCAGAGACTGTGCCCAGCCAGGTGACTTGAGGTGCCTTATTGAGTTCCCCTCAAATGACCAGGAAAACACCAGCGCTAAGAAGAGCACAGAAATTTCCAGTCATAGTGACCTGGCAAGTCATTCAGTTGACCTTCTTCACAGTTCAGTATAGTTTTCCAGAAGAGATTTTTTTTTTCCTCCTGTAGTTGTGTAGCAGCAGCTCTAGCAATAGGACTTCTCTGTTCCCTTAGGTGGGTGGACAAGACTTCCACTGGCTCTACTTCAAGATGCTATTGAGGCCAAAAACTTGGGAGGATTGAAAGAAAGGATTTATTGTTCATGGGATTAGTCAGTATAAATTAACCATACTGATAAACCATTTCTATTTTCCACAGCAGGAAAATCACTCATTTTTTTCTGAATATAAGAAGACACTTTGCAAACAAGTAGGATATTTAACTGTTATCTAAGATGTAAAAATTTTATATGTCTTTTGTTTCCCTGAAGACCTCCCTGGTGCCTGTTCCTGCAGAGAATGAAACTGGGCTAGGTGAACCATTGGCCTAATTAAATTTTACACTTCTCGTGCTCAAGAGGAGCAGCTCCCAGTCAGAGGCAGTTTGTGGCTGGTCTTGCGCAGGGCCTCGTAGTAGGCATGGGGGCCGTAGATCTCTATTTGCTTCCTAAGAACCCAAGAATAAGCCCCCATAAACACTGAGTGCTGCTGCCCTGGAGGATCTAATAACCAGAGGCTCTAAGGGATGGATCAGTCTTCTCGTATGGCTAACAAGAAGGGGAGACATTTGGAGGGTGGATTATTATCACAAATGCTAAGCTTTGGAGGGATGTGCACAACGAACCTTCCTGTCAGTGAAGCAACATGGCACGAAACTCTACCAGCGAGCGTTGTGTTGCATTACACAATCCAGTCACACACACACGCAGATCTACTGTGCCTGCATCTGTGTTATTTGATGTTTCATGGAAGAGCTGATCCTTCCTCTTGGGGATCGGGGATAATACCAAAGGGGTACAGTGCTTTTTCTTTTGGCCTGGTGGGTAACAGGAGCTCGTATACTAAATAAGTTATCTACTAGGAAATGTAGGTGTGCTGCTTCTTCAGAGTGTCTGTGGGATGTTAATTCTGAAGTGGTGGGAGCTGATGGCTAGCGGCACTGCACAGGGCTTCTGGGGACAGGCAGAATCCTTTGCAGTGCACTTCAAAGGGGGTTCTCAGTTAAGGGAAAAAAAGGATAGATTTTGAAGTTTCTTTCTGCCAGAAGGCTTTACAGCGAGCCCCTGAAGTTCTTTTATAATCAGGGATAAGATAGGTACTTTTTCTTTCTTTTCTACCTAATTTGGGCCAATGTGTTTTGAACCTTGTATAAGGAGAAGACTGCATGTGCTGCTTGTTTCTTTGCTTTCTTTGTTTATTTGCCTTTTATTTATTTATTTATTTGTTTGTTTTTAATTAGATACTGAGCCTCGAAGGGTATTTACAAGGAGACCTTAACCATTGCTTTGGTGTGCATTCAGCATTCATTCCTGAAGTCAGTGAAATCATTCACAGGCATTAAACACTGCATAAATATAATGCTCTCTATCAGACTGAATTAGTCACCACCTTCCAGGACTGAGCCCCAAGCATTTAGACATTTTCACCTTTGCTCTTCCCCAAATAGAAAATCTGATCTGGATATGAATGTGCAATAATCTTCAGCCTGCTTTCTCCCCTCCTTATCATTAATTTCTGTCTGAGATATCCTGAATGAAAAACTCCTCTACTGAGTGAGATTCCTTCAACCTCTCTGTTTTGAAAACTGTGGGACCAGAACAGGATGCTCCTCTTATGCTTGCATCCAATAATATGCTACTCTCTCAGGACACAGCTAAAATGCTTGTTGTGCATATGCCTGTAGTAGGAGGCTCAGTTGAGATATTGGGGGTTGAACACGGCACATACAACTACCCAAACCCCTTGGTTCTGTGACCTTATCATGAACCTGCAAAGAGGTGATTAATTTTCCTACAAACCACCTTGAATTGAGTGGTTTGTTAATGACACGTGAGAGGGCAGTGGGATCTCTTTTGATGTCTCCTGGCAACGTCCTCCCAATGACATTGTGCTCTGTGTCACAAATTTCCTGTGTTCACACTTGGAGGGACTTGTGACAAGGAAGTCTGAAGAATTTCTTCCAGTTTTAGCCCAGAAGACACACATTGGGAATACATAAACTAATACAAACCACAGATACAACCTTGGGTGCAAATTAATCCAGCAGATCATTTCAGAGTGAATGATTTTCTGGATTAGAACTCACTAAGACACATTTTGGATTTTATAAAAAATGTTTGTTCTCAAGCAACATCCATTTCTCACCTGCAAATATCACTGAAAAAAGTTGTGCTCATAGAGCTTGGGCTAAATGTCACTTTCTCCAGAGAAAAGTCATACAACCCTTTTTCACATTGGCATACTAATTTGTTATCTGCTTGTACAAATCATGGTGAGGTCTGCTGGTTCATGCAATGAATTAGGGATTGATATAGTAGAAAAAAGTTTGCCTTCAGCTGCATGAAAGGAGCTTCTGTTGACCTAAGAAAGCACCTTGAGCAAAATTCAACCCCAAATTTTCATGATTGGACCAGTTTTTGTAAATGAGTGAAAAATGTGAAATGTAAAAATAAGCGTCTGTAAATGGTGACACTAAATGGTACTTTAAATGAGATCTTATCTAGTTGTATTTTATGATTCTATTTTGGATATATTATGGACTCAGAATACTTTAAACCTTGTTGTGTTTGTGGATAAGCATACACACTTTCTCACAATACATATAGAGAAGAGAGTAAGTGACAAGTTTGCAGACTGATGTCTTACAGTCTATAACAGCAAAATATAAACAGACTCTAAATAGGAACAATGGTTCCACCTGAGTTACTGGTGGTGTAGTTTGTGCTATGTGGTGACACTGTGTAGCTACAGTAACTACTATCTAATCCATTTTTAATTTTTAATTTATTTCACAGTCAACAAGGTTTAATCTTGCAAGAAGATTAAAAAAAAAAACACATTTTTTTTTAAAAGCCACTGAAGGACCAACAGCCTTCCATTTAATCTGCCCATGAGCTGAATGCCTTGAAAAGATGTGTGACTTGTTTGGCGCTGACCCTAGCAGAGTATGATATTAATAGGTTATTGACTTGGTAGGTCTTAAACAGCCAGAGGGAACATCACTTGCAGTAGCTGCAATGCACTGGAGGTTTGTTTCATTGATTGGGCTGTTTAACCCATCATCTCCAGGCATTTAAACAATGATATACGCTTGACAAACCTAATATTTCATTCTCTATCTGGGGACCATGAAACAGAAATTAAAGGAAAGAAAAAGACAACTGGACAGATACATTGCAGAAAATGATGATAAACGAGAGGAGAAAACCCAAACAGATAATGTTCCAAATTTTGGACTATGCCATAACTAAGAAATATATAAAAAACCCCAGAATTTTCTATGAGAAAGGTGGGGAAAAGAAAGCAAATACACCTGACCCTGGAAATCCTCAGAGTTACATGAATTCAGAAATCAGAAATTAGAAATTCTTTTGCTGTTTGATGGGGTAAAAAATGTGTTGGAAGACATGTGTTTTCCTTTCCATTTGCAGAAAGTAATGGGTCAGATCCACAAAGTGCTGAGCACATACAATGGAGTCTGGAGAAAACTAATTTAATTTTCAGGGCTGCTGTTGTAGCTCCACTATAGATTGGAGGATCCTTGGTATTTTTGACCAAAAAAAAAAAAAGGAAATATATATGGTAGGCAACATACTTATAGGAAAAGAACAGGGTGGATTCCGTTCTAATAATATAAAAAACCTCTTTGACTCAGAATGATGTTTCTACCATGTTCTGGTTCTTTTTGATACAGTGGATAAATGTGTCTTAATAGGAAATCTAGGATTTATTAAATTATTTACATGCTTAGTGTGTCCTATCAATGGGATTCATTTCACTTTTCTCCAGAGCCAGGAAGACCATGCTGAATCAGGCACCGGGGTGATGGCGAAGGGCTTGGACATCTCATTTAATCACAGGGGCTTGAAGATCAGGCATTCCCTTTGAGCTAGGCACGAACGAAGAGTGTCTCTTGCCGAGATTAATTCATATCAGTTACCTCAGGAACCAACATTAGTATGGCACCAATCACCACCTGCTGACTCTGCTCGCTTGCAATTGACTGCAGGGGCACACTAGTCTTTAAAATGACTTTGGGTCAACATGGCTATTTTGGGATCTCCTACTCTATTTGACATTAGTTAAATATCTAAGTCACTACAAGAACAGAAGTGCTTAGATCTCACTTCTCCAAATAAAAATGCAATAGCCACATGGAGTCTTTAAAAAGTCAACAATGTTCTGATATAGGAGCATATCTAGTGAGAGATACTGACACTGAGTTGGCTGCAGAATAAAGCCTTTGTGGTCTTCGGTGCTATCTCTTATTAAAGTTACTGGGATGGAAAATGAAGCAACAATGTAAGATTTACACATCCACTTGCATACTGTGGATAGTAAAGAGAAAACAGGTAAGGATATATTTGAATATCCAATGCAACACATTCGATGAAATAAACTCAGAGACATGCCTGTTGAGAAATTATGAAGGGATCGTGACAATTATTATTATTTTTAATTTTACACATTTCAAAAGGACAGAATAGAAAATAAAATCAGTTCTAACGGCATATGTCTTACTTAAATTCAGCCATCTAAGAGTTGGTGCTTGGGCTAAGTTAGCTATCTAAATTCTTTCTAATTAGCGAAGATGGAAAAGCACTTTGAAAAGGCAACCTCTCATCAGTAGTAGACACCCATGATAAGCTATTCTCTGGAGAGGTCTAATTTCTTTCTTTTTTTTTTTTTCATATTAAACTAACTGGCCTACAGTAGAGGTCCAACTCCTAGGTCTTCAAAGTTGGACTAGACAAAGCCCAAATTTTGTGAACAGTTTCCATTGACTTCATAGTTTCCCACCATGTCTTTCTAGCTTTAAAATGATTCAGAAAAAAAAATGTAGAGCAAGAATTGAATTAAATTTGCAAAAGAAACTGTCAGCTGACAGTAAGTCTTGTAGTTTTGATATGAGAAGAGAGTTAGAAAGCTGGATGAGATGATGTGGGGTCCTTTCCTATCTTTAATGTCAATGATTCTATGACAAATGGCACCTGTGAGGGATTCCTCTCCATCAATACATGTTTTATTTATATTTATTCTCACATTTGTCACATTCTGTATCACTGAAAATATTGCGTAGCTTTTCATTATTTTTTCCTATAAGAGACAAAATGAAATTTCTAGATTTTACTAGTTAAAGTAACTTTATTTTTTAAAAAAATATTGTCTTGAGTTTTTATCTTGATTTTAGAACACTCATCCTCAAGAAATATAGGACTGTGGTCAACATGAAGCAAAATCTGCATCAAGAAATGTGAATTTCTCTAAAAGCAGTGGAGGCTTTAATGTGCTTTAATGTGAGAAAAGTGTCTGAAACAGTACATTGTCCCAATTGAATGTGGTATCATAGGTATTAATAGATAATAATTCTTTTATGTATGAAACCTTGATTCTTACTTCAACATCTTTCCACTGGCTTCATCTTGGTCAAGATTCTAACCCACCAAGAGACACAGGTGCTAGCCTGGGAGAAAGGGTTTCTATTTTCAAAAATATCATGATGGCAATTAAATACATCCAATGAACTTGTAAAGAAAAATTATTTTATTCATATTTTTGGCAACAAATCGCTGGTTTGTTGTGGAAACTTCATCTAACAAAGATTATATGATTTGTTCTGGAATAGGGAGTAGATGGGATGCTGATTCTCAACTTCCTTGGTCCTCTTTGGGCAAGAGTAAGATATGGCAGTCCTTTGGAAAGTTCACGTCATTTTTCAGTAGAGTGATTCCATCCCTTCCATTCATTTCATTCCCAAGCAGCTCTCTATCAGAGACTGTCTAAACAAGCCTGTCAGAAGCAGATTCAAACTATGTCAATTCTTGTAATCACTTCTAATATTATTCACCTCAGTTCTTCTTTCATTCTTTTTGCTTTACTCTTCTCTAAAAGCTCCCCGTCCTGTGTTCTGCACCCCAGCTTCCCTCCACACTTTTTCCCTTTCATTTTTCACATGTCTACAGTACCACGAGCTTCATTCCTTCCATGTGATCTTCATTTTTTTCACTGCTGTGCTTGCTGGGGCCTGATAACCCAAGCGTAGCAGAGATTTTAGGTCCAGGTAGACCTAAATGTAGGCACCACTGCGAAGGCAGCTAGACTTAAACTGTGGGTGATGTGCGCCTGCATTTCCTCAGAAACATCAGGACTGAGATCCAGGCAGGGCATGTATATATGTATAAATACATATATATGCACATGGATGTATATACAGAGTTTATGCTAATTCTAAAAGCAGAAATTGAGTATACATTGAAAGGGAATTGTGGAAATGAATGAATTATTTCAGTAAATCTCAGAAGAAGGGCCAAAGGGGAAGAAAGGACTTCTTTTTAAAATGTTTGCTAATGGAGTCCTCAGCAGATGGCATAAAAAGCAGCATAAAAGCTTCCCAGCATTTAGTATGATGAACACTCTTTAATATTATTAATCAAGTCTCCATTACTAGTACCAGCTGATATTTATGTATATACTCTCTTCCTTAGGAACTGAAGAGTTGGTTAGGGAATGTTTCTCCCTAACACTTTTGCTGTTCTGAGTGACTACATTAGCTTTGCTGTTGCCCAGTGCAGCAAAGGTACAACTACAAAAATATTGCAACGATCAGCTAATGTATAATCTCTACTCCCTGCATGCAGATGTGTGAGACTGGAGAATCTGCACAGAGATTAATCATTTTAAAAAATCACGTGTGATAGCAGACGGGAAGATGATCAGAATCACCCATACAACTGCAGTAAACAGAGAAATGGATAGACCTAAAAAGGATGCAATAGCATATAATTCACCTCTTTTTGTTATGGATTATGCAGATTATCTGTTACAGGTGCCTATTTCCATGGAAAAGAGCTCTCAACAAGATAACATCCAGTCTCTTTCTAATAAATCATGCAGTCTGCATTTTTTCTCTAGCTCCCTGTATTACTTGAGCACTGGCTTTATCTGGATACTCATTGTGCAAATTTGTCATATGAAGTACGTCATACCACTCCAATAAGTGACCATTCCAACTTGCGTTCTGCGTAAAGCTATGTGAAACTGCTTTCAGCTGTATTAAACCTAACACGAGACTAGCTGGCACAAATTTAAGTGACGTTGGGTGGCATTATTTCTACAAAGCAGCCTGAGTGAAATCAGCTGGAGCTACTCACAGCCATATGTGTAACTTTGTACAGATTTATGCATGATCAATATCACAGTCTGTGGGAGAAATCGTCTGTGTTATTCAGGAAATGTTCAGCTTAACAAGATGTGTTGGAGGTGTAGTGTATTTCTATCAAAGTCTGCAAATAAATATATTCCACATGGCATGCTACAAAAACATTTTAAACAGTTTTGCAAGATGAAACTCCTGCAATTATATATTCATATATAACCCCTTTTATACATAGTCTTAGTTATGTATGTTCCTCATATATCCTACTTTCTACATTCGGAGAAATATCTTCCCTTTTGGTTCCCATCCCTGCTTTATTTCATTTCACCTTGTTCCACCAGTGCAAATGTTAAAGGTCTGGGCAGCCCAACACCTAGGCTCTGTTTTGGTCACTGGAGAGAAATAGACTTCCAGAGAGTGACAGAAGAGTAGAGGAAGAAGGGGTCTCTCCTGTCCCGTTTGCCCAAGGTGATGGAGGGCACCTCTACCATAATCTTTGCTGGGAGTGGAGATTCTTATCCTGATGCCTCTGGGCTGAGGAGTGGTAGAGGGGGGAAAACTGCTTCAGCAGTTTTCTCAGGCCTTGAACCGCCTCTGAAACCTCCCTTGGATTTTTTAAAATTTTTTTTTAACTAGGAAAATGTCATCAACAAAAGCACTTTCAGATTCAGAGACTGATGTGAGAACCAGATATGCGAATGGGAAATCTTCCTCAGGCTACCCAAATCCTTTACCCTTGATGGGGAAAGATAGCTCCAGAAGGTGGGAAACTCTCTCCTTCCCTAGCTGAGACATTGGTGTGACAGACATCTCTCAGCTGCAGGGAGTCCTGCTCAGCAAAGAATGATGCTACTCAGATGTTCCCATCAAATTGCCAAAAGGCTATTTATAAGAAATATTATTGTGGTTGAAGTCTGACCTGAGCCAGACCAGGAGGAAAAGGATGAAACTGTTTTTCAGCCTTTCCTCTGTTTGTTGCTAAATGTATATAAAAAAATGGAGATTTATGCTGTTATTCAGGAGTCACTTTGGTTTGGTGTCCCTGCTAGAGGTCACTAAAGTTAAAACAGAAACTTTCCCACTGAATCATTTAATGACTAGAAATTGGAGGTAATAGACTTGAAAACGTATTCTCATTTCCGCAATTCAAAATCCTTTATCTGTGCCATGTAGTCCTGCTAGAAAGAGCAAAATGGCCTTTAACAAAGTCTATTTGCAGAATAGTAAGAAGTGTTAAGATGCCAGATGCATCTCATTATGAATTTTAATGAGTAGATTCACACCTTGTCTTCCATTAAATAAATTACATGGTCTTTTCCAAACTCTTATCTGGCAAATTTGCTTCTTTTTTTCTAAAAAGTAGACTCCATGAGAGTTAGGAAGAGCCTCTAGACTCTTAAAGAACGAAATCTCTCATGTAGTAACATACTATAGCTCCTCTGCACCATCAATCCAGAAAGCACTCCCTGGAACATGCTTAAAAATAAGAGAGAGAAATCAAGATATTCTGGATTCCAATTAAAACAGATTATTTTTTTTAATCAAAGCAAAGAGCTAAATTCGTCTTCCTTATACAGAAAACTTCAGAATTTAAAAAGAACAAATAGAATAAACTGTGGTCTGGTCCAGTTTTCATAGCAAATGCATTCCCTTTCACAACCCTTCAGATAATGATTGTGGGTATTTTTTTCCACAATCGGCAAGTATCTGAGTGTCTGAGCTTGAACTCTTCTGTACCGTTTCACCTCTGAACAGGTTTGAAGCTTACAGGCTTCTTGAAGTTATAAGAAGTCATTGATTTCAGTGAGGGATGTTTGCAACATTGTACTCTGCAGGAGTGAAACTAAGGGGAGGGAAGAAGCTTCCCTTTCTTTGCATCCTGAAAGGAAGGAGGTTGAATGGGCTTGCTCAGCTCTAATAATTGCAAGTATGACTTTTAAAATTGAAAATATAGGGTATTAAGCTGTTTTGAATTAATACAGTTTCACTGAAATTGGTGACTGTGTAATGCTTTAGGGAAACAGAGGTCTTGGTCCTTGTCTGTTGCATAATTTCAATGTTTCTCTATTATGGATAGTCCAGAAACGATTTCCCCAGAAATAGATAACAGATCCTCTGTCTATGGTCAGAATATATGGGGTTTTTTTTTGTGAGAAAGAAATCCTAAGAAATTAATGGGATGCATAATTTTAATCTATAACTTCCCCACTAGAAAGATGGGCAGTTCCACAGGTCTAAATGCAGATATAAAAACGGGGAAACTTTGCTAAACATTATGGTTAACAACTTATATACCATATTTTCAGGCAGAGAACAAAGCCTTTATGCTCTGGGACAAATGGAATCCAGTCTTTTGCCTAACTTTCACTCTCTTGATCTACCCAACTGTATTTTTTTACATCTGGCATATATAGCATATATTAATACATTTTTATTCTTTCAGATGTAGTGACAATTTTTAATGAAAGTAACTGTTATGCACTTGAACATATAGAAGAACGTCCTTTCAAACAGTGTACACAGTGTCAATATATTAATGAATGATGCTAAAGGAAAGTCAAATCTTTGGCAGGCAATATTTGTATTACGTCAACAGAGTGAATACCAGTATCACATCAAAATCCTAGGCATTTTTATATCTGTATAATGTGTTTATATGTATGAAAGGCATTAACCAATAACAGGGAGTGTTTTCAGATACAGTTCACTGCATCCAGAGATGACCAGATTTTATCCATGTATTAAACATTACAAGTTCTGTGTATTTTGCCAAAGCATCTGCCAAGATCTAACACCTACATTTTAGTTGAAAGGAGAGAGGCAAAAAAATGTTGGGTTTGCTTGCTTATTTCAAAGGGGAACTATTAGAAATCAATTACTACATTTTTCTGGGTCAAGCAAATACAGGTGAATTAGACAAACGGGAAACCAAGCGCAAGCACCAACTATCACTAAAGCACCACTAGTTAAGATACAGCAGATTTATGAGCTTTATTTTCTACCTTAGGCCTGTCATATTTTTTCACCTTTATGTTAGTTAATTGCAGAGTAACATAAATTAACTTTGGAACACAGCAAAAATGGGAACTTTATTTATGAATTTCTTGGATTTCTTTACCCCAAGCCAAACAACTAAATTGCTACTTAGCATAAATTATTTATTGGCCCTGGCTCAATACCATCCAACACCAGCCCCTGGAGGTCTGCGAGATATAAAAGATTTAAAGCATCTGCGCGACAGCATTGGTGCAGCCACAAAGCTATGTTTCTTTCCAGAAGGGTCCACTTTATTTTGTTGTAAATAAATAGAGCCTAAATTTCATGGGAGGACAGGGTAGCTTCTAGCAGGACTATAGTGCTTTGCATATGTTAATTACCCACAGTTTCATGACAGAAAGGTATATACTGCATAACTATTTTGGAGAGACCTGTTGACAAAAAAAGATGTTTTTTAATTTACTTAGAATACATGAGTGCTATAATTTTCTGTCAATTTATAATAAATAAATTAAAGTATATGGAAAAAGATAAATGAAGCTGAGGTTGACTTGCAAGGGCATATGCCACTCACTATATGCCCGCATATGAAGCTGATCTCTAAATTGAGGCCACTAAGGATACCCAAATGGTACCCAGAGCCAGGCTGTTGTCCCCAGGCAGTAGCTGAGCAAAATGCAAATCTCTTCTGCTTGTAGAGAAGGAAGCATTCCCCTCTACCCGTCAAGGAACAGTACCATTGCAAGGTCTGGAGACTGGCACCATTCCCAGGACTGATGCCATCCTGCACGACCCCTCTGAGCTTTCTTGCCCTGTGCTCACCACCTCTGCCTGCCTCTGGCCAGGCTCTTCTCCCTTTAGCATCATTTGCCTCTTGTCCTCCTCAAAGACAGCCCCTGCTTTCTTAATGGCAGGGGTTTACATAGGACAAGAGCTGAATGCATATGTCATTATTGAAATTCTGAGGGAGCCATACATTGAGGAACAATTATCTGTATGTTCGCTCTGGCTGTACACCTGGGCACTTGTGTCAGTATTTGTAACGGCATATATTTTACCATTCTCTAGAAGAATTGTCTTCTCCTCACTTAAGAGCAGTTTACTCTGTCTCCTGCTAATTTTGAAAAAAAAAAAGTCTTATTTTTCTGTCAAAATGTCAAAATGAGGAGGAGTAAAATTTCATTAAAAGTTTTAGAGGGACTTGAAAAGTCTTCTAGAATGAAAAAGCCCTTTCACTCCATTAAAAATATTCAATTTATCATTTTTGCCATTTTGTGGTGACTATGCCCTAGGTAGTTTGTTCTGGCAATGGGAATCCTGCTGTCTAACAAGTGGAGAGCAGCTGCAGCAATGCTAATACAATGGTCTGCAACGACAGACTATCTCACACCTGTACACTTAACTCCACTCTTCTTTGCCAGTCCTGTTGATTTGAAGTCATTCCTCTTTTTAGGACTGGATCTCAGTTAGCATGTGTACAGTATTTTCTGTTTCGTTAAAATTTATACTGCAAAGGATCAAGCAATCTACAAACAAGAAGAAAAGGATCTGCTTTCCTTTACATCTTCAGGCAAATACATACAAAACTCAGATGAAAGATGTAAGAGGATAAGTGAGAACAGGACTGCGAAGCGAGTCACAACTTGCTGCAGAGCAGAGCAGAAAAGCTGGGAAAAGCAACAAGTTTCCTTTCTGCCAGTCCATTACCATGTCCAGTAGAACAAAAATGCCACCAAAATAGAGCTAAAATCCTGAAAGGATGTAATCAATTTAAATACAAACGCACTACTTTCTTACTTCCATGGATTTGTTCCAGGAACTAGAAAGGATCGCAGGCAATTTCCCTCATTACTGTTCAGAGAGTTATTTCCAGATGGTTATAAACAAGAAGAAGGTTCCAGTGATTTGAAAGTACGGATGTATGTAGCTGGTGTTTACTTGCACAATTCTGGCACATGATTCTGTGTTTGTCAACATGGAGATCAGAAGGATGGTCATAAAATTGACTGAGTAGCAACGAGGTGGACACACAAAAAATATTTGGGCCTGCTGACACCTCAGTACTATTAGCAGAGGAATGCACCACTTATGTATATACATCTTCTTTTGAGGACTCATTTGCAGGTTGCAATATGAATAATGGAAGCAAAACACAACTTCACAAATTAGAGAATTTAAATACACCTTGAAATATCAGATAATTTCTCTCTTATTTCTCATATTTTGTTATTGAAGTGACTATTGAATTCCTCAATAAATAGTTTGTACTACAGGAGCTATAGGGATAATCAAATTATAAAAATGGCCAGGAGAAAAAAAAATTATTCAGGGATGAAAATGCTGTTTTTGAGGCATATCCAGAAAATCCATAATCATCAATAAGGTTTGGCCAATGTAGCTTGAATAAACTCTTTGTATGAACTCACAATGATTTCATGCAAATAATGATTTGTAACATACAAATTTTTCTTCTTCATCTTTCTCCCCCTGCTTCGACAGTGTGTTTTTTAATCACATTCACTTTAGTGCATTTAATTAATCAACCTGTGTCTCTGAAGAGTTGGTTTTATAAAAGCTCTACAGTACTATGGAGGCACTGCTTATTTTCTCTCAATACTCTTTCAGAAAGGAAGACCTCTAAACCCTATCTGGAGCTATTCACACTTACTGCTTCCCCATTGGTAATTCAGCTCAGCATTTGGCATCGCTGTTCATGAGGTCTGCCAAAGAACCACATCTACTGCTTCTGTGTTCAACACAATTTGCTCCTTGCTGGGTGTTCAGGATCTGAAAGTCCCGCTCTCAGTGTGCCAAGTGTTTTGTTGCTAGTCATGTTCAACACAATTCTTTATGACAGCAAAGTCAAGAAAAATCTTTTCTGTTTTTTAAGGACTTTCCTTAAACAACCTTAAAGGTTTCCCTGTATCTCCTTAAAGACCTTGCTTTTGATCCACATCAAAACTAATCTGTCTAGGCTCTGCTCCCTTGTTTATGGAAAAGGAATAGAGAAGGCCATTCATGATCCGACATCATTCAGTCCTGGGCTGCTTAAAAAAATGGGCTCAGATGAAACCATTCTAGTGGTGACCTAAATAAAAGAAATTAGCTATGAATCCGGAAACTTTTTCCCTTGCTGACTGCTCTTATTATCTATTTTATTTAGATGCATTAAATTATTTTTTATGTAATAAGATTATATTGCAATCATATATGACTGATAATCATGATTTGCAACAGAAATATCAATGTAGCACCAAAATTGAAAGAAGCTAAGATATCTTAAACCATCTCTCTGAGCTCAGTGTTTTGTGTTCCTGTTGACAGTTTTTCTCTCTCTGTACCAACATGAAAAATACCCCGATACTTCAATGCAAGCTGTCATACAGGCTCTTCAGCTGCCAGTATCCAGTGTATTTGAAGAGTATGAGAAAAAACTGTCAGTGCCAACAGATCCATTAATAAAAATAATAATGAAGCCTTGAGAACTGTCAGCCCCTCAATTATGCAACTGTGACAGTGACTCCAGATTTGCAAGAATCCAGCCTCGCTACTGGAGGGCATGAAAAGGCCACTCAAGCTCCTCATTCAGACAGGGCCAGGCACAATATTTTTGTTCTTTTCCATGTGAGCCAGCCATGTCTTTGAAAAGTTTAGTCTTAACTCTAGGATCAGCTTTGCTGACATGAAGGGCTAAATAAGTTACATATAAATGCTTCCTCAGATCGACAAAAAGGCACAGTAAATGCTCAGTGTTAGAGAGTCTAGCAAAACTCTTTGCATGGTTCTCAGCTATATTAAATTAAGCAGCTAGCCAGGTAGAGCCAGCAGAAAAAATATGATCTATTCTTTCACAATATCTCAAAGAACTACAGGTCAGACACTACTTTTGTTAGGAAAATAACATTAGGAGGACATTTGTATAGAGCCTATCATTGTCTTGATAAGACTGGCACTGAAACTAGTAATCAGTGAAATTGGAGGCATCGTATTTCTTGTATGAAAAAGAGTGATATATAGATACAAAGAATGAATCCATCTCAATTTGTTCTGGTATTTCCTGATTGAAACCTATCAAAGTGATATCTCTTCCTTAGTCATAACTTAGGTGTAGCTTTCAGAGAAAGACAGTGTTATGGTGAGAGATAAGCTGTAATTATCTAGTTGAGCTGAGTTTTTCTCTTTATGCTTAACAAATAAAAACAGATTTACTTTCTCATCAATTAAATGAACAAAAATTATTAAAGTACGAAATCTGAAATACCCTCTTGGGTTTTTACAGTTTCCATTCCAGCATTATCTGGGCACGTGCCTCTGATATTGAATAGGTCTGATGTAAATGAGGGACCAGATACAGCCTCACTTAGCCTATGGCATGTAAGAAGCCAAGAGCTGACACTACCCCCAGAAGATTCCCACCCCAGTTTTCACTGGAGGCGCTTGTGGCTTCCCAAAGCAATTATCAAAAGGGTAAAACAGAGTGGCCAAGGAGGCCAAGTATAAAGTGTTTATCCATGCATGTGCCTAGTAGGCCTCCCTGTACAAGCCCACTGTGTAATGTAATGTATTCCTATGCCACAAGAAGAATTAAATGACTAGTGCCTTCTTTGGGCTATTTACAGTCAAAGAAAGGCTACAGGAAACTCTGCTCATTCACTTTGTGGTGTTCAGGAAGGCAGACTGGTTTTTTTTTTTTTTTTTTTTATTTCTTCTTGTAGCATCCTGAGCCACATATAAGATACTAAAAAGGAGTGAAAAATTACTTCAGCCAGCCATACCTTCCTTTAAGAAAACAACTACTTTTCACCATGATACAATGTGACAGAGTTTCTGATTGTTCCTTCTCCCTCTCTGCAATAAAATACACACTTGCAGTACTCGGTACACAATAAGGATTTCTCTGGAGGGAAGATGTGGCGCTGAGCAGAGTGCTTCAGTTTAATCCTTCTCTCTTGCTTTCCCTTCCCCCTTTCCCTCTCCTCCTCAGCCCCCGTCTGAGCACTCGCTGGGATTTCCAGGTGACTAACGGTTTGCAAAGCCAGTCCATCAGAGCGGTAGACCAGACAACCTCAACATTTAGGAGTGACATATCATTTCTTTAACTCTCTCCCCTCCTAAGTCTCTTGCAATAAGAATCCAAGCCATTCTTCACATTATATATGGTTGTATTGCTTTTTTTGATCAGAGAGTGGTGGTGTTATATATTGTAGGAAGTGATGGTGTGTTGCATTGATGAATCACGGCGTACCAGTTCATACTTCAGCTGTAGAGTTATGGCTTACCCAGAAACACTGAGCAGAGGAGCAGCAATCATGGGTTTATCTTATTGATTTGGAACAAGAAGGGTAGGCACACGATACCTCTTAACAACAGAAATTTCACATTAGAAGTTTCCATTTTAAAGCATATATGCAGTGAGGCATTACCATTTTTGTCATAGCAAAATGTAGCTTTTGTGTTTTTTGTTTTTCCTTAGGTATAACAACTGAGGGCAAGGATGTAGTGTTGGCACCTGGCAGAGATGACCACAGTGATTGTTGGTGGGAGGTCAGACAAGCCAGTGATGTTGAATGGCCAGAATATTCCATGAAAAACTGAGATCAGACCTGGAGCTCCCTGTGTCCCTTGCCTGTTCTGAGCACTTCTCGCCACGGGAGACGACACGTCTCTGCCGATGAATGGGAAGACAAGAAATTTAGTCAGTGAGCTCTAAGCTATGTTAATTAATGCACTACCCTCAGTGAAGGGATTTGATGTAATTCATTTTGGGAATAAGCTGGGAATTATTTGATGGCAGAACTGACTCGGAGAGGTTTTGGTAGGCAGAGCCCCAGGCTGGCACCACGTGCATGAGTGCAGGCAAAAGAAGAGCACTGGATGGGCTGGTGAGGGGCTCTGTGCTGCATCATTTGGCATCCTGGCCCAAAGTTCCTCGGTAGTGAATTTGCATTGCTGAGCAGGGCTTGGCTAGCTCAGGAAACCTGCTGCCACCATTCCAGCTAGCACTAACCCTCGGGGACTGATCTGCTCACACTGTCCCCAGCGTGCAGGGATGCTCCGTGGGCACTGTGCATCCCTCCACGATGGCTTCGACAGCCTGCCCTCCTGCTGCTGTCAGAGCCCAGAGTTGTTTCAGGACGCTCCAGATAAGTTCTCTGCATAGCTGCAGGTGCAAAGGAAGTCTGCGTCTCAGGAATGCATAAAAACAGATAGTGCTCTGCAGTCTATTAGTTTCTAAATTTCATGTGCTTTTAATGCACACAGCACGGTAGCCAGCCCTCCAGGCAGAACTGATACCACCAGGACACAGGCTACTCTTAACACGGGAATCAGCTTCTCTCCGCAGACCTGTTGGAGTCCATCTGGGGAGGCCTTGCAGCAAAATGCATGCTCAGAGCAGAGGGGCAGTCAGCAGGAAGCCTCTCCAGCCTGGGGGATCCGAAAGTGCCCACCATCACTTTGGGAGTACAGGCTGGTTTGGGAAGGGACTGTTTATTTAAAGGTAACCTGCCACTGCAGCTCTCTGGAAGGAGTGATCTTGCAGCAGGAGTAGCTCCCTAGACAGGTCTCTCTATCCTTGGGGGAGCAGAGGGTGAGTTGAGCACCTGCTCTGTTTATTTTTTCTCCTATTGCGAAGACAGAGGAGGAAATCATTAGACAGGCGAGACTTCCAGCTCCCATTATTTTTAACAGGCACTGCACATCTAATTTGAAATGCACAATGCAAATATTTACCTTCAAGTGTCAAAGGAGACTATAAAGATCTTTATGGATCTTCACACTTCAAGGACTTAATTCATTAAAAATAATTATACATATGTGGGGATTACTTCCACAGCGGAGCTGCGATATGCAGTCCGTTGCCAAGTATGAAAGTACGGCGTGCAAGCTATATGTCTGCGTGTCAGCTTTTATGTGAGAGGGGAGGGCTCTTTTACATTGGAACATATGTGTGTAAACAGGGCTGAGAACAGATCTCCCTGGAATTCACCACCGAATAAATTATAGAAAGCCACCGCGTGGCACTGGAGCATCCTAATGCTACAGAGAGGCTCCTTTGTGCTTACATGACTCCTTCACCTCAGCCTGAACACTCTGCACGCCTCTCCAGTTCGGAGTGAAAACAGTTTTAGCAAGAAAAAATATTAGAAATTGGCTTTGATTTCTCCTTTGCCCCTCAGAGATTTCAAGGTGTCCAGCAATTTGTTTCCAACAGTGCCAGTTTTACAAGATTGAGGCTCTTAGCCTCAAATTTTGATTTATGCTCTGAGCACAGATACACGGAACTTTCCTATCTTTGATCTTTGCTGGATGTGGAAGGGGCAGATGCCGCTATTTTGAGCAGGTAGCTGGAAAAAATAAACTGCTGAAGTTGATGGCCGAGAGGAGGCAGTCATTACGTTCTCTGGTGCTGATAACCTGTTCTTATTTGTAAAACCTGGGGATTTAACTGCTTGGAAAACTTTGAGAACCAATCCTGCAGTAACGAGAATCTGCTTTTCCAGAAAAAAAGAAAGGTAACTATTTAACTGTTTGGTTACTGTAAATAGCATCCATGAATTTGACCTATTTGCATGCTCCCCCATCTCCAAATTGCCATAGCATCTCAGTGGCCACTACTCTTTTTCTGTTTGCCAGTGCCAGATTCTGGGAGAGAACAGCTGCTCTCAAGAGACACTGAATTCTGCTATGAGGGGTCCCATGAGCCTTTACCTGGCCTCTCGCAGGAGGGATTTTACAGCTGGGCTCAGCCACATGCCAGTCCCTGTGTGCTGGAGGAAGGAGCCCCTAGGGACTGGGTTGGGCTCAGGGAGCTCTTCTGGTATTGTACCATATATTATTAATAATTTCTATTAATATTAATCCACGTTCAAAGAGGAGACAACTGTGCGAGCGGAGTCTGAGGGTGGAATTTTTACAGAAACACATGCTATTTAGCAGATTTTCAGCTCAATTTGTACCAGTTGGTGAAGCCCTGGGACTATGGCAATTTAGTCTACTTTTTAGATAATGGATCTTATCTGTCTTCATGGAACAAGTTTGCACTTCATAAAATCTTATAGAATTTTGCTGGCTATAGTGACACAACTCAGCTGCTATGGCTGGTAATGAAAGTTTTATGACATATGAAGCCTATTAGGACATTACTGGGAATCTGTTGCAACATCAGACATTTGCCTTTGACACTAGAAAGGTGATAAACTAATGATGCAATGTGTTCTGAGTGTACATCTGATTTAATATTGCGGATTATGTTTGACACAAACAGGCATGCACCATGTTATCTTGCATTTTTACAAATAATATTTATGCCGCAAAGAAGTTCACGCATGCAGAAAAATAGCACCTTCCTGGTGAAAGCATATAATTAACTGCAGTCCCAGAAGTGACAAATATTTGGTTTGCCTCAAAGTTACTGCATGAGATTTTCAAGTTTGAAACATTCTGGAGAAAGAGATGACAGCCTTCACAGCTTCCTAAGCATTTAGTGCTGCTTTTGGTAATACAAGTTGCAGGTTTCACATTTGGATTTCGAGCTAATTTGGAAACTGTTCATCTGCCTTCACCTTTTCCCTCTGCTTTTTGATTCCCTTTGTCCTCTTGGACATCCTCCCCTGAACTCCATCCTTATGGGTATTTCAGTGAAGCTGTGCAACCTTTAAGCATCATGGGCAAATGCCTGGAACGTCATGGGCATCTGTTCTGGAACCTGTTCTAAAAATTTTTTTAGAACAATTTTCCAAAGGAAAAATGATCTCGTGACTGAATTAACGTGTATTATTTCATTAGATTCTGTCTACGTTGCTATTCTTGTTTATCTAGGGAAAAATGATAAAAGACGTAAGTTTTTGATTGCAATGTTATTACAATAAATAGTTTGAGTTTTTCATAATGAAATGACTTCTATTAGCAAATGTGTAAATGTATCAAAGTAAAAGGCACCAAGTGACCCCAAATATTTATGAAAAATCCATCTCCTACTGATTTGATCTGATAAACCACAGGGGATTAATTAGTCTTGGTCACATGACTTTGCAAGCACTAAACATGACTGAAGGCATTTTCCTTTTTCTAGTGTGAGCCCCTTTTTGTGTATTTATATAAAATATATATGAAATATAGGATGCTTTGTTACATGGTAGCATTTACTGCTGATATGATTATTTTGTCCCAAATATGAAAATCTCCTTTTCACCATGAGCTGTAAGACTATTTCTATAATAAGAATAATTCAAAGTAGTTTTTCATCCATTAATTCAAAACTGCTCTTTTCCAGGGGCTTTAAAGTAATTTGTACAGTAATTTAAAAAATAACATGAAAATAACCTTTATTTCACTTTATGTCAGAGGGTACCACATATACACTGAGTAATCTAGATCAAAATTTTCTCTCAGATCTGGATTACAATTATGGTTACATCAGACTGTATGCTTTCTTGTACAGAAATGGAAAAAAGTGAAATTTCCCCTAAAGATATACAGCTTTGGCGAGCTGCTACTGTGTCCTGCTCCATCTTGAGGAGCTCTGCCATATGTCCACAGGGATTCAAAATCCAGACAAAATTCCATTCAACTGAATCATTTAATCCTCGTGTTAAAATGAGAAGAAATTAAGCTTCCATGAACTCCCCTCACCATATCAAACTTGCATATCTTTCCTCATCCTGCTCCATTTATGCAAAAACATCTATAATGTTTCATAAACCACTAGCACAGCAGCTTAAATGTTTAAAAATAAAACTTCTGTGAAGACATTAGCTTTAATTCATTTCAAAGTATTTTTTTTTCTCCTAAGGATTTTGGGAATTAAGGCTCTATTGTGTTTGGTTTGTGGTTTTTCTTTAGCAGTGAATTTCTGCCCTCATTTGGCTTGCAGAGAACTTTTCCCGCTGCCTCGTTGCTGCGGTTGAGGAGCACCCCATGTCTGCAGAGCACATTGACTGGTTAAGGGTTGTCCCTCTTCAGTCTAAAAAATCTCTTTCTGACTAGCTAGCACAATAGAAACACACTGTGATACGGCTACATGGTTCACTATTGATTTCCCGTCTAATACAATATCATGGTTTTATTCTACTTGTTTTTTACACTTTATTTTTCCTCAGGATGCTAACTTTGAAGGTCTGGAGCACTGAGTTCTAGAGCTGCAATCCTTAACACCTCTTCTGGGTTCTCTTCTACGTATCACTTTTTGTTACTCTTCCGTCCCCTGAGCATATGTGCTTAGCTGAATTTGCAAAGGGCAAAACCCTTTCTGCTTGTTTCATCATGAGCTGAAGAAACAGGTTCCAACATCTGAAACCTCAAATCATGTTTTTAAAAGATGTAGCATCAAGTCATTTTTCTGAAAGATCTAACACTATTAGAAAAGAGGTTCTTAAAAAAGGGAAGAAACAGCTGTCCTCTCAGGATTACCTTAACAAGGTTAACAGGATAAGGAGAGGAAGGTTTAGAATAGGGGCCTACACCCAATGAGGATGAGAGGATTTGACTTTACCAATGACTCTCTGAATGGGAAAAGCCCTCACCTTTTTCCCTGTGTCCAGGCTGCCTTGTCCCTTTGGGTTCTTCTGGTCATTCCTTTACTGCATGATGTATCCTGCCTGCATTCTAAATGCTGCTGTAGATAACTGCAACAATCCTAACCTCTTACAATACAAAAATGCTTAATTGAATTCTCCTCTGTTCCCTGATGATATTCAGGAGGGCAACACACGGTACCTGCAGATGGATAGCAGATAAACAGTCATTTAGAGAAAGAAGCAGAAGTTTGTTTTCATTCATTTTCTATTTCTCATTCAGATACAGCAAAACATTTATTAATCCTCCTCCAAACCATATGCCATATGTCTAATGAGTGGTAGGTAAAGTTAATCTTATAAAATCAACCAAGTATATCAAAAAAACGTTGCTGACTAGGCGAAAAAGCTAATGCTGTGGATCCAAGTTACTTACATAAATGAAGGAGATGCAGAATATGCAGGTTCAGGCCCTCCCAGAAGTTCAGATTAATATTGATACAGCTAAAGTTCTTCTGGAAGCTTGAAGGGGACTCTTGGTAATTTCTGAACTGATGGCTGGGCAAGCCTAGTGCTTCAAATATTGCTGGCCCGATTTCTAAGGTTTAGAAATTATTCTCAAGACAGAGCATATATAGATAGCTATATAAGTTTCCATCACATGGTTGCTTGAGGCTGTAATGAACCAGTGTGAAACTGAACACAAGGGTCCCCCAGGCTCACCTGTGGGGTGTATGAATTTCTAAAAGAAGATTCAACATGTGCAGGAAATTCTAATAATTAGCTAGAATATTTTTGGCTTAGGCTTTTTTTTTTTTTTTTTTTTTTGGTCCCTTGTCTAGATCGAGAGATAGTGACTTCCTCATTCCTTAGCATAATCTGTCATTTATACAAGGTTTATCATTTGAGTCCAACTCTCATTGGGGTCTATCATCTTCACCCACCCTTTAGGTAGCGTTTTGCTCATTTTTTTTCTTGTCTGCTTTGGTGAGCCATCATGAGGTTAAGAATGGCATCTGCAGGTCAAGGGCACTCAGAAATTCACTGTTCAGAGAATCACATAATAGATCCTCTTCTTGCTGACAAGAATCTCAGAAAACAAAGTGGAGTGAGCTTGGCCAAGATACAACAACACAGGGCCTTGGAGATACTGTTTCTGACGGCACCTTGCTGAGTCCATAGTGACTAGCAAACGTTCTGGGCCCAACTCAATCAATGCACACTTGAGCTTTCTAGACATATTTTTCTGAAGACGTGACATGACTATTTTGCATAGATGATGATAACACAGCACATTCACAAGTTTAGCAAAAGAAAGGCTTTTTTCTCAGTTTGCCAGTTTTGCCAGGCTGTGGTATGTGACATGATCTGGTACCTGGGACAGCAAACACTGCCTAGAGAAATGTGTGTTGACAAATGCTGTTCAAAGATCTGTTCAGTGCCAAGTTAAAACTTGCAACAGCTCTTCTATTCTCTAGAAATTAGCCTGCAATGCTTGCCAAGCTACGTCAATTTTGTGTCTTGTGCAAACAGAACTAGGATGAGACCATCATATTCATTTCACTTGAGCCCTAATTTTGACCCAAGGATTTGGCTTCCAGTTTCCATAAATCCAGTGAACTAGTAAGCCACTCCTTCAGCTTAGCTCTTGAGTACTTTACTCTCTGGAAATTATGCTCCTATTTAATTATAAATATTTATAAAACCTCTGTGATCTTTAAAAATGTGAGAACTATCTTGGTGTTTATAATTGTTATAAAAAATATCCTAGCCCCACTAATTGAATGAATCTTTCAAATGTGAGTAATTTTTTATTTGAATTCTACATCCTTATGTATTATGTAACAATTAGTAATGATGTGATGGATAATTTTTTTGGAACAGTTCCTGATTCCATTACTCAACTACTCGATCGACCAGTAATTATGAATCATATCTTTAATTAGCTGCTGCTCTTCAGAAACATATGAAAGCCAAGGGCATAAAGTAATTGGCATAAAAGTTTTCCTAATTAATTTATCTGTCCATGTGAGTAACCGGGACTGGAGTCAGGGGAACATTTATAACTCCAGGAAGGCCAGCCCTAAAACCCAATGTCAAATGAGATTTATATTTTTGAATTACAAAAAGAACAACAACAAGCCACAAAATTGCATTATCCCCAACTCCAACAATGCAGCCCAGAATGCACTGTTCAGAGATGAGCAAAAAGTTCTTATTGATCCAATTCATTTTCGTCGTATTCTCCAGTGAGTCTTTCAAATCTCTCTGGCTATTTCCCTCATTCCACATAGTAACAGTAATCAAGCACATTAAGCAATTCATTAAACAACAGCCCCACTGACCACAGGGAGTATTACAGCTAACATTCATTAGGCAGCCAGCAACTTTATTTAAGCGGAGCGGCGCTCCGGAGTGCAAGGCTGGACTCTTTGTCTTTCAGGAGGCGTCCGTGGCCCACCTAGGCAGCAGTGCACGTGCTTTTCAAAAACCAGAAACCCTTTAAACTCGCTGGCACGGACAGAGGCTTTCTCAGGGAGCAGCCTCGAAGAGGAGGTGAGCTGGAATGTGCTGAAGATGAAGCTAAAACTGGAGTTCTTTGTTAAGAGAGGGTTGTTAAGATTTATAGCTGGTATAAAACTAAAACCTTACAATATTGGTATTTAGGTCCTATATTTTTCAGATCTGATTTCAAGTGGGCAAATGCTGTAAAGCATCCAGGTTTGTTCATTTGAATATCCTGGCTCGCTTGGCACTTTGCAGTAAAAAGGATATATATTGCCCTTTATAATAAGAGAAAGGCAACTAAAACAACAGGAAAAAAATCCTCTCTGCAAACACTGGTTATAAAAGCCCTGGAAATGTTCCACTAACATTTGACCAGTATATCTATATGGTGCTTCTCTCCTAATTATGGAAAGATCTAAGCTACACCGTTGTTGTAAAGTCTCCATAGAAATAGAGAATTCCTCCAAAGCAAATAAACTTTTATTTTGTTGTTTGCTTGCTTATTTATTTATTTTAAGGCAGTGTATATTACAGAAAGGAGGGGACAAAATAGATAATATCACTCAGTGCTACCATTCGTACAATGATTTCTACCAAACTCCAAGCTCTCATCTTAATAAGGCACTCATAAAACATTAGACCAGTGCTTAAGAAGCTATTTACACAGTCATTTCAACAGCTCCTTGAAATGAATATATCAGAAAGCTAAAGCTATTTAGCACAAAGCCAAAAAAAAAAAACCAAACTTCCCCTTCTCATAGTGTTGCTATTTTCTGTTACTCCTGTGAAAGAATAACCATGCTTGACACTATTACTATTAAATCATGTAATGATTAAAATGACTTGACTCCTTGAATGATAGAACTTAGCATATCTTCCTTGATTTCTGAGGAGCTGATTCATTTTGTCACAACTTTATTCTTTTTTTAAAAACCTTCAGCATTTCTGTTGTTCCATTTTACTGGTACAGAAATTATTAAGGCTATTTAAAAGACTTAGTGGCAACTACCGATACCAGTGGCTGGACAGCTATGTCAACCCTTCTGCAATTTGAAAAGATATTTCTGGGGTGTTTAGTTATTTGAAATCTATTGATTATCCTGTAAACTCTCTTCTCTGGAGTAACTTCTTCTCATTAGGACACAAGCTTTTTTTTTTTTTTTTTTTTTTTTTTTTTTTTTTTTTTGTGCTAAAGCTTATGTCTCACTGGCAAACTACCAGAATCCTTCTTTCTTGCTCATATGTATTGATTAAACATTTGAGAAGGTGCCAGCAGTAAATAAATAACTAAAAACCTCTGTATTGTGTAGCAGCAATTATAAAAATAGAATGTGCACCAAACCATCAGTTTTGGTGCGGTGTAAGGCCTTAAGGAAACGTGGGTTCAAAGCTAAGCTTAGTCTTGCTGTCTGGGCTGGGGCAGGAAAGGATCTTCATGTGGAATGTGATGTTCATACCTCACAGATGCCCAGGGGAGGCATCCTGTTTTAAGGAGCATTTTAACAGTGATCGGAATGGGGCTTCATCCCAGAAGGCCCTGGAGGAGAGTTGTCCAAACTTTCTTCACCTCTTTGGGTGTATTGGGAGGGAGGAGGCAGGTGACGTCCCCTGAACCCAGGCTCCAATCGGTGGGGTGGCCTGACAGGACAGCGCCAAAACCAGATTATCAGATACAAACCACCAGGCCCCAGCGCCCTCCGTGCCCCCCTGCGCACAGGCACCATCTCCCATAACAAACCTTCAGAAAATAAGACATTTATCTCACTCAGACATCTTGACAGCCGTGTAAGCAGAATGCGTTTGGTTGTATGACTAAATATTTTGGGATAACATGAACCCTAGGTCCATGTTTCTATCTAAGCAATTCACAGCCAATACAATAGCTTAAATTCTAACATTGTTACAAGATTTAAAGGGCAGAGAGTGTTTTGTGCTCTTTCATGACACGGAGCCTGCGATTTCAAATCTATTGAACTGCCTGTGGAAAACAGCAACAGTGACTTATTAGCAACAGAACATATCAGAAAAAGTGAATCCAACAACTGCACTTGACTGCTTGTATTTTTTAAAGTACTCTGTTGTGATATGGGCATATAAATGCATTTGTACTAAGGTGGAGAGTTTATTATAGATGATAAATGGCACAAAACATTCATTTTCTTTTTTCTATAAGAAGACGGATCTCATAACTCATGATAGGTTGAGTTTCCAGATGTTAACAGTGCTACGACAGTCCTAAGACTTTAGGACTGATACCAGGAAGATAAAAATAATTTTGCTAATTCCATTCTTTATATTATTATTATCTTTATATTATTATACTCTCACCCGTAACACGAGACAGGCTATCATGGATCATTGCAGTAAAATAGCATGTTCAGCGTTATAATAACAAAAAAACAAAACAAACAAACAAACAAATGAAAAGGATGCTGCAATTCTGACACTTTTCAAACATTATATCTTAGAGATTGAACCTTGGAAGATCACTATATGTTTTCTTTATTTTGTCTTGTTTTACTTTTGGTTATCTGAACTTGTTTCAAGACACTTTTTATGCTGGGAACTTTTAACAGCCTCCAACACAATAGTATCTGAGCATTTGGAAATGCTTATAATATATATTCTTTTAAAACCTAAAATCATTGAGAACCACTGGCACATGTCCTGAAGAAAAACTCAGTTTCTTCTAGGTTCCCATTTTCCTTTCTATTCCACCTTCTGTCTATATGGGCACTAAGTAAGTATCAACCAATGTAATAACCGAGGGGAGCTGTAGTTTCACTTCTCTGGACTTCCTAATACTTCAGGACAACTAGTATACTTCTTCTTCAGCTCTAAAAATCCTTCATTACACCTCCAAAATAGCATGATACTATAATCCTTCTTTTGTAAGTGAGATGAGACAGAGAAAGGAATTACTTGCGCCCAGGAACCTCATAAGGAAATCCTAACAGGGTCACCCATGTTCCAGGTAACTGGACCACTGGGGCACTTAACAACTTTCCAAATTGCTTTTCCTTCCCTCCCTTCTCTTCTCTTCTCTTCTCTTCTCTTCTCTTCTCTTCTCTTCTCTTCTCTTCTCTTCTCTTCTCTTCTCTTCTCTTCTCTTCTCTTCTCTTCTCTTCTCTTCTCTCTTCTCTTCTCTTCTCTTCTCTTCTCTTCTCTTCTCTTCTCTTCTCTTCTCTCTCTTCTCTTCTCTTCTCTTCTCTTCTCTTCTCTTCTCTCTTTCCACTTTTTTCCTTTTTTCTTTTCTTTTTTTCCTTTGCTATTACACTTTCCCCCACTTTTAATTACCTCATTGATTTTAAAGAGCTCCCACAGCCTCTTGGAAAACCTTGAAATGAACTCATTTTTAGAAACAATTCTGCTGATATGTAGTTTACCTTATATAGCTTTCTCCCATTATTATTATGCAAATGACTTTGAAAGAGAATCAGTGTACTTCTGAAGAATTGCCCTACTAATGCTGCTTATTTGTGTCTGAAGCTGTTCTTATCTTTTTCTTGCAAACAGAGACAGCATAGGGAGAGAAGACTACAAATAAAGTTCATCTTTTCCTTAAATATTTTGAGGAAGTGCCTTGAGAGTTTTGAAAGTTAGCATTTTACCTTATCTGAGTCATGGAATTTATTTTTCACAGAATATTTATGAAACTAGTCTTCATAACAAAAGATTTTGCCTCATTAGAATCACACTCTCCTGATCTCTAATATGACCGATGGGATCAGCTGAGCTCCTTTCAATGACGGTCACCACAGTGTCTGAAATAACATTATCCTGGAATGGAGCCTTGTGGTTGGCTGATCTTCAGGTATGAGGGTAAAAAGACTAATAAATAAAAATGCACAATTCAGTTAAATTTGATATGCATACAGGCATTATAAACTATTCAGCATTTAAATAATGCTTAAAACTATATAAACTATGGACAACTGCTACTGATTTCATTGTCAGGCTATGCACAGATGACTAGGTCTCCCTCATAAGGCCTCAGAGTCTCAGATACGCTTAAGCACCTGATTCACCTTTCATTTCATCTAAAAAGCTTTGATATGTACTTACTATTCTTACAGGCTTTTAGATGAATATATTGCATTTGCTCCCCCCTATCCTCCTGCCTTGCCCCCTACACCTACATTTTGCATCAGGCCTCCATCTTTGGATTTGCAAGTGGACCGGAAAAGTGAACACACATGAACAGAATCATCCCACAGGGTTAAGGTCAAGTTACCTTTTTTTTCCCCTAAAACTTTACACTGTTCTGTCAGACATGTGTCCTCTGTTCAGTCTTGAGTCTCAAGTCTAAGTCATTAGTGGCTCTATTTGTGAAACTCTGGATTATGAAACATATCTCTTCCTAGCAGTGTCTGGGGCCTTGCTGAACACCGTTGCGAAGAAGTGCAGTGTTTGATTAAATCACAAAGATGCCAAGTTAGAACTTGTGCACAGCAAACTTGCACCAGCTTCAGTGTGAAAACCTCACTTTAGGCACATTGAACTCGATTGTTTTTGCTACCAGTGACATCTGTGGTTTAGGGAACACCTGTTAAATTTCAGGTCTTCACTGTCTTTCAGTAAAATGTGAAGGTCAAAAAGTTCAAAATAGTCCCTTTTTAATGCTGGGAAGGTGTATTTTTTTTTCTGGTCATTTACCTCCTTAATAATGACTGATCTGAATTTATCAAATTTATCCAAAGAAAAACACCTCCCAAGAACAAATTGCTAAAATGTGCTTCAGACAGGAAAAATCTTGGCATCTTTAATTTTAAATTCATTATAGTGACATTTTTTTAATCTACTAGGATAGTAGTTACATTTGCCTTGTATTTGTTGGAAAAGAAGACCCAAATAGATGGAAATTACAGGAAGTGACTGGCTTCATTAAGTTAGATTAATAGTTTATTAGCACTATTTAGTCCTTCACAATGTTTTATTAGTAATAAGTATACTTAATACTGTGTTCTATATTCCCCAGTGGCTATAAAATATGAAAACAAATTGACAATCAATGTTATCACTGAAATGTAAGTTAAGAATGGCAGCTTCTTTTTTTCAATCATAAAGAAAGATTTCATGAATCTATATGTAGTTTTGCCAATTTTCATTATATTTTTCTTCATATTTACTGAAGTATATTATACTTCAGTATCTTTGGTATCTTTTACCATCTGTTCAAAACAAAAAACATTGGAGCAAGAGAAACTACTTACTGCAACACTACATTATTGTATGAGCAAATACTAATATATTTTTTTTTCCTGCACTTTCTGTCATGCTGGATTTGCAAACACTCACACAAACCAACCTAAATACTTCCAGACAAATAACTTGTTACAAAACTCTTCCAAATTAGAAAGGTATTCACTATTTTTCATAAGGATATGCAATTAGAGTTCTCCTGCTGCACAAAAGATTTGGAAAGTTTGAAGGTTTTCTCAAAGCTTCATCACTTGGGTAAAGTGGTAAAATACAATATTTTCATACTCTGTCAGCCAGATCCTGGCTTTTGTAGGGAGCTTGGTGCATAGGAAGGTTTCTGCTCCTCAAAGGGGTCCTGCTTCAGCCTGGTGCTGCCAGGGATGATGCCAGGCCCCCCGGCACAGCATGATCTGGGATACCTTGCCCAAGGGTGGTGGAGTGGGGCAGCCATTCCCGCATCCTATGTCTCCTCCAGGAAATCCAGCCCAGAGTTCTCCCAGTTTGGCCATTTAAACCAAGCCTTCTGAGGCACTCCAACTCCAAGACTCACATCTAAAGCGCAAAGAAAGAAGTAAATAATCTGTGCTGAGATATATGCCCAATGCTGCAATTCAATAAAGATTTCATCCCTGAAAGCTCCTCTTTCATTTGCAGTTGCTCTACACACGTTTTGGTCTTTAAAGTGCGTACGTGTTGGTTTTGTTCCTTTCAGCCAGTCCTTATTCTTCCTCTGCCCTTAACACTTTGCCCCAGCTTGGCACCGTTTGCCTTGCAAACACATCCACCACCTCCTCCCCCCCACCTCTGGCATTACAGAACCACTGCCTCCAACTATATAAAACCCTTGGCCTCAAACCAGGGAAGACCTAAATGCAGGAAAGTAAGGATAAATTAAAGTGACAGGGTCTCAGCAGTGGAAATTAGTGCAACTCTTCTAATTGCATGTCTAGCCTGAATGATGGGATACTTAATTCTTACACATCCCAGACAATTGCTTTATACTAACATGAGCTCTGGGAAAAAGGCAGATTCCAGAGACATATGGAGCAGTAGATGGAGTGGAAAAATAAATCAGTTGTCCCAGCCACAGTGGAAAAAATGCTTTATCTGCGCTGCTAATATAAGGTGTTGCCACCATTAAACAAACTGATAATGTCTCCTTCATCCATTCTTGCTATAAAAATAGAACATTAAATAATTAAGTAGCAAAGTAGGCTTCAGGCTCTATTTATTGTTACTTTAACAAGAAATGAGCTTTGGGTGAGGAGGTTACATTCCTCTAGTTAGTGGACACAGTCCTATATATAGGATCCCAAGAGACATAGTCCAGGGAACAGAATGCTCTGCTCCACTTCTATAAGGACTGCTAATAAAAGGCTTCAAAACTAGCATGGGTTCTTATATCTATTTAACCTTTTGCCCCAAGAAGCAAAGAGCATCTGGTTAAGTGGAGAGTAAAAGCACAGCTACTTTTCATTATCAAGGCTTAGAGCCAGACTATGTGGAAGCCTGAGCTGCCAAGCCTGGGTTAAATGCTTGTTGCCTTCACTGCCTGAGGCCATCTAGCGTGTTTAGAAATGATTAAGTACTGCAGCCTAGAAAGGACCTGTCCTGAGCGTTCATCTCTGACTTCCAGCAGAAAAGAGAGCCTGGCAATGACAGAGGCAGATGGATGAGTCTCATTAGTATGGCAAAGCAGCGAACCAGACTGCCTTCACAGAGCTGTCCAAAAAAAAAGAGAGCAAATTAAAATAGGAGCTGAGAAAACCAATGAGCAAGTGTTTTAACTCTCTGATACCTGGATTCATCTCCTGCAGGTTACACAGCTGGCTGTCCTTCCCAGGAACTTCTGACCCACAGGCAGGTGATGAGCACTTGGAATGCACAGAAATTTCCTCCTGTCCTTGCTTTGTGTTTTTTACATCTATTTTTGGCTGGCATAGGATGCATATAAGGATGTATATACATACTATGCATCACACACACATGTACTTTGAATTTTTTATAATGTGGCTAGTGGCAAAATAAAACATTTTGCACTCATAATATTCTTTTATCCATGCTTAAATTATTACCCAAATCCACAAAGTATGCTAATAGTGCTCACTGAGAAATATGGCTCGCAACAATGGCATGGGGGCATCATCTCTCCTACATAAATAAATGTTTGCCACACTAGAATGACTAGGATATGCAGAAAGGAGGATCATTACTGCTCTGAAGAAGAATATCTTACTGACCTGGGCATTACCTGAAACATATTCCACCCAAGAAGAGGGGCAATTCTATTAGTGAAGTGAGAGAAGCACCGATACAAGAGCCTGGCTAACTCACTGATGTTGGGCATACCAGCACACCCTCCTGAAAGACTTCGTAGGGTGATGGACTCGTAAACCTGCAGCTATTTTGAACGAGGCTTTCTGCAAGATTGATGGGAAATTATATCAATTTATTACCTGCTTTGATTTGTTTGAATTGATTCAGGCACCATCTAACTAAGGGAAGGAAAAGAAAAAGCATTTGAATAATTCAAAGTGCAAATTGCTGCATGCAAGGCAGCCATTTTGCTTTGTCTTTTCATGCGAGATGAATAGTGTAACACAGTAGAGATTCACCTAATGCCCTTCATTTTTCTTTTGATGAGGTAAGTAGGATCATAAGTGACAATTTAAAGGAAGAAATCTAAAAGCAGTCAGAGATCTAGAAATTTCTGAATGTAAAAGAAAGAGCAGGGAAACTGCCCCTCAACAAGTAATACTGTAACAGACTTTTAAAAATCAGGATTTTGTTATAAATAAAAACATATCTTAAAGTGTCAGTATCTAGATATTCAGAAGTATATTGAAGGAAGTATTGAAAAAAAGTTTCCTTCTCCACATACAGATTTCTGCTGTCAGCACAGGAATGGATGAAACCATAAAAGAATTTTATGTAGGTATCTTTTTCACAGTTATAGAAAAAAAAAACCCTTTCACAATTACTGTAGAAAGCAGGATTTTGGGGCAGTGTTTAATGTCTCTGAAGTCCGTAAGGACCTGATTTTCAGACTTGTTAACACCTCTGTGCAGGCCCTTGTCTTATTTCTTATTCGGCAGTTTTGGCTTGCAATACTTTTTCGTGTTTGCTCAGACACTTGATTCTACCGTTGTCACTGAGCCCAGGAGAGTTTGGAAACAGAAATGTTAAAACTTTTTTTTTTTTTAATTTGAATTTTTCTGCACAAAATGAATCAGGGATTAATGCTCAAGAGGCGCCAGGGGCCTAAACGCTTCTGAGAAGGAGAAGGAAGACCAAAATTAATTTCTTCCTCCAGTAAAAATGAGCCATTGCTCAACAGGGATCAGGGCGGTGGGAGTTGCCTCCTCCTCCCAGCTCCTAAGTTGCTGAGCAGTCAAAGCAGGAAAGATGACCTGAGAGCACATCCTTGACATCCCCCAACGTCCGCCTGCCTCCTCCTCCTGTGAGCTCTCTCCTCCCTGCCTGCGCCTGACCTCTCTCACCTGCACACTCGCTCCTTCCGGCCTCGGCTTGCGCTACTGAAGCCACAGTTAAGCAGGAGGAGAATATGCTGCTTTTTAAAATCGCTCTGGATTACGGAGTCTAAAAACATACTGAAATGTTTCTTTCTCGTTTTTATATAGCTAAGAGATAGCAGTGCCATTCTTTTTTTAACTGTTTCAGTGTCAGGTGAGCTAGTACTTAACTTTCAGGTTTTAGGAGACATCACTATGGTCAACAAGTCTGAGTGGTGGCATAGCATAGACAGTGCTGACTCCTTTACACTTGCTTGAATTACAGTTTTTTTCTTTTCATCTAATTTTGAATCAAAAGCTACCTGTGAATTAAATGTTGTTCTTCTAAGTTCTTTCAGTGATCAAATGCTTTAGATATTAGGGAATTATAATTTCTCATTAATGTAAATTTACCTAGTTTCAACACTTAGCCTTTTACCTAAATGCCTCACGTATTTTGAAAGCATGGTGGATATAGCAGGTGCTCTAAGCTTCAGAGTGGGATTTTCCAAAAGGGTTCCAGGAAGACTAAGGGCTTGCTAATAAAAGAAAGGCATTTAAATAAATTGTCTTAAAACCTAATTGCTAGTCAAAGAAAAGGACTTAAGTATTTAAGGAAGACTTAAGCTTAAGTCTGAAAATCTCATCTGAGATATCACCTAACACTTGAAATGGAAGTTACAGCCTCTGCAGTTTTTCACCTTTATTTTTCTCACAAGTGCCTCAATACCGCTAAAGCTGAACCATCTGACATCTTGTTCATGACTAAAGCCCATCATCATCCACAAGTGAAATATTCTTCCCCTTTATCTTCTTGGAAGGTTTGAGCAAAACATAGCCAGCTGCACTCCTCCCAGGAGGTAGCAGCTACCTCCTGGTAGCTGCTTTCTTCAATAGGTCAGATTATGCAGTAACTTTCTGCCTATAGTTTTATGCTCTGCCTATAGTTTTATGCTCAGATGCACAAGAAAGTCCTTGTGTATCCTGCTTTAACCTGATGATATTCCACCTCCTAACTTTAGCTAGCTCTAATCTTTTCCAGAGGATAGGGTAATCTTCTCCTGTCCTTTGAAACTCTTACTTTACCCAGACACGGTAAAGGATGCCATAACTTCATGATTTAGAGCCACCATAGTCTACTAGGATAGTAGCCATAGTCTACTGCATTTTAGTTTCCTTGGTACATCCTCATTTCCGGCTTTTAGGGTTCTGCCTGGGTGAATCTCTGCTGATTGCAGCCAACAGCTGGGCTTTCTTCAGTTCTTGTCGGTCCCAAAGTTGTGTGTTTTTATCTGATAAATGCCGTGAAGGGAGTGGTTAGCGCTACAGTGTGAAAAGCTCCTCTGTGAGAAGCTCTTGGAGTGCTACAGAACAAGGGGACTGTTGCGCATCACCTGCTCGGGCCTTGCTGGCTGGTTTGAAGGCAGAGATGAGCAGACAAGGTTGTTGTCCTTCCTCAGGAGTTTGACCAGTATGAAAGCTCTTGGTTGGCCTTATGAGTGATGCATTGAGCAGCGAGGCAAAGGGGGAGGACGGAGCTAGAGCCAGGCTCTCCATACTGCTCTCCTGTCTTGGCCTGAGGATTTCTGCCCACAGAGTGTCTGCTCTAGACACAGCAGAGATATTGTCACCTGCAATCAAACGAGTGCCTCGCTTTGCAGGCTATGGGAGCACAGAGAGCATGATGCTAAATAGGGATGAGCACTGCCTACCTGCTTGGAAAATGGTATTTAGCTCACCACGTTCAGCTAGGCTCAAGGCCAACCACCTGTAGACAGCTGAGTGATGAAAAACCAGCTGAGTGATCACTCAGCTCACAAAGGGGAAGCTGTGATGGGAACGGCCTGGGTTCCTGCCACAGCTTTCATTTAGGGATGAGGATCTGCCCTGTGTCCCTGGCAGGTGAATCGGTCTGATGTGCCCTTTGCTCGTGTGCCAGATCTCACACACAAGCGGATTGCTGAAGGCGAGAAGAAAGGGGTGCTCCTCCAGAAAATATCTGGTGTCAGTTTTCAGAAAATGCTCTTGGACAAGGGTCAGGAATTATACTGCCATGCTGACCTCTGAAGAGGAGAAAAACAGCAGCAGGTTTACAGTCCCATTTAATTACACATACCAAATTGACCATGAAATTTTATCATTAGGTAACTAACCTCTTTTAAGTAGGAAAGGTAAGTGATGGAGTGACACTGCCTCATTGACTATTATCACTTTACCTGCATTCCTGTGTCTCCCTAATGCATCTACTAATCCTTTAGTTTAACTTAATATAAGGAAGAAGTCAGCTTTGTTCAATCCATTTGCAAAATGAGAAGACACTAGCTTTTCCCATATACACTGGTATTTATTTTAACAAACAACATGAAAAAGAGCACTAGACTTAATCACTTCCAATCAATGTCAACTACATTATTAGTTAATGGGAGTTTATACTGCATAATATTATTTGTTTGTGAGCCATTTTCTGATGTGTTACATCTAGTTAAATGCCTTATGCTTGTATATTTTAAACAAGGTAAAAATGAAGGTTAGAATCAGTGAATTTGTAAATATTGACATTGGGAATCAATTTTATTTAATCATAATGAGGGCACAAATTAGCTTGGTAAAGGTATGACTTATTTCCAAGTTTTTCACCAGCTGTCCCTGAACAGATCATGATTTATAAAACTAAATCTTTTAAAAATATTGTTTATATATAAATCCCACAGTTGCTGTGTTTTCTGTGCCTGTATAGCCTTCTTAAACTCCACATATACATTACACAATTGTGTTGCAACTTTCTGATGCATTTCTTATTATTTGAATTTGAGGATCCGGAAGGACATTCAGATCTGCCTTGAATGAATGCATTGTCTATAACCAAACTGGCTTGGAGTTCTGGATTTAAGAAATATTCCACTTCTGCTTTGACCTAATATACCCTCTTCACTCCTATGCATCTCATCCTCCTTTGCATCATCCTAATCATTAACTAAATGGCTATGAGTAATAGTGGAGTAACAAGTAGATGGTGCTTGAATGAGAAAGGAATGAACTATATGACATAACTCTTTTACTTAAAAAAGACTTCCTGTTCCATTATTAATTTGTAATATAACAAAAGCCTGACCTGAAAGTTAATAAAGAGAGCGTGTTTACTAATTAGGCTTTATTCTCATTGGTTCATGCTAATTGCAAAATATCAATTTATCTCACTTATGAATATGTAAATGTGTGTCAGAGTGCCACAAGTTTCCAGTACACAGTACTTTGCTAGCTTTAATTAGATCAAAAGTGGGTCCAGCTCAATTCAACAAGATGGGCCCTACTCTTTAATCAGGAAAATAAGTTTGTCTCCTAACAGTATCTTCTTTTGACAGTCAGCAAACACTAATTAACAGACATAGCTATATTAATTGCATTACTCCACAGTATTCTTATCAGCTAGCTGATGTTGCCTGCTTGCTAATGCAAATAGTTGCTGCTTTGGTAAAGTCAACTTGCAAAAGTCTTTCTAATGCTAACTAGCAATCAATGCATATAAGATTTCTAAGATTTCTGTAGGGAATTCTGCATAATAGATGTATTCTGTCTTTTGAGGTATCCACGGCCATTTAGTATAATTATTCCTTAGAGCTGCACCTATCATATTATCAGCTTTTTCGGAGGATAAAGAACACAACTTATTTGTTTAAGAACAAAGGACTATAATCATTTCCTTTAGGAATCACTAAATCACTAAGTTAAATGAAGATGTATAACCCAATGGAAAACTAGCATTTATAGTAATTATGTTTTTTTTTCTTAAGATTCCTTTAACATCTTTTAAAAGGGAACTTTATGGTTTTGCAAAGCAGTGGTTCAGCAGCCACAGAGACTGTAATCCCACGGAATGGGTTTTATATGGACCGCGCTAGGCGAAGCCTCACAGGCTGCCCTCTCCATGGGTTTTGCCTTCAGCCCTATTCTTTCGGGGCCACTGGGAGGGCCAAGAGGGTAATCCAGCCTCTATTTTCATTCCCCTCCTAAAATTCTTGAGATTGCCAACATGGATGTTGATTAATGCCACTTGCAAGGGAGTTTTCATTGCACAGACAATGGGCTGCCGTCAGACCACCCACTCCTTCCACATCGAGGGCTGCTCAGCCATCCCCAAGTTGTTATGTCATGTCCACTCTGGATAGCACTGGTACCCTGGAAAGGAGTGGTGCGATACTCGATGAATTCAACATTCAGTATTCCTGCTGTGCAGAGAGCCCGAGTGCGCCGTGTTCAGCCTGGCACGCTGGATGTGGGAGCCCCGAGAGCCATCCCACTCGTCCCTTCTGCCTCTGCCCACACGCCGGGTGAATCACAGTGTCTGTGATAAACACATGTAGTGTCCATACATAAAGATACACATCCTGCTAAAGCAGATTTTAGGCAACGCCATAATTAAGACAGTCTGCACAAGCTTTTTTAATAAATAACAGTGTGTTGTTGTACTTGGCTGTGAGAGGATTTGAAATGAGACATTACCCATTCAATCCAAACATCCAGAGCTAGATACATGCTATCAGCTGGAGACCACTGTTATATCAAGCTGAGGTTGTGTTATTTTCAGATCACATCTTTTAACCTTGCAGTGTGGAAGGCACACACTCAGCTGGGCTCCCGCAGCACCGTATATTAGCAGGGTGCAATGGTACGTAAGGAGAACCTACGAGCCCACTTTGTGTTGCTGCACCAACCTTGTTACTACCGGTGGATCCACACTGGAACAGAATAATGCTTATGATTTTTTCCTGGTATAAGCAAGACTAACATGGTTTGGGGCCAGTATTCCCAAGTGGAATCTGCAAATGAAATTATTATGTATTATTTATATATTTACGAGTATACCTTCACACGGTTGACATTTTAATGAATGCCTACAGGGAGGGAGTGGAAGTGATAATGAAACCTCCATGTCAAAGCCTCTACAGCTTTCCAGTGTTGCTGGGATCCCCCTTACTCTCCCCCTCATTTTGTTTGCCTTTACCTTTTTTTTTTTTTTTCCAGGTAGCAGAATGAGTAGCAAAAGGACACTAAAAATACATTAAAAGTGTAAGATTAATGAGTCTCTGTATAACTTTTCCGGTTCTATCCATTTTGAAACAATGTTTTAAATCTTGGTGTATAAATAGGAGGGAAAATCTGATGATCTTTTTGTCCTTTTTCCTTTTTGATATATTTAGGGCAAGGAATCTGGCCATGGCAGGCCCATAATTTTTATAGTCAGTATGAAACCTGAAGAATTATACAACTAATAGGATTAGCAGAATTTCTATTCATTCTCATGGCAGAATGAATAGAAAAAAAATGAGTCTCAACTTTGCAAAAGATATCTGAAATCTGAAGTTTTTACTTTAGTATCTGCCTTTTAGGCATGTTCTATTTATTAATCCCCATTATTATGGTAGTAGATTCATCTAAGCAACCTTGCTAAACATTTAGATAGAACTTTACATGCCAAAGAGACAATATATTTTTTCTAAGTTTCAGTTAAAATTGATATATCATTCCTGAGGAGAAGGCTAGTCAAAAATATGTTGTCATATGTCAAATAATTCTAGTGGCTCGAAAGAAAAAAGTTCTCATGATGTGAGCTTTCAAGCAGGGTCTTGATATTTAGCAGAGACTTTTTTCTTTTTTTTTGGTTTAAAAATGTATCTAATGCTCTCCCTGTGAAAAATTTGGACAAGACAAATCTTTTGAAGAAAAGCTATGTGGAGTTTTCACGCACTAGACACTTCTTGGAAGAAACTTCTCTGCTGAGTCTGTTCTGCCTTAAATGGAGCTCTTTTATATCCATTGAGAGAGACAGAAAGAAAGCAAAGAAAAACTGCCTCCATGGTTGACTTAGTCCCTGGGGTAAAAGATAAGGCAGAATTGCCCTCGTGGCTCCAGAGGAAAATGACTTGTACAAGTTTGGCACTTATTGAGACCTGCTTCAAACCTGAACCTCTAACCTGAAAGAGAATCCAGGTACTTCTCACCCTACAGTCTATTTTGGACTAGAATTCTCTGTCACTTCTGCCCACCTTTTGCATTAAATACTTAAGCAGTTACTGAAACTGACGGTGCTTCCGTGCCCTAGCGATAGAAATAATCATCCAAGAATCAGTTTTTGCCTCAGAATGTAATTATCTCGGTTCAGACTGATAGTGCCAGCATGAACAACTGGAAGACTATCTAAAATAATTGACAATCTCTGGAGAGGCCAGAGCTCAGTTCTTGGTACAGAGAAAAATACTGCATCTCCCACCTAACGGAAGGTTGATATAGCGACTGAGCCCCGGGTGAAAGGGCAGAGTTGCCAACTTCTGCAGCTGATTTGGGACTCAGCCTCCCACATCTTTTGTTTTTGTTACAGAACAAAAAAGGAAAATATTGCATTAAGCTGGAATAGAATAATTTAAGTGAGACATTTCATAATTTAAGTGAGACATTTCGTAATTTAAGTGAAACATTTCCTCAGGAAATGAGGCCGTCTGTCCATTTGGTTGCCCACTTGTCTTCTAGTCTGTTGTCTTGCTATGTTTTTTAGCCTGTTGGGCAATTTAACCCAAAATTGAAATACGTATAGAAGTTAAGACAATTAACTGCATTTTTGAAATCTGCAGCTGGAGAGTGGAGACCCAGAACCAAGACCCTATTGAAAAAAGGGTAGGAAGAACTCAGATACGATATGTTATATGGCTTGGTAGTAGCCAGCTGCCCAATCTGCATATGCATGGCTCCAGATTAGCTAGGGTATGTGCTATTTCTTGCTTGACAGATGTCAGAGGGTATACAGAGGGAGACAGAGCTATTGTGGTGGGAGCAAGTGAAGGAAATGGGATACAAATCTGTAGGAAATCAGGCTGCATCAGCTGGGATACGCACAAGATGACTTGTTTCCTTTTTCATTTTGGGAAAGGAAAAAAACACTAAACATTGAAAATAGGACTGTAAATAACCAGTGCTCTATTCTGCTCTATTTTCCTTTGTTGATCATTCAAAAAATGTTCATTTATTTAGCCCATTTTTTTTTAAAAAAAAAAGCAAACAGTGTAAATATGCATAGTAAAAACAGGATAAAAGGTGAATTCCAGTGTCCACAGGACTAATGGGCAGCATGAGTGCTGCCAAAAGAGAGGGAAGAGGCAGAAAGAGATAGGAAAGAAACGGTGGGTGTTCGAACCCTTTCCCAGGGAAGCCTGGCACGGCGGCAGAGCGGGAGTCCCCGCTGGGTGAGCAGGGCTCGGCAGCGGGGCCGAAGGGAAGGCCAGAAGACAGCAGTGTGCTCTGGTGAGGACTCAGCACGGAGAAACACCCAGCCAGGAAACCACAGCGATTGCTTTGGCAGATATTCCTTTCCATTTTGCGGCCATTAATCCAAGCTTTGTAAACTCAGGCCGTTCCACTGCACAATCAGACACCAGGTTTTGTCCAGAGCTCTAGAATATTCCCCTGGTTAGGTACAACTCTGTCCCATCTCCTGGGCGTTCTGCTTCACCACCCCTTCCCACCGCTTGCTTGTGTGATCACGAGTGGTGGCTTCACTGTATAAGCAGTGTCGATGCCTCATGACGCACTGCTCGAACTAGCTGTGCTCCTTGAGGCTTGGGAGACATCAGAGCCACACAGTCCACGGCAGCGCGGGCTCCACTAACTGTAATTCACCGTTTGTCCCTGCCATTCTACGTGTGATTTTTCTTTGTCTGTTTTAATCCAGAGTAACACAAGAGCTCTTACACAATCTTTGCTGAGCTTGTTTTCCTTTGAATTTAAGTCAGGAGTTTACCAAGGTCTAGGAAAGATTAATAGTCATACAGAACAGTACTTAGAACATGACTAGCCACCCCAATAGGTATCAAAGTATTGTTTGACTCTAGTCCCTGCCTTTATCCAACTATCATTAGTTCCTATTTCATGCCTGGAGAATGGTTACACTTCACACTTTCTCTAGGAAAAGAAAAAGCTTATGCTGGAGCCCCACAGAAAATTGTACCGGCACAACAGCAGCATGTCATAAGCTAGTACCTCAGCAGAAGAGACCACAATAAGTAACATATTCCTCAGATTCCAAAATGTTGGTGTCAGAAACATATTACTATTATTATTTTAAATCTGTGTTTGATCAAGATCTACTTGTCCTAGTTTGTGGTTGTAGCTGTAGGACCAGAATCATGAAGGAAACTTATGTCACCCAGAGCAGTAGAAATAGGAATGTAAGATCAGAGCTAAGTAAAACACAGTGTCAAAGGATATCTTATGTTATTTATCATTTATTTATTTATCTCATTTTTATTTATTTTTCGGTGTTTCTTGTGGGGAATCACACAAGGAGAACCTCCTTCATTTTCTAGACACATCCTTGCTTGAACATGCCACAATCAGGACTTCAAGAATGAAAACTTTTTTCCTTTAACAGTCTGTAACCCATGAAATCAACTACAGATCTCACAAAAAAAAAAAAAAACAAAAACAAACAAAAACAAACAAACAAAAACAAACAAAAAAAACCCCACATACATTTTCTTTCAGTTTCAGTGGGATCTGATTTTGAATTTTAGAAGATGTTAAGTTTAATCGTTTTCCATGCTGCAACTGAGCTGAAGAATGCTATCAAATTAATTGGTGGCTCTTGGACTTGTTTTTCTCTCTGAGCTCAAACTGCTGTTAGGGGTTGCCCACGGGGACGTGGAGCCAGGCAGAAAGGACCTCCTTACCCAGGTGAAAATGCTCCAAGAGTCGTTGGCCCCTCAGCATGGAGCAGCCCGCTGTGTCAAGGACCCCTGGTAACACAGAGGCTTCAAGCTGCGAGCAGCCTGCTCCTACAGCATCTTCTCTACAAGTTTCTACTATGTAAGCCATAGGCAAGACACTATCTCCTTTTTTTCCCATTTACTCAGGGTCTGCACTCCTGAGGGTCAGTCCTGTTTGTTGAATCATAGCTTCAGAAACATGTAGGAACAACGTAGTTCTTTAATTATGGCATGGGGCTCAGCTGTAATAAGGCTTCAGCAGGTGCACGTCACTGAATAGCAAGTTGGAAATCCTACAATCCATTAGAGTTAAAATTGGAAATAATGGCATGTGTTCCATGCAAAGCTATCCAAACACATAGAGTTTGAAAGCAATTTTCACTAATATTACGGGGCTTGGATTTTTCATCCAGCATTCAGTGTGGGGTATGGAATTGTAGGATAAGTAAGGATGAGGAGCTAGTTACTAGTGTATTAAGCTTTCTTTCCCAATTTGCTTTAAATGTAAATTCTGTCATGAACTTTGCATTTTGGGTCATCTATATAATAGTGGCAATATAGCAATGTTATAGTCATAGTGTGCATCAATGCTAAGAAAGGAAAGCTTTCTTCAAATTCCTCTCTGTCCGCTTAAACTGTACATGGATCTTAACTACCTAAATTTGAATACCTGCTTCAATTTCAATCGCTGGTTAAGAAGAGTAGCAAATCTTTTACTCTGAACTGTAATTCATTTGTATAGTCAAAATGAGACAAAACTTTAATCAAAAGCTGGATATGCATTCCATTCAATTATTTTTGTTTCTTTCCTATCTTACCCAAAAGCAGAGACACTGAGTGCCCAAAGTGCCTCAAGCCAGTCCTAGCCATGGACTCCTGTGAACCTTGTGATTAAACATACCTATAAAATATTTTCCAGATGAATGTTGAAAACTTTAGGTAATCTTCCAAGGAACATGCTCATGAATGTTTTTCTGATGCAATCTGATATAGTTCATTTTTTACAATATTAGCTATTTGGGGAATTTGGATGGTGCATATTGCAAACATGGGTACACTTAATCAAAGCAGTTTTAAAGCCATACTGTTTCCTGAATGCTTTTGTGCTTTGTTTTGTTTTAACACACATGCCCACACACTCTTTTTATGCTAGAACATTACGAAACCATGAGGAGAACGTGGGATTATGAATACAATGCCATGGCCATAGTCTACTTCCTTGGCTGAAGATCAGAATCTGCAAATGGATAGTGTAGCAATAAAATACAGCAGCAGGACACAGGAAAAGCTGCGCAAATACGACGTATTTGATCCTAAGTCAGTTTTCTAGATACACTTTTCTTTCCTTATGTCTGGAATATGGGAGAATCCTGACATTTGGGATGTCCTCTGTACTCCTGAAACTTCAGGCAGGGCTGCATCCCATTCATTGAGACTTTGCAGGGATAGCGAAGACTGAGCAACAAAGGACATTTCAAGAAGACACTTATTGCCCTCACTTATGACTGTGGATTTTCAAAGATCTGCTGTTCTGCCTGTGCAGCACGTTGGAAAGCGACTCCTGGTTCTGTGTAAATGACAGACGCATTAAGCCCCGTTGCGCATTTTGTGAATGATTCTGAACGCAGAACAGTTGTGTTGTGGCTTTTCACGTTAACACGCACAAATAGGAATGGATTTGAGGAAAGGCGCACGCTTCTCTGTGTACAAAAAAATAATAGCTCTCATTTACTGCACAAATATTTGAAGGCAACTCTCAAGAATCTCTTCAGCACAAGAAAAATTGTTACCTCTAGCCATTCTCATTGCCAAAACTTTAATCCTTATCAAATGGAAATCACCATCTGTCCATTAGATCAATGACTGGCACTTGGGTCTCATTGATTTAGCTATTATGAAAAAGATATCATAGGAGATACATGATAAATTAGACTCTGTCATGGATATTTGGTCAGATTTTGCTCAATCTTTCCAAATGAGTAATTAGCTATAGCTTTCTAATTTCAAACTAGTGTAAGTGTTACAGATTAAGTGACTGTAATCTCTCTTCCTTATCCACTTTTCTTTTCACATACATGCATAATGAGGCTTTTGTCTATAATTTTGGTGTCACACTAAAAACATAAAAAGATTTAAGGAGAAGGTTTTTTTCCCCCAAGTTTGAGATTTAAAAAAAAAGTTTTCATAGAATAACTCAAAATTATTGTGTCTGCACATTGCAAATAAATATGAAAATGCCCCAAACAAGCTTCAGTCATTTGATCAAATATTGCACAATATTTTTACATCTCAAACACCTTTTCTTGAAATAATCACAATGCCACCCCAGACATCTATCATAACTGTCATAATTCTAAAATGTATGTGCATTTCTTTAAAATTTCTGTCATACCAGAGAGACTAAATAATAACTGCGGGAACATGGCAACTGCCTATGTTCAAACATGTATTCTGTTTTTTTCCAGGCTGGCATTTTAAAGGTCTTGCAGGCACACACTTGAAAGCAGCTGCCATTGTCACCAGCCCTTTGACAGTCAGTCCTCCCTGTGGCAATTGCAGAACCTGGCTTTGTTACAGCTGATCCACGTGGAACGGCAGTGCTCTTATTAGGGGTTATGTGGATATGTATATTTAAGCTGAATGGTGGCCTATTGTCTTTCTCCCGGCCTTGTCCCAGTCAGTCGACTCGGAAAGCGTCTTTCTCCCTTTCCGCACAGGTTGGATGCCTTGGAGGTCCTTGGAGGCTTTGGGTGTTACTGCTGGGCTGGTAACACAGCTCTCAGCAGCTCACACTCCTCTGCTTTGCACCCCTAGTTCCTGCTTGAGAGGTTTTTAGGGAGCGACACCAGCTTTGGTGACATAAAGAGCAACTCCCCTCTCCTCCCGCTCTTTGTTTTCTCCGTGATGTGCTGGCCCTGTTGGGGTAGCTGGTTCAGGAGACTGGCCCACAGCAAGCAACTGCAGGTGACTCCTCTTCCCATCCTATATCTGTCTTTAGGCCAGGTGGCTCAGGTTCCTCCTCTGAAGCATATTGCCCAGCGCTGATCAAACAGAAAAAGGAGAAGGGACGGAAATTGCCACTACAGGTGCAGGCAGGCAGGCTTGATTGTTTTGTGGGAAACGCTGATTTTCACCAATTTGGAGTCAATGAAGCTACATTTAGGTGGTATTTAAAGTGCGTGAATCTGTCCGGGTGTTCCCAGGGTACATAGTGCCTTGGATGCCTCAAGAACGGAGCACCTCAGCTGCCTTTGAAAATCAGCAGGTTTCTTGCTCAGAAAGACTGAGCAAAAGAACAGAGCTGCATCAGGCAGAGCGAGGGGAGCTGCCTTAACCTCAAGCTGCTATTAGAAGAAACCATTTCTTTATATCTAGCCCAGCAATAAAACAGAGGTCAGTCCCTCCCAGTTAGTTCAGGAGCAACCTGCTGTCCCTCCTTTCCTTCTTTCCTACCCCTCAGGCTCTTACTGGCTGTTTTTAAGTACTTCTCTCTCTGAGCAATTATCATGTCCTACTTGTTTAGATTAAGTTGCTGTCAGTTCATTTTCATCTGGATTCCTACTTCAGTTAGACATTGAGGAACTACTAATGAGACAGTGTAATCTGAGTTCAAAGGAAATAGTGGAAAGGAAAACATTTTTCCCAGATAAAACTTTTCTTCTTTTCTTTTTTTTTTTAATTACCTTATAAGATAGACTACTTTCATTATGTAATGTGGTGGCCACTACCTTTGACACAGGACAAGGTAGCTTGTAAAATTATGAGCTTACAAAGCTTTCGTAAAAATACTCAAAATAGGGTTATTCCTGATTTTTTTTAAGAGTTCTAGAATATTTTTCTGAACTGAAGCAGATTTGTCTTCTCGGGCTTTTAAATAGCGTGAAGCAACAGCTCTCAGAGGGGTGAGGACTGTCCCACTCATCTCCAGGGGATGGTATTTCTGAAGGCTAACAAAGATGGTGCACACTTCAACAGTTCATTATTTCAGCTGTTAATCCTTCTAATAAAACTACGACTCCTGCTATGGTTATCTTGCAGTACTCAATTTGCACTCACTCATCAAGAAACCCTTATGCGATTTCTTCTCATACACTACAGTTCTAATAGGGAGCATATTGTGCGAAAATCAGCGCTAGAATAAAATTAGAAAATAACAAAACCACTGGTCTTTTGAATGGTTATGATGTTTAAGTCAATTGGGGAAAAAAAAAAAAGATTTTTTATTTATCTGAAGCTACCTCAGACTGTCTAAGGAGCTGTTAAAGACTACTATATAAATGAGTAAATCTTGCTAGGTTAGCCACCTATCTTGCCACCAAACGCATGATCACTTGATTTTGGAGGACAGGAAAATTGTGCAACATCTGGAGATACAAGAATGCAGAAGACTAGTGGGCTAGAAGCGCAGACATACCCAGACCCTCCTGGCACTGGCATTTTGCTGCGTCAGCCTATCCAACAAAAATGGACCTCTAAATAGGGGAAAAAATGGCCTGTATTTTGCCCGATGCTCCTCTACTCAAGCCAGTGGCACTCAGTGACATTGCATAGGATACATGCTAGTGCAGGATTTGCAGTTATTGTCATCTTCCATCCCACATTTCCTTAAAGTTGGCTGTATCAGAACTTTTAAAGCCAGGGAAGCTGAATCTGTAATTTAGCTTCCCATTATTTTTTCATGATACCTTCTAGCCACTGTAACTTCTTTGGTACGCTAGGATTTACAGTTTATGTCCTGGAAGAGAGTACTCATATGACCCTGAGGACAAGTATCATATATTTCCAGTTTCACTGTGTTACTAAAAAAAAAAAAAAAAAAAGAAAAAGGAAAATCCAGTACTGCAGATAGTCAATCACGTACTGCATGATCTTGCCAATTCATCAGATCCTGGTCACAGCAATCTAAATAACATCATTACTGACCATGCATCATTGTTATTGCATAACACAAAATGATATAAAATGAATTTGCACTCATAGAGCATGTGCTACCACTGAAACTCACTGCTGTCAAGTGCTAAGTGAAAACTAATTGCTCATATGGTTCACTTTTAGGTTCTCTGCTACCTTCCCATGTAACTTCCTCTCCCTTTGCAGTACTGTTTTCAATAAATCTAATTTATTGCACAGCTACTGTTTCCTAATGTGTCTTTGTTTGAATAAGGCAAGAGTCAGCATGGGAATCTTTTGTTATTGAGCAGAACTCCTACTTCAGCAAGTAATAATCACACTTTTTTTTTTTTTTAAACAAACACCATATATTTTCTCACTAATTTCAGGGTTTCCAAAGCTCATATAAAGATTTACATAAACAATTGCATACAATCTGAATCTGTTTCAACTGAACATACATTGTAAGATGTATTCCAGTACCGTCCTCTTTGTTGCAATATTTTCTATCAAAGATATTCATTTCTAGGATGTCCTTAAAGTATAGTAAGAAAAAAAAAACTTTTGAAATGATGTTAAAAAGCACACTTTATCATGCAATAATAATGGCCCCTCATTAAAGAAAAAAAAAAAAAAAGAAAAATAAAATAAAACAAAGTAACCCCCCTACTATATAGTTTAGGCCAAGCTGCCAAATCCTATTACAAATTCAATCCTATTAAAACGTTCCCAGGTTTAAGCCTGCTTTGGAGTTTTTCATAGGAGTGCGTGACCCCTGCCGAAACCCCTACATGTGTGGTCAAGGGACCTAAGGATAATTGTAAACTTCATGGGCTCCCATTAATCTCGGCACAGTCAGATATTAGTGCTTGTAAATCAGCACCTAAACAAGGACAATGGTTAAAGCCATCAATAGTCTTTTAATGAGGCAGATCAAAAACAAATGAAAGCAGCAGGACACTCGGATTTGCCAAGGAGGGGCAGGGGAGGCAGGAGGCTTTGTCTGATTTCTTGCACAAAAATAGATGGAATTAGTCCAGGACCTTTCCCTGCGCCACTGGAGCTGCTGGACAAATTATATATGTGTGTGTGTGTGTGCGCGTGTGTACATATATATATATATATATAAATATATATGTGTGTGCTGAGTTGCCCTGACGGGCTCCCTTGGAGCAGGCAGAGAAAGTTCCCAGGCGCCTGTGGAAAAAGCAGCCCTCGCCGCCAACCGCCCGAGGAGGAGGTGCCTGCGCGGGCTGCCGCGGACTCTCCGCCCCCTGCGCGGCCACGGCAGAGCCCGCGGCCACGACCTGCCCCTCGGCGGGGGGCATCAACGCGCCCCGCTCCGCGCTCCTCCGCGCCAGCGGCCGGCGAGCAACGGCCGCCCCAACGGCCGCGCGCGCGGCGCGCATGCGCGGCGCCCGCCGCGCCGGTTGCTGGGCAACGGCGAGGCACCGTGTCAGCGGGGAGAGGGACGGGGACGGAGCGGGGAGAGGGACGGGACGGAGGGAGCGGGGCGCGCATGGACAGCGCGGGCTTGGGAGGCGCCGAGGAGCTGGTGGGGAGGCGCCTGCCTTCGCCACCGGCTTCCCGGCCTCGGCGAGCTTAGCGGGGCGAGGAGGTGAGCGAGCGCAGCGCCCTGCAGGAACCCCGCTTGTAACGTTCCTAGCGAGGCAAAAGGCCGCCAGGGAACACTTTGAAAACTTTAGAGAGGAGAGAGCGACTTCGTCATGCCTCTCGGTCTCTCCGGACGGTGCCTCTGCACCGTGCACAGGGGAAAATGCTGCCGCCAAGGTGTCAACATCTCCTTGCACGCCACCTCAGAAGGGCGAGTGGCAAAGACCTCTTGCCTGACAGAAAACTGCCTGTGTTTTCACCTATTTGCCTCTCCTACTAATTCCTCCGCATCTTGCTGTCCCAAAGCAACGGGTGCTAAGATTAGTGTCAAACCCTGGCCCTGTTGATGCTGCCATGAGTTCTGTCTGTGGGCAAGGAGGTTTCGTGCCCCAAGGAGGCAGGAGAGGCCCCACAAAACTGCAGCTTCTCTCATGTCCCTGTTTGCATGAGGAGGACACATTTCAGCAGGTCACTTGGCTGCTGTTTCGTACCCCATGCCCCCATCATGACAGGAACCAGAGGCAGCTCTGCAGCAAGCACCATCCAGCCCGATCCACAGAGGGCTATCGGGGCGGCAGGAGAGACACCAGGCTCATGCTCACAAGAAAACGTTTGTTTTTTACTCCTATGTAAGAATTACAGAGGTAGCATGTAAATAGCGGTCATTAAATCACTGGGGAATAATTCTGGGGCTAATAATATTTTCTTTCTTTCTAATGAGATCACCTCATGCCCACTGGCACCGATACAAACATTCACAGCTAAGTGCTCAAAAGAGGTTGAAGTACAAACTGTATATAATTCACTGCTTGAAAAAACACCATTTCAGCCCAACACAATGCGAGATACTCTCAAGTATTCCTCAGGCAGGAAGACCGTATCACAGTCAGGCTGAAGTGAGTGTTTACGTCAACCTGATTCCACTTATTCTTCGCTTAAAGCGAACAGCTCTCGGCATTATTAGTCTCAGCTTTGAGGACCTCACACATAAGGGACGCGAACTAAATCGCGGGGTGCCAGCAAGGTGCGCGCTAGCACGGGCGGGATCGCGGAGCGTCATTCCAAAACGCTTCTGCTTTGGCTTGGCATTAAATGATGCTTGTGCCAAATGCCCAGGCTGTATTTAAAGGGAAGCCTCACAAAAGTTTGCCGGCACAAGGCTCTTAGCGTGGTCCATAGCCAAAAGGTGGCAGTGTTTTATCCATCATTCATTGCCCACGCAACGTACAGGCACATACCTGTCCGGAACAATGTCGTTCACTTTATTTCATTGGAGCATCAAATTGCGCTGATTTTCATCACAAAATAAAAAAAAAAAAAAGTGCGTTTTCTGTGCACGCAAGAAAATAAATTGAACAACAGAGAGCCGTATTAGCTGGTGAATAGAAAACAGCCGCATTACTGGATTCACAAGCCCTCCAGCTTTGCTGAGGTATTGAAACCAAAACTTGTTCAATTCGCAGTTTAGTTTTCCTTGTCTCACGCTGAAGTAGAAACATGGAATTTAATGAAAAGTGAGGCTTGCCGACTAAACTTGTAGTTTTGGAAGTAAAGAATGAAGCTTATATGAAGAAAGGAATAATGCAGAAGTAATGATCAGCTGAAGTATGCTGTCATACATGCATTAAATAGTAACACTTATATGTGAAGAAGCACTTTTCTGTTACAATTATTGAATCTGATACTTCACCTGAAACATTGCTTAGATAAAGAATGCTTTTGAATAATAACTATTTTCTCCAGCAATTACTTTCATTGACCATCTGAAAAGCCACTCAGGGTATACAAGAACAGTATGGTCATTAGATTTCCTGTGGAAACCCTGATGACCAAAGGAAAAAATTTGATTGGGACTAGTTTTTGTCTTATATTTTTAATGGAAAAAGTCTACTGTCTAAATAGGAGTCATTATCCTCTTTTATGGTTACAGGACACTAGAACGAGGAAGCACTCAAGTTCACACACTGAGTCAAGGACACAGTAATGAGTAGAGCAGCCTATTCTCTGTCGGCTCCCCAATGCACAGTAATACTCTGCCATGTAATTTAATCTAGCACAGTTTGCCGTATTAAGTGACATCAGGGCTGAAAAATATTGTTGGTGTGTCACCCTTTAAAAAATTATACCTTTCTCAAAATGCTACTCCTTTGTCCAAGGGCTTACTTTTTCCCCTCCAAGGTAGGGAAAATAAAAAAAAAAAAAAAAAGGAAAAGAAGTAAAATTATCTTTCCACTCCCAAGGTGAAAATATTCCTGTTTCTCTTTTATGTGTCTAGTTCAATGGAATGGAATATGACAAAAAGCAAATTGCATGTTGCAAAGATAAGCTCAGGGGCGAAGCCAGCTTCTGTTATGCTCTGGACATTTACACTGAGTGCAGTACTAGGGTACAGAAGATGTTCTGTTGGCTTGGCTAGCTAAGAAGTGTTCTACCAGCCAGGCAAGGGGGAAGCAATTTTAGGGATAGTCACTTAGGAGTCTTGCAGACTAAACTGATTTCAGCATCAGCCTTTGCCATTAGGAGCCTTGAGGCATTTGGAGGTGTTTGGTCAGTTACCTCACACTCACCTTCTTCCTCTGAGAGATATCAGAAGGTAATGCTAGACACTTGCTTATCCTCTCTGGGAGGGCCGCATGCCACCTCCCTGCTCCATGTGTATGTAATTGCAAAGCCAGCAGGGGATACTGGATGATATTTGGAGCTATGGTGCCATTAGTATGCGCTGCAGCTTCTTGTCATTAAATCCAGAGGATGCATTTTCTCTATTGTCCTCATGCCTCACTAAGGCAGGAAACTACAGGATAAGGAACTGATTTTCCAGGCGGGAAAAACAAGAACAGGATAAAGTGGCAGGAGTTTGGGAGCCTTGCCCATCCTTTAGCAACTAATTTATTTTCATTCTTTCCCACTCCCAAACCTGTTTGGTTTCACAAGGTGTCCCTGCCCCTGAGCCTCTGTGAGCGTACCTGTCATGCCACTGTTAGAGGTGTAGGCATTTCTGTACACAAATCACACATATCCAGGTTCCTATCAATGCACTGTGCTCCTAATAATTCTTGTAGGGAAGAGCAAGGAGTGGAGATGGCATTAATGTCACCGGCCGGTAAGAAGTCAGATGTCCACTCTCAGCTAGATGTCTTGATGCCATCTGTGGTCTGTGGTGGGATATCAACACCTTCAGAAGCCAGTTCCTCTCAGCTGTTTCAGAAACCATTTTAGAATTAGAGGAGTTCCTGCTGTAGGTGCAATTTCTGAAATAGTTTCTCCCTATTTGTTGTTATTAATTATCACCAAAATCATGTTTTACACTACCTTTCTGTTAATCCTGACAGCTCTACTTTTGAGGATGGCTGGTCAATGAAAAAGCGACTGAGCAGCGTACGATTCTTGATATACTTCTCAAGACTGAATCTCAAAGCCTGTTATGAGTTATCCAAATGCATATTATGGTGGATGGCAGAGAAATTTAGAGTAAAAACTTCATGAGAATAGTGACTCCATAAGATTCCAAATGATTCTTATTTCATATAAATGGTGAAAGACACCATTGTAAGTAAACCTAACAAAGCGCAGCATCACTGTGTATCTTTAAAAGGTTTGAGAGAATTGTATTATATAATCCAAGTATTATGTAATCCAAGTTCTCATTCTATTGTAGAACCTGATGACTTTGGGGGAGAAAAGAGATTCTGGTATATGCACATGACACAGCTCTGAGAGACAGTTTGTTGGAGGCAGGACCTTGTAAGTGCCTTAGAGTGAACAGCTTACTAGGATATTCTGAAAATTTGCATGATAAGTGTCCATAAAGTCACAGGGTGCAGTCTTAGCCCTATTTAAATCAGTAGGGTTACTGATTTAATAGACCTTTCCTCTGACTTTAGTGCTGCCACCCTTGTTCTTATTAAATCAGTTTTGTGGTCAAAACAGTGAAGTTCTTCAGGGACATTAATTGTCCCAGGAGATAATCAAATAAGAAGGTAAATTTTATATCTTATTTAAACCATGCTTTTACTACAACTGCATCAGGAAATCAAGAAATAAAATGGCTACATTTGTGTGTGTGTGTATGGAGTACTTATTAGCTGTATCTCCAATGGTATGGTTAAATTCTGTTGCCTGAACTGTAAAATATTAAAGATCTAAGATAAAAATGTCTTCCCATGCTTCAAATCTGACCAATTCCATTACGTGCACTATTGAAGGCAGAAGCTTTTCTCCTGTATCAAAATGCTGGCAAGGAATACTTACGTTTTATACAAAGCTATATTCAAGGAAACAAGTAGGCAGAGTGAAGCAAGCATCCATAAAGTAACTTCTTGTATTTTGAAGTAGATCAACACTGGGTATGTATTATTCTTATTGCAACAGTCATACTAAGGCCTTCAATAGGAAAGGATGCCTTTATGAATTTCTTAACATTTTTTATTGGTGCTTATGTCATTTTTAGGGTGATGGTTGTCCATGTTATATACAACTGAACTAAGGAAGACTTTCTTTGCTGAGTTCATCTGCCAAAGAGAATGGCTTTGACCATCACTATACTCACTCACTCTACCATCAAAGGACTTCACATTAAAGGAAGCTCCATGTATTTTTAAGCTCCATGTATCTGTTATAATGAGACTAAGCTCTGAACTCTTCCTCAGTAGGCACTGGTCTGCTGCAAGAAGATCAAAATTCTTGTCAGTGTTTTTCCAAACCCCGTGCTTCCAACTGGATTTCTGAGAAATTATCCCACGTGAGAGAAACACTTTTGAAGCAGCAGAATCCTCTGCTACAGTCAGTGAATTTATTTCAGTGTTCCCGGGTGTCCCCTGATCCAGACACATGCTTATGACTCCACCATAGCATTGTGGAACCATCATTCCTGGAATACTAATAATTAAAATAAAAAAAAGGATGGGCAAAGAATGATCACCAGTTCACCACAAGAATTATATAACCAAAGATATTTTTTCTTAAATTGCCTATTCTGCTACACAGAGCTGAAAAACAACAGCCAAGCCCCTTGCTCTAATCCTATTATGGCTGGTATCCTAAGCATAGCGAGGATATGAGGAAACTTAGCTCTTAACAGAGACGACCACCTACCAGAGGGGCTGGTCCTTAGAGAAGGTATAAGAAATTCTCTTTATGTTTGTCAAGGGGGCAGAAGGAGAATTTTCAGTTTTGTGATGTACTAAGAGAAGTTTTTGTGCTTTCTCTTTTTGGCAGGTCATTATGTAGATCATGAACTCAACTTTGCTGTGCTGAAAGGTGCAAAACTGGGGATAGTTTCAATACCGATGTCCACAGTGTCTCTCATACTTAGCTGTGAAGGCACCCAGTGCCTGACAGGAGCAGGATTTACTTATCCCCAAACAGCTGAAGAACACGAAGAGTAGGTGACAGGGAGGATGAGATCCAGAGCAGAAGATAGCAGAGTTTTCACAACCAAAACTGATTTCATCACTAGACTGGGATATATACTTTTTTCCCCTACATATCACAGTACATAATTTTCTTGAACATTGGTAGACTGAAATACAAAAGAATAACTCTACAGAAAGTGTTAATGTTTTGTCAGAGTAATTATATATTAGCAAAAAGTATCAAAATAACAGTTTTAGATCTGTTTTATGTGGTTCTTGGATGTGCCTGCATGTATTTTTTTAAAGGAAATAAAAAAACTAAGAAATGAAAATATTCTCACACACTGTGCAGGACAGAAAGGAGGTACTATGGTGATCCATTAGAAATAGGTAATTCTGCCTCATCCTAAAAGTATGAAGGCTCTTTTTAATTTTACCAAATGTCCTTCCTTTGTTTCTCAATGCTATTAGAAGCAAATGGAGTTATCTAGGGGTGTCTCGTTACTTCCCTGTATGACAATTATTGCTTTATAGACTCAGAAGATTGCCCCAGGGCTTCACCCCTTTCCCAAGGCAACATTCTTTTCGCTGATATATTTTTCTTCCCTCACCAGCAAAAAACCTATCTGGGAACATTCCAGTAGGTCATGAGCATCCTTTAAAAACAAATCAAAAACAACAAGAAAAAACATCTCCTTGCCCTTCCCTAGTTCCTTACCTATTAATTGAGCTCCCAAATGCTCAGTTCCTCAGTCTGTGGTGCTACTCACCACTCCAGTCAAAGTGAATGTCACAGCATTTGGTTTCATTAGTCCTGCCCTCCTCTTCTCTCTCTCTGTGGTGGGTTAATGTGCAACCCGCTATTTTGCTACTCTTCCTGTTGCCTTTTCCTCAGGGCTTCTTGGAAGAGCATCTTGCTCATCCTGGCATCCCCCTGGTGCCAGTGGCTCCTCCTTCCCTCATGCAGGAACCAGCCCAGCCTCCCAATTTTAGTCTTCCTTTCTCTGTTTCTCTTCCTTTTCTTTTTTTAACCTTCCTTTCTTTATTATTTATTTATTTATTTGTTTGTTTGTTTTCGGTTTGGTTGCCACAAACTTAGTTTTGAGAACAGGCCTGGGCGCTCTCGGTCTTTGCTCCGGCCCGTGCGGCCCAGCCCCACCTGCCTTTTGGCCATACCTCCAAGGTGCTTTTCTTACCAACACGCCACAAGCAGCGCGGCCCGGCGTGCCAGGCTGCATGTTGTTAACAGACCAGCAGAATAACTGGAATCTGTTGGAGGTGCAATTAAGCTTTTCTTCCAGTTTCCTTTCATGTGTGCCAGATTGGCCTAGCCTGCCATTTTATTGAGCCTGACAGCAGCTTTCATCCAAGCGACATTGATGAGAGTATGTAGTTGCTCACACCATCAGCCTGCCAGCTCCAATGGACAATCTGAATAGCTGTGATCCTACATTAAAATGTCAGCATTAAGGGAGGAGAGTGCACCATTTTGTTGCACAGCTGTAAAACCACTTCAGCGAGGCTTTCAAGCTCATTATTGCACAAGCAAGGGGTTTCAAGCATGAGTGCTCATGCCCTGTTCTCCACTCCCCCCCTCTTGTCAGCCCTGCTTCTATAAATATGTTTTCTTTTTTATTTATTTATTTTTAAAATGGCATTCCCCGTCTCGCCAAGGAACAGCTCTCAGACTGGGGCAGCAGCGAGGCTGTGGACATAGAAACAACAGAAACTTTGCGGCAGCGGAGCAGGATTGTCCAGGCAAACTCAGGAGCCGCCTTGCACAACCCGTTAGATCGAACTTTCAAAAAGATGCACGCAGGCCGTCTTGCCCATACAGAAACAACACAGTACCAAAACCCTTTTGGTGAGTGCCCGAGGGCAGCTCCTTATTCAAACTAACACAAAAAAAAAATGGGAATAGCATCTAACTGAAACACTTTCTTAGAAGAAGACAGTTTCCCATTGAGAAGCAATTCCCTTAATTCTTTCTTGTTCATGCTTTCCACTTCACAATGTCTTCATGCAGAAGCATACGCTGGAAGGGTAGACAAAGTAATGAACATAGCAGAATGCAAAAAAGAAATTATAAAAAACATCTAAGTGTATACAAAATGTATATCTGTGTGAAAGTATATTTAGCTCTTTTTTGACTGAGCCACAACTTTCTTTTCGAGTTTTTTTTTTTTTTTTTTTTTAGGTTTTCCGAATATACTTGAAATTCCTGGCAGAGGCTAAGCACTGGGTCTGCTGGCTCCCTCCTTCCTCTGCCCTGCCACCCCTCCTGCCTGTGGGGCAGGCACTGAGGAGCAGCTACAACTTTGTGTCACTGGAAGCAACTACTTTTCCCTGGATTCTGCAAATGAGTAAGTGCATCTGCACACATGCCAAACTCCTTGACAGAAAAAAGAAGAGAGACGCTTTGTTCTGGCCCAGCTCTACTCAGGCACTTGGCAGTGCAGAGACATTTTACCTAGATGGACACTTTGCCTCAGGAGTGGGTTGTCCTACAAGGAAAGAAACTGGTTCCAGTTTGCCTGCTTTGCCAGAAGCGCCTTTGCAGTCTTGTGGCTTTGTTTCTATTTTTGATCAAAGTCCTTTGGCTTCACTGTAGTGGCCAATATACAGCAAAATAACTTGTTGATGGATCATCATAGAAGGGATCACTGTGTGCGCCGGCCACATTTTCAACTGTTGGTGTTCTGCAATTTCACCGGCTATTTTTAGAGAGCCCAAGTAGCTGAGCACTCTGCCAAATGTTGCTGTCATTTCTAATCCCAAAGAGACATTTTACAACCTGTGCTTTGTTTGTTTTTTTGTTCATCTCGTTGGGAATTCCTTGATCATTTGTCCTGCAAGGACTTTGGATACCCTTTGTATCAAGTAACCAGATGTTTAAATGGGGGAAAAGACACCTCTCTGTTCAGAACAACACAGCCACCTAAGCAGTTGGCAAAGGAATTAAAGTGATTCAAGAATTAAAGGCAACACTGTGAACAACGTCAAGTGATAAAAATTTCTTCAACTTTCCATCACTGAAGAAGGTAGTGTGAGCTGCGCTTTGTCAAAGACAAGCTGGAAGTGAAAGTTTGCATTGAATTCCTGTATAAAGAAAAGGAAAATTCCTCTAGGAATGGTAAGTTTTAGAAGAATACTGAGTGTAGTGTTTTTTTTCTCAGGCGACAGGGCACTTGCAGTTCTCATGTAATCAAAAGATAAATCTGATAAATGAAATTACCTGCATTTGAGTAAAAGAAGTTATCTGCTAAGGTTATTTCACCTTTATATTATTTATATCTGTTAATTCATTTTGCTTAACTGTAGTCATTTGGAGCTTAAGATCTAGCACAAATTAGTATGTAAGATCCCTATGCAGTCAATGAAAATGGTTAAACACCTCCTGATAATTAATCCAGCATTGAAGGAAGCGTGTTTGAGGGGGGGAATGACATGGACGAATCCCACAGAGAATTACCAACAGGATTCCTGAGCATCTACAAATTCTTTCAGCCGATGTTTCCTGTTTGGTCAGAATACTTGAGGCTGATGGGCAAATGAATCCGTTGGCCTCTGGATCCTCTCAAACCTGCAAGTCGCTGTAAGTTTGAAAATGGGAGAGGTTTCTGCTGTCTGGTGCGTGAATATGCAGGGCAGCAAAGTGGCTGCACATATCAGGAAGTGATGCATATATATTTCATGGTATTTCACAGGATTCTGAAAATTCAGTGTTAACGATGCCTTAAAAAGGGCAACAGTAGATATTATCTCATGACTGATGAGATAGATAGTAGAGCTTCCTGTGAAGTGGGGACTTGATTGGATCATAGCTCTGGTATCCACGTGTTATCGGTAAGCAGCTTTGTGCTGGAATTCTGCAGCAAAGTTTCTCATTTTCTGAGTGACCTCTCATGTTTACGAGCTCTTTGAAGCCCTATCTCAAGAAAAGGTTTTGTGTAGGATTCAACCCTTATTAGTATTTTTTTTTGTCTAATAACTTCTTGTGTTTGCTTTATTCATGTGAATGTCTTGCTACTTTCTCCCCAGTATCTTGAACCAGTGCTCTACTTTCATTAGATTTGTTAGAAAAGGCTTCTCTACGAAGAATAGGGGAAGAGAATAATCAAATCCTCAGAAGTTTTGCAGAAAGTAGCAGCTAGGAGACAGACCCAAGCTAGAGAGGCTTTCTGAAGGAGAGGCACAAACATGTGCCTGGTCACGTCAGTATTCAGGTAGCTCCAAACTGGTCCCAGAATCTGCTTCACCTTGTCCAATGGGAATGCCTGAATGGATGTTACAGAAACAGGAATCAGTGGAAGTTTTGTAGTGGAGAAAAGCGGAAGTTTTGTAGTGACACAGAGCAAGGTACGACTGGAAACCAGGCTGCTTTTGACTGCAGACATGTTTATAAAACTTTATATTCAGATTCCATTTTATTGCTTATGATTAATTATTATTGTTTACTATACTTGTTAGGCGATAGAAGTGTGAGGCTACTCTCTGTCTCCAGTGTTGGGGTGCACCTTATTTGACTGACTGTCGGTTTGTATTAAAATGATTAAGTTGTCATCTGAATCAAACACCTTCCAGTTTTCTGGGTCTTTCCAGAAGATCAGTCATTTACAGGCACCAGCAGCTGAGATGTGGTTGGGACTTACAAATTCTGCTTTAGCAAAAATTAATTGTTGAAGAACAGCAGATACAATTTTAGGATTATCTGGACAACTTTAAGAGGGGTGGCAAACAGCCATATCTGCTATTTCCTGTTGTATAAATTTAAAAGTTTGCCACTCTATCATGCTGTCTCCATAAGATCAGCATCCTTCTGGGCAGTTGCCAAGGGAAAGGCTATGCCAGGTCACTGCTGCTGTTCTTGGGTGCATACCTTTCTTGTGCACACAAAATCCTGCAGTATTTAAGACTTGCTTGTTCGTTTAAAAAACTAATGTTTTCTTTCTACACCGCGAGAAGGCAGAAGGGAAAAAAAAGCAATAAAACATGCAGCCACTTTCAAATAAAGGTTTTCTTTCCTCTGGGTTCAATTTTCCTGATATCTTAAATGTCTCTTATGCTTGCAGAGATTTGTTTTACTGTTTGATATGTCCCACCTGTGATGCATCATTGAGCACAAGTCATCCACAAGGGAGCAGGCTAAAATGCATTTACCTCCCTGGCATTTTGCTTTCCTTTTTTTTTCTTTTTCAAGTGGGACAGACTCCACCCACAACATTGTCTCATTTGAATTGTGTCTTAATAGGCCTTTTGTCCCTTAGAACGTGTTTCTGCCAAGAGATAGGGGAGATATCAGGAGATTCCTTCATATTGATATCAGCTTTGCCATCTTCACTTCCATTTTTTTTTTTGCTTGATAAATTAAATAGATAAAAGCTAATATCTCCTGCCTGGAGATGGCTAATCTCACAGGATGTTTATTCATCAGGATTTATCAATTGTCTTCTCATTTTGGGCGGTTAGCACTAGCTTGAGAAGCTATCAAAAAGCCTGAAAGCCCCTCTGTTTAGAGGAGAAGAATAATCCAGCTCTAATGGGTCACCGAGGACCCAGCATCCACTTCAGAGCAAGAAAATTATGAGAAGGTAAGTACATTTTACATCTCTCTTTAGTTTGTGGGAAGTGTTCTGCTTCCAAATGACCCTTGTTTCCCATCAGGGCTCGCCAGGGCGAAGACCAAAGATATGGCTGCATTATGAACTACATTTAACAGCTCTCAGTGCTCTCCTGGTTCTCATAGTGCGACAGGCTGAGAGTACAATGGGGCAACGTGCTCCTGTCACTAAGCAGAGCAGGCTGCCCCACGAAAGCCTGATTAGTCTTGCACTCTGACACTAGGATTGTAAAATGGGCATCTTTACCAAACACAGACTGCTTTCCAAACACCACTTCTTCTCTCCATAATGAGTCCCCTGCTCTGTAAGAGTTATTTAAGCCGTCTCAAAAGGGACAGCTGTAATCCAGGATGATTCTCCTCAGCAATTGCCGTGTGCCCGAGAAGACAGTTGCAGAACCATTACCTTTGCCCTGACGCTGGCTAATTGAAGCCTCAAATTCATTGTCTCCCTTGTTTGGAGCAACATACTGTGTTTAAAATCCATGCCTCTAAAGGAAAATAGCTCATAAACTCAAGACTTGGTAGTACATAATGAATACTAAATGGTTTTAAAAGAACGTGATGCTCTCTTTTTCAGGTATTGCTTTCTCCAACTGAAAGAGCCAAACATATTCAAAAGAAAGTTAATTACAACGATCAATTCTAGGCTCATTGAAAGTGACAGCTATTTTCTCTAAAAAGTGATATTTTGCTAAAAAGTGTTGGATGTCCACAGCACCAAAGGAATAGACACAGCAGGAATACAGTTTGGGCAAGCCACTGCTTTATTAAGTAACACATCTGGGAACTATCCGTCAACAGCTCATCCAGGACTGGCTTTCTTTCATTTGCAATCTGTTCTACTTGAGAGAGAGCCAGCCTTTAGGCCTCCTTCTTTCTGACACATTTGGTGTAGGTTTTCCATCAGCACTCATCCCATCATGCCAGCCTTTGCTGCTGGGCCCTCGATACCCTTCCCTCATAAGGGACTCATAAGGGGAGAAAGGTGACGGTCTCTTTATCGGTAGCATCTGGAAAACCAGCCATAGACCAAATCTTCTTTAGGAGATAACTTTCTCTCAATCTGCTTTTAATCCCAGGTCACTTCTCACAATCTAGCTCAAAATACCATATGGTCTTTTATTATCCAATTCAAATGTAGCAAGGATTCAAACTCCTTATTGAACAGTTACTTTACCTGAACAACTGAAAACATGATGGGTTATGAATATGGCATCTTTGCTACCAAACCAAATCAAAATCACCATTTTCTCCTGGCTACTGTTAAAATATTTTTTTTTTTTTAAAAAAAGGGAAGAAACACCTCCCCAAATATTCGCTGCTCATTTTGCTTCTAGTTTATAAGTCCTTGTCAAATTTTTGAATGTTTTTAGACTTTTTCCCATACGCAAAACATAAGGCATATACAAAGTGTGACCAAAACAGCTGTGGCAAAGGCACATCTAAGTTTTAGGTTGAAAGTCCTGAGAGAAAATAAATGCCTGTGTTACATACATAATGAAGAAGGAGAGGCAGGTGCTTTTGAAGATCCTAAGAGAAGGATCTGGTGACTCCAGTGAATGTGGTAAAAGCCTCTCTGTGTTTGGAATGTGGGCAGTCTAGCCCGTTGTGCAGCCTGACATGGAGCAGGACTACTTTTATGAAAAACGGAGGCATCTGCCTCCGTGAGATGAGACTTGCTAAGGAGGTGAGGGGAGCCTGAGTGACCACGTGCTTCGTATCGGGATTTGGAGCGCAGAAAAAACCCAGCAGTTGAAGTGAGGCCATTGTGGAGTTGAAGGGAAAGCAGGATCCTGACTTCTGTGTGGGAATGTGCATGACTGGAGTTCCAGATCTTGATACTTGCAAGGAGAATATTTTTCCATCATTGATAAAACACTGACATTCCCAGGAAGCAGAAATGCCTTTCTTCATCAGAGGTGCTAATTTGGCATGTTCTTACCTGCCCTCCTTAATGCTTTCATGAAGAGAGATGTGCCCGTGACGTAGCATGGGCCTGATATCTGAGATGTTTTCCTGGACCTTAGGTTCCAGTGTATTGAAGCAAGGAGGATCTAGCAGCAGCTTTCTCTTCTGGGAATGCTTTAATTACTAGATCAAAACAGAAGAAGAGAGACCCAGGAAACTTGCAATAACCTTTCCAGTTCCTCCAGAGAGAATAGAGGTAACTCAGTACCTAAATTTGGATTTCCTACTTCAAAGAAGTAAGTTCATACCCTGCAAGAGGAGAGCATTTCTGAGTATGCGTATGCCTCTAACTCCAGACATCTTTTGAGATTTCTGTGGACTATGGGAACGCATACCAGGTTTTGGCACTGAAGATTTTGGGTAGTATGTAGGCAGTGTAGATTATTATCCAGAACTTAGGTAAAATTTTGGTTAAATTTTTTTTAAGGTTAGGTTGGGTTTTGAAGGACAGTATCTAACTTTTTGTGCAAGAAAGTTAAAATTCTCATAGAATCACAGATCTTAAGAGGTGGAATTTTAAAGTAAAACAGCGAATCATGCAGAAGTCGTGATAAACATTGCAATACAATTTTCTAGACCCTACGTATCAGAGAAATAGATTTTTTCCATTCCAAATGCTAAAAATGTTAATGTGCTTTTTATCTGCTAAAGATAAGGTAAGAATCCTGTTAACAGAAGGGCTGAAATATAATTTCATCTTAGTGGGATCATTAGCAAACGTATGTGATTTTAAGTACTAGCACAGGAACTGCAAGCAGGAATCCTTCTTTGGAACACTGTTCTGCAACTGTTTTGTGCTTCTTTAGCAGTACTGCATTAGCGTTCATGGAAAAGTAAATTAATGTGACCTGAAATAAAATACTAAAATATTAGTAATTGACAGATAATTTGTTTTAGAAAAAATAAGCCAGACATAGGTCTGGAGGAAGGCTTTGAATCCAAATGCGTTAGTTTCTGATTACATGGGAAACCCAGTTCAGATCTGTATCTTGTGACCCAAGTCCTCCTCCTTAGTAACTTGTTATACCTCTTTCTATGCAGTATCTGATGGAACTTTAGTACTTTTCACAAAAGTTTGGTAACAGTCATTGGAGAACACACAGGTGGGAAGGTACGGTCTCTTGGGCTAATGAATTCAGCAATATGTCCCTTTCTAAAGGTTTCTTTTCTGCTTTCTGGACCGCAGGGATCTGTGTGTAGGATAAGATCTGTCCATTGTACTATGGACAGCAGTGAAGCTGTCAGTCTCCAGGAGGATTTCAGTGGTGAATACTAAATACTTCTGCTCCTTATTGCTATGAGAATACTTTTAAACTGTTTAAACTGTTAAACAGCGATGGGCTGGGAAAGACCGATTCCAAGTCCCATGGCAGGCAAGTTTTCAAGGGGACCTTTGTGGCTTTGCTGCAGGTGTTTGTGTCTTGTTAGAGCTAAATCAGAGAGCAGGGCTGTTACGGGGTATGGAGCAAATTGCCAAAATTATCCCTTAAGAAAACTGGAAATTATCTGAATGGTAGCTAAGCTCAGGGAATCTATAGACATGTTCAATTGTTGAGAGCTCGTGAGCTGTTAAAAGTATTTTGTTAAACAGAATTTGTATACAGTAAGAGCAAATTCAGCAAGGTTTCTTCATTTTAATATTTATTTGACCAAAATCAAAGGAGGTTTATACTTGGGTATGCTAAATGTCCTGATGCCACTGAACTAATATTTTATTGTTATTTATCACTAGACATTTTGAAGGTGAAAGCTATCATTGTGTCTTGGCATATTGTATATTATTTGAATTAAGAGTAGTTCAGTTCCTCAAGAACATGAAGGAAAAGTATGACACCTAAGAGAAGAATAACTAGAGAGAAGTAACTCTTCAGGGTTTTCTTCAACTGATTTGGTTTAGATTATTTTATAGAGGAGTGAAAAGTAGATTCTGAAATCAGAAAGTTCAGAAAATGGCTAAAATTTGACCCCATAGGAGAAAGTCTTCCATTGCAAAGAGATCATACTATCATATGCAAACAAGTATATACATGGATGTTTAAAAATGATTATGCAGATATGGAAAATCATGTCTACTTTATTGCCCTTCTAAATGTCCTCCCAGTAGCTTTTCTCAACACTGTCAAACCTTAAAGACTTTTGTTTGGAAGTGTGGAATTTGCTTTGTATTTTCCTTGGAAAGGAATACATCTTTCACTACCACAACCTTCTGTAACCCTACTGCCCTGCTCACTCCCACACCCACACACAAAGACACTCCTTAATTGTATTACTGTTAGGCTGACCTCCAACCCCTACTAAAATGAGGACAAGGCTAGTTTTGTGTTTCATGGGATAACAATTTATGAGCAATTAAAAATGAAGAGACACAAAGCATTCATCACAGTCTCAGCTAGACAGGCAGCTGAGGTCAAAGGTTCTAGCAATGAAGTGTGCACAATATATTTTTATTTCTGTTTTCACTAAGAAGGAAACGGGTTAGCTAAAAATTATGGCATGCAGCCTCCAGTTCAAAATAGGTGCACTTAATCTTTCACGACAGTCCATGCTTGGGCAGATAGGTTATGACAGCACACACACACACACACACACACACATAGTCATACACACAGCTAGTCACACACGCACACACAGTATCTGCTACAGTTCTGAAATGTTATTGGGGAACTCAAACACAAAGTTGCTCAAAATGGGATGCCCTGAGTGCTCTGAATGCTCATACATATGGCAATTTAGCAGTTATGGTCACTGTGCGAAGCATAACTTTTCCCCTGTGCGCTAAAAAATGAAGTACTTCCCTCTTTTCTCAATTTTTCAAGTAGAAGTTAGGAGGTCATGGAAACTCTTTTTGTTTATGTTTCTGAAGCTACAGCTGATATTTTAGAAAAATGTAGAAATTAAAGTTTCCATGTTCATATTTGTGGTGCTTTTGGGTAATGGTGCTTCTGTTTCTCCAGTTGAAAACATGTCCTGTAGTATCTTTTCATCTCGTTCCTGTTTTTTAAGATAGACCACACAGTTACAAATCTGACATTGGCTTGGTGTCAGACTGGCATGAGCAAAAGTATTGCTGCATCATAAATCCAGCTCAGTGTGATTTTGCAGTGTGTCATAATTTCCGCATGAAACAAAACTAAGAGCTTAGAGTGAACAGTTTTAAATTGTCATCCAAAAATGACTTGATCTGCCTGCTTAATCAAAGCACCTGGACCTCAGTGCCAGCAAGAACAAAGTGGAGTCTCGTCTAATAGGTTCAATTTTGCTAGAGCTGTGAATGAACACATGCATATATGTGTACAGTGCTTGTGAGTTTACAGTAATTGAAAGTCCACTTACATAAATAGGGACATTTCTATCCTTCTGTAGTAATTTTCTATTAGAAGAGAAAATGTAAGATAAAATATATTTCATTTGCATCAGAATCACATCTCTTTACAAGTGGATAAATAATGCAAACTACCAAAGGGTGCTTAGGATCTCTCTGCTCTATTTTTGTTGACTGAAATGACACTACAGTTTATTCAATAACAGATTCTTTGGAATAAAAAAAAGTGATTTATGTGAAGCATGACATCTTTTCTTCTGAATTAATCCAAATGATCAGTAAAGAGGTTTGATATTGATTGGACTATAGAATATGGTGCATTTGTTAAATGGGAGTTTCTTTTCAGTGAGTCTGAAAGCCAGTAAATGGTTCTCTTAGAAAAAGGCTGAAGGTACAAACTCAATGAGACTTTTAGTCACTGATGGTGACTAGAAAAAAAGAGGTCTTAACATGAAAGCAAGATTAGCGAATTAGTGGATTGTGTCAGAAGGATTTATTTCATTTCTACAGTTTTGAGAGCTCTCTCCAACAAAAATGGCGGTTCCATCAAAGACTCTAGTCAGTACATAAACATAACAGTAAGAAGATGTTTTAAGCATCGTAAGTATCTATCATGCAAATATACCCTGATAGTGTTAAGCACTATCCTACCTGCTAGGCCTAAACTATTTAGTGGCATGCATAAAAAATGCTGATGGGAGGTGCTTGCCTGTTTCTCCAGACCAGTTAACATGTCAGCTGAATTTGTGACTTAAGGAGCTGCAGAACAGTGGCTTTCCCTTAAACATCTCAGGGGCCAAGTCAGCCACAGACTGGGGATAAAAAAGGAAAAAATAAATGATTCTGGCAAAGAATTATTTATTTATTTCTTTATTTCTTTATTTATTCCTAATAAAGGACAATAGTGTATAGACTTGAATCCTTCTGCCTAAGTACAGCAGGGTCTTTGGGACTCTTGAAAAGCTGTGTCATGCAGGGGCATTATGAGAGATGCATATTATTATGAGGATTTTGTCATGCATAGTATGTGTAATGTATACATATGCACTCTATATATCACAGTATATATATAGTCCTAAATGTGGCTGATTATAGGAGTGCAGTAGGATATAATTTTTTGCCTGAATCTTACATGGAACAGGATATCAAGAAAGCACTAAAAGTCTTTCCTGAAGAAATTTCAAGCCTGGTATTAACAATGGCCTGCAACTGCGAATTTAAGAATACATTTTTTGGAGTGGACACAATCACCATTTTAATTCAATATTCTGGCTCCAATAGCAGCTCGTAGATGACTAGAGAGTAATAGAACAGGTGAAGAAACATGGATACCACCAAGACTCCATGAGTCCTTAATACAAAAAAAAAAATCTCCTTTCATATAGCATTTTGTCTATTTTATCTTTCTTCTTGGGGCAGTTTACATTTCTAGGCTGAAAAGTGTATCTTTGTCTTACTTGTTTATCACATACACGTTGCAGCTATGGCCGTTTAAGGAAACAGTATGAACTTACATAACTCTGAAAGCTCAGACATACTTTGCTTCAAACATAGAGGGGATGGCTTCTTCCATGAAATGTGGAATTCCTGGGATTTAGCAGACAAGAATTAAGATGTTAGGGACTTGGATGCTGTTAGGCACTTGGAGCTCTCTAATGGAATGTGCCCTATTCCTTGTAGATTTTATAATTGCTTTTGTTCTTCTGTAGCCACAGAGGAAAGATCTGTGTCCTGTTTTCAACAAAATCTGTGAACAGAGGCTGACCAGGAGGATTGATTTGGTTTTCTGCTGGCACAATGTCCAGACCATCATCATTGCCCAGTGCAAGTGTTCAAGGATTTCATGCTGGTCTTGGAATAGGTTAATGATTCTTTCTTTCCTCACAGCAAGGATTGCCTCTGGCCCGTTAGCAGATTTCAATTTGCAATGGTTATGAGAAAATCTGTTGCAAGCCTTTAATGAGTTTGTCTCCTATTCTTTTTGAATTGCTATAGCTTACCTGCAAAGAGAGCTTGAGCTGGATAGGATTTGATCGTTTTGGTGACAGAGGTCTTGTTTTTAAAGGACTTCCACTTGTGGGCAGGGGGCCAGTACAGTGAGTGTCTTTACACTTCTTATTATTGCTCATTTAGCCTTTTCTTGTCTCAAAAGCCAGATGATGAAGACTGATATTTAAGACACCACTGATGAAGGTACTTCTTTCCTTGGGTTCTACAGCAAGTGGCTAGATCCAGTGCTATTGCTTTGGTTCGCACAAGAGTTGTACCTGGGAGTTCTTGACAAAGGGTTAGACCCTTGTCTTTATCACTATAAGTTCTCAAAAGAATCCTTGAAGATCACTACCTTCACAGAAGTAGTTTTAAATTGTGGGTGTGTGGTTGGATGTCTGTTCCCACATGTTCTCTCTGGGGTGATCTACCATTCTGCTCGGCCTTCCATCATCTGCATCATGCTTCTATCTGGGATCAAAGGCAACAAAGGGATTATTTTGCTGAAAGTCACAACACCTAGGTTTTGTTTCTTGTTCTGCTAATGAATGGCTGTGAAGTATAGAATAAAAGAGGGCTGGAAGAAGGCAGGGAGTAAGTTTTGCAGCTCCTCAGGTCAGGAGAGGTAGATCATCCACCTCTCTGGAGATGTCTGACATCCTCTAGAGAGAGCTCCCTGAGAAACCTCTGATCTGATTATTTATACTGAGCTCATCAGGACAGTGTCGGAGAGTATCAGGAGGTCACAGGATATTAGTTAAAGCATCACCACATTTTGGGGGGATTAATTCTGACATTATGCTTTCTAATGTGGAACACTTCTTGTTTAATTGAGTTAATAAATTCAATCAAATGTTAACATTTGGTCTGCAAAATGAGAAATCAAGTCTCAAAAGCATCTTGATAAATGACAAGAATCTTAAATAGATAGCTTCATAAATTATAGATGCATATATTTACAAACACAGCCATACACAGGCTGGTCTGAACACGTCCTTTAGGAAATGAGACATGGTACTGCTGAGGCCCGGGTTTTCTGTTTTGTGGCCTCTGGAGCTTCACTCCCGGGCAATACTCACTGGTTACTAAGTGGGCAACTTAGACACCTCTCCTCATAGAGCTGCATGGTTTGTTTCACCTTGGGTTTTGCTCAAGACAGTTATCATATTTGCAAAGGCTTGAGACCATCCTTCAACACATTTCATCTCATATATCAAGATTTTGGTGTAACCTAATGCTAAATAATTTGCTGGTAATGTTGGAGGTTATGCTGTGAAGAGTTGTGAAGTCCGGAGTGTTTATAGAATTGAAAAGCATGGAAAGCTGAATGTAAAACAGGAAAAAGAGAGAAATCCCCAGCCCACTCAGAATATCACAGTCTTGCACTAACCCTCCTTTTGCATGGAAAAGAGCTTGCTCCTCATCTCCTTGTTTTCCCTTGGTTCTTGGCTGGTCCAGTGCTGTAACCCTGTCCTTCAGAGTGAGAGCTGAACTAGGACAAAGATAATCATTGAAAGCATTGGGATCTTCAGCAAGAGCTCTGGGAGAGCTGAGAACATTTGGAAATCAGCCGACTAGTTTCTAAAAATCCTGCCCTAAATATTTACGAAGACTATGTAACATTTCACGCTTCTCCGCGATGCCTCTTTGTGGCGTTGATGAAAAGCATCACAAGATGAACTGCTCTGGTCCTGACTGCCTTCCAAGTCTCATTAAGTACAATGGATTTCCAAGTGCTTCTGTACATACCGGGTGCACTACATCATCCCTTGCATTCCTGGTGCTGAAAGCTGCAGAAGGGAGCCAACGGGGAGCGGATAAATAGTACAGTTGTGTAGACTCTCTTTTCCCAGCTTCTACTATTTGCTGCAACCAAAGGAATGAAAATCTGAAAGCCATTACGTCATTTCTGAACAGTTTTGAGGGCAACTAACTCCTGTATTCCTAGCTCAAGCTGGATTTTTCAGTACTGTGGAAAAGTGGGGATTTTGTAACTGATTTCTGCTTGTTTGTTTGTTTTTTAAGACTTATGCTTCATCACAAAATAAACATGAAATGACAGTGAGTTGCATGTTGAAATGCAAGAGTTTGCAGGTACTTGTTTCCCAGAATTTGATTATAGGCATATGTCTCTCCTGTGACTTCAAGATTTTAGTAATTTTTTTTTTTTCTGGAATTTAGATGATGCTCTCTCCATTTTCCTCCACCCATCTTTCTTTTTCTGAATATGGCCCACCGAGTCACCTGAGTTTGATCAGGAAAAGAAAATCATCTCTGGCATTTTGTGAGGCTTTGTGATAAATCCTTGTTTTTATTTGTTTTCTTCAAATTGCTTAGTACAAAATGTGCAAAAAAAATCAACGCTAAGAGGAGCATCATATGGTGAAGCTTTAATTGTTCAAGTAAAATAACAGATTCTCACCTAGACATAATCACAAATGGAATAGTCTTGTTTGCAAAAGCTAATTCATTTAATCTCTAATGATCTTTTTTTTCTTTGAGTGAAGAACCTCAAAAATCAGACAAACCTCAGTGAATGCTGTTAAATTGTAATGAAATCAACAGACATTCTCACATCAGAGTTGGTGCTTGGAAATGCTCTAGGCTTTGTATCCATTTTAATGGTATATTCCTTTAGCAGGGAATCCAGGCTGAGCAATCAGGTATCTTCTTCCTGCTGGGTGTTCTTTCACAATGCAAGGCTCAAAAGAAAAAAAAAAGAAAAAAAAGAAGAAAAAAAAGAAAGATTCCTTCAGCATCTGTATACCTTTTCTTTCAGCTGTGTATTTATGGCAAATCTGATTCACATTCCACTGTCTATTGTGCATGGAAAAACTGCAGAGCCTCTATAGAAGTGTAGTGCTTGGGTGCTACTAACCTGTCCCAATATAAAGACCTTTATCCTTACCTTTAGTGTTTTGCAAAGACCTTGCCTGGACTCATCCATCTTCCCAGCCTCTTGTCCAAGAAATATGTGTCTCCCAGTGCTCAATGCTTGTGATTCATTTAAAAGGCACTTCCTCTTAAAAGGCACTTTATTCGAAAGGCTTGCCCATCCCTCCCTCGTGTGCACTGAGAGATACAAAGACCTGGTCCTTGTCCATCTGCAGATAACTAGAGCTTTATTAGACTTTACCAAAAATACAGAGCCTACCAAAACTTGCTGATATGCTTAGCTATTGCATCTGACCCTGTTCACCTTTTACATTAGTTATTTAGATTGTGTGATATGTCTGTTTTCAATTGCATCTACATCCATGCAATTTATCCATGTATTTATTTTTTGCTGCCTGTCAGCAGTATGGTGGAGGCTTTCAGGCTCTGTCTGATCGTATATGCAAAATCCAACAATATGTAGGTAACATTATAAAGGACTCATTATGAGGCAAAAGGCCTAGTACAAAGTCTGTGTTTCAAAGTCTTCAAAACAACACCTTAGTAAAACTTGAACAGTGTTAAAGTCTAATGCTGAGTCACTAAAATGAGATACCCTTACCTATATAGAGAGGCTATCTCATTGAATTGCACTAGAGATTTGTATATCAAAGTGTTTTCCATAGCTGAAGGGGTGTATTTTAGGAATTTAGAAAAGAAAATCATGTCCTATCAATCTGAGGAACCCATGGAATATGCAATAGTGGTGAGTGATCATAAACTTTTGAACAGAGCTGAGTTAAAAATATTTACGAAATTCTTGTCAATGAAAAAATCAATGATTGGAAGAATTTAAAAATCACAAATGTTTACATTTCTTTTGTCATATAATTTGTAGGAACAATTCAGTTTCCATAATGTGAAGAAACAGCTTTTTAACATTTCTTTTTCAAGCAGAACTTATAACTCATTTTTACATTTTTACCTTTGGATTTTTTTTCCTGTTCTCTATTAAATACAACTATTAAGGCTTATAAATAGGATTGCTATAATAAACAGTTATTACTGGTTAGTAACTGCTGCTATTTTTATACAACACATAATATGATCCTATGAAACACAATAACCACCAGAAAAGAGTTGCTTCATTGAATGTATTTCTTTCCTAGATTGGCCAGTCTATTTCTACATACAGAGTCCAGAGTGATACTTCAGTTTAAAACATAAACCTGCAAAATCATAGTAACTTGAATCTGGCTACTCAGGCTGTGAGTCAGCAAACCATATCAGTAAGTAATTAAGAATTAAAGTCAATCTGATTTAAAAGTCTGTGCTTATGTGTGCTGTTAAATGGGGGGATACTAGAAATGGTACTTAGCAGGCTGTGCCTGTTCTTTTCCAAATTTTAGATAGATGATTTGCTGTGGTTAAAAAAAAGAGTTAGGCAGAACATCTTTGTTTCAGTAAATGCCAAACTATTTTGCAGAATTTTAGTGCCTAAAATTTTAAGAGAGTTGGTCTTGGACTCTCAGATGTCCAAACATCTGTTGAAAAGGTCAACTTCAACACAATTCTCTTGCTATGAAAAGGAAAGATTAGAAGGATTTTGTTTTCAGTCCAACTGAGAATAATAATAAAAAATGCGGAAACCTCATGACTTGTCATAAAATGGAAATTCCCCTCAGCTTTTGCAAATCAAGGACTCTCCCAAACTCAAAAAAAAAAAAAAAAAAAAAAGCCAAATCGAGTATAATAATTGTCACTGAATGCAGTAAGGGTAGGACCTCCTAATTTCCCCTCCTCTTGTGAAATTTTGACGTCAAGTCTCTAGTATAACTTTTCATAGAGGTCTCAATCTACCAAGGAGTTTAATCTTGTCCTAAAATTAATCACAGAAAAAAAATTCTTTTATCAATTACACTACTTTCGTAATTTTAAGCATGTTCTTAAGTTTCATCAGAACCAAAATCCTTAAATCGAGGAGCAACGATATAGGAATAGTGTGTCTTCAAGACCCTTCTCATCTTTTCGCATATCCCATTTTGAACTTCTGCTCCTTCATTGAGCAAAACTTAGGAACACACTTTTCATGAACTGAGATACATCAAAAATATAAAAGATACAGTGCAAACTAGGATGCTTATGATTGCTAAGCCAGTGCACTAATTTTCTCTTAAAAATAAGAGAGGTGTACAGGAACACAATACAGGAACACAACCGGAATTCTTACAGTTGTAACCAAATGTTGTATAATTTAACCATGATTACTGAACATGGTAACTCTTCCCACAGCATATTTTCCTTTGAATCATGACTGACCTTCAAGGCTGTTGACGCACCCTTTCTGCTACAAAAGCTCTTTTGTCTCTCTGTGTTTGTGTGTGTGTGTGTCCATTCTGCCCATTTCCTCCTTGCAGTGAAAAACAACTGCTCTGATTTTTCTTGTTTTTCTTTGAGAATCACAATTTGATCGAAAGAGATTAAATAAATAAGCAAGCAATAATATGAAGCCATTAATACAACTTTTCTGCTCAAGTGGTTTGGCAGCCTTTATCTGCTGGCTTAAACTTAAACAATTACCAGCTTCCAAACTAATTACAAAGCAGGACATTATAGGATTTATGAAATTTGGCAGCTATCACTTAAAAAAGGGGGAAGGAAAGGAAGGAAGAAAAGTTCATAACCATCCATTATGTAAATGTCCTGAAAGTTCCTCAAAACAGAAATAATATACTACTAGTAAAGCCTTTCAGCAGCCCTGAGCATCTTGACTTCTAATTTGTACAGTTTACTCATTTTTCATTCTTCATAAGTAAGCATATGGAAAATGCTGTGCAGATTTTTTTTCCAGCAAAATGCCTTCTATACTATTTATTTAGTTTACAGCCTTAATGCTTTAATTATATTAACTAATACACAAATTTTAAATGTGTTGATGGTTGTCTAGTAAAAGAAAAAGAGTGGTTTCCATCCTTTGCCAGACTGAGAGCTCTAGTTCATGCTGCTGAAGTCACAGCACGGGTTGCAGCAGGCTGGGCTAACTGTTACTGTCTGGTGCAGGAGAAGGTGGCACCAGTCTGTGTCTCCCATTGCTTCTGCAGGGGAACTTGCAGCCGAGGATGTCCAGATGCAGGGACAGGTGGTGATTATGTGGCAGCATGACCTGCCCTCGCAAATTTTCTATGGGGCTGCCCCACCAGCTGATCTTCACCACCAGAAATGTGGGGCAGGAGAACCATAATGATTTTTAAAACTGAAAGTGGATATCTAGCTGCAATCACATGGTTCCAGGAGCTGAGGTTTAAGAAAAAGTGATAAATAATACAAGAGTAGACACTGTCTTATGGGACGAAGTATTCTCACAGGCCAGAGATGCACGAGACCGAAGGAGTTCCTGTTCCTGTATATCGTATTATTATTAATTGAACTTCTGTCCATAACTTCTACTCAGGAAGATCTCTGATCCCAAGAAGATCCTCGGGAGCTTCTTTCATCCTTGGGATAACATAAGTCTATAAACATTCCATAGAAATAAAAAAAACTAAGCTAAGAAAACTGTTTCAGCTGTAATACTAGCAATGTAATTCCCACATGCTGCTCTGCCATTCTGTTTTAGTACTAAAAAAGCACAAGATCATACTCAGGGAAGAGAATTATCTTGATCTTTTTAACCAGAATTTTTCTACTGAGAGGTGTTGTCTACCACCACCTGCAACCATTTTTTTTTCTAATCTGTTTAACTGCATGCCTTAGGAACTAGTCTGAAAAACAGCTTGTTTTAATAACTCTCACTAATTATATTATACTGTATTTTAAGTGAGTGAAACTTGGTTGGGGCAGTTGAGATACAGCGGGTTGGGATGGAAGATGTGACCCCTGTCTCACTGTAATGCACCAAAATAACAAGGAGCCTGGTTACCCCTGGCAAAACACAGACCATCTTCAAGGCAAAGCATAGACTATCTTCAAGGCTCAGCTTAAAGCTGCCTTTATTGCTGTGATTTGGGCCATGTGCTAGCTAGGCAGGGCATAAATCTAAAGTGTATTTTAAAGTGTCTCACCTTACCTGTGTGTGCCCAGAAGTATTAGGTGGGAGTCAAGAGGAACTGGGGTAGATCTTTTCCTACCTTAGTAGGAAAAACACGGGCTGGTGTGAATCAAGTCTGCCCCACAGAATCTCTGCCACCAGCAGTCTGTGCTGAAGCAAAAAGTGCCCAGCCCAAACTGGAGTGAGTCCTCCAGTCCTCCATGCTGTTCTCTTTCAGTGACCACACTCCTAGGCATTACTCACACTTTTTTCCCCATGATTAATTAAGCAATCATCTTTAAAGATTTATTCTTTTTTCTGAAAAAAAAATTTAAAAAAGATGACATTTTTAAGATTCAATCAATGTCCACAAATGCTACAAAAATATCGTAGGCCAAGCAACAATTTTTAAATCTTTTTTTTTTTTTTTTTTTTGACCATCAATCTCATTCCTCTATGGAGGAAATCCACAGACAAAAACTAAAATCCAGGCTAAGGTGAATATAAAAACAAACCATGCTTTTTAAAGCATGCCCATAATCTGATGATCAGTAACTGCTGCAACAGAGGTTTTTCAATATCTTTTCTTGGGCAAGGTGCCATGATTTCTTTGCTGTGATATGTATGCGCGCACACACAAACAAGTGAACATACACAGGCCTACAAACACTCAGATGTAGACACACACATCGATGTTTAGTTTGCTATGGATTCACTAATAAGGCGACACATGGATGAGTAGCAAATCTTGCTAGGTTTAATCTGGTTAATTTAGGTCAATTCAGGTGTAGAGGAGTTTGCCTGTGCATCAGCATGGCACATATTCCCAAATGTCCCGAAACCTGCAGGAGACGTTCAGGATGATCTTCTGTTGCTGGTTTGTGATGCAAACCATGCATACACCATGTCTTCAATTCCATTACAACATGTGCAAATTAAATTAAAAGCAATAATAATATTCATGTGGCTTTTAATCTGCAGTACTCTTATATATATTCTATATACATATATGTGTATATATGTACGTATTCTATATTCTTCTCTATTATCCATAAAGCTGGTATGGTGCAGAATAGATCTAGATTATTATAAAATGCCATATACTTGTCAAAAGATGTAATGAATTTAGCACCGTTCACACACACAAGTGTGTTCTTTTGGTGCTGATGTTTACATTAAATTATGTTAAAATCCATAAAAAGCACAGAGAATGCTGAGAAATATTACACAGTCCATGTTCAAAGAGACTAGTCATGAATCTCCTACTCTGCTTAGTCAACAATTCTCCTTCAGATCTACCTTATACTCTTCATTTCATACAGACATCAGAGTACTGATGAGGCATAATAGATTTGCCAGATCTAAACTCAGATGTTCTCCTGGAGTGCCCATGCCAGAACTACCTGAAACGTGAAGGGCAGAACTGTGTGAGCGTGACACCATCAGGACCCCTGTATCTTTGCTGCTCTGGCCCAGGATCATGCCTATTTGTAATGGAGGGTGAGAATTCACAGGGCAGGGAACATGTCAGCGAGCATTTCTCCTCCTGAAAACCGTGATATCCTGTCTTTCCTCATGAATGCTGCATCCAAATTCTTCAGTTCTAGATGGTCCAAATTGCAATCTAATTTGACACATGACAAACACTTTGAAATACAGATTGTTGGAGCCAAATCTAGACATTTTAGAGTCTGAAAAACAGAAGGGAACTAGACATGTTCTTTAAGAGAAATGCTAATAAAGGAAAAAGAACCACGATGATTGCTCCTCCTGGAGGATTGCAGGAATCAAGCCCAAACCTCGACAAAGGTGCAAAAGTTTGGGAATATGGATGGAATAGATGTGACATGAGATAGATGTGACATAAGAGATTTTTTACCAAATCTAAAACTCAAGAAAATTTAAACCCCACAAATATTTAGCTTTGTCTCAGCTAACACTGGAGTTTGCATCTCTTCTGTGTGACAGGTATTGGATGTTTTCAGAAACCTTACCTCAAACTCAAGGAGACCAAGAATAGTAGGATAGTGCATTTTATGGCACAGAGTCCTCTCATGCAAGAGAAAGTGAGTAATGGCCAAGTACGCAACAGTTGGAGATGTAAAGAGAGTCACAGTAACCCAGAGTAGGGTTTTCTTGCAACCTACTGCCAGGACTATGTTGTATATACACTTGGAATACTTCACATGTGTAATATTTTTCAAATAGGAGAGACTATGATCAAATTTTTAAAGCCAAGTGAATAATATTAATTCCTCCAAAATGTTCCTAGGTCCATAAATAAGAAGTTGCCTGATTTCAGTGGTATTGAATACAACTAGTTTCTGTTAACTTCATAGAAAGTTGGGCTAAGGTTTAAATTAATTTAAAAAATACAGATCTCATTTCTGGTTGCCTAATCAGGCAGATCAGGCTGTGGGCTTCACAGCTCTCAAGAATCGCTTATAGGAAGAAGGGCAGAGAAAGGGAAGGAAACAAAGGTGCAGAAGAAAAGGGAGAGGGGTATGAAGGACTTGGACAAGAGTGAAAAGCTTTAGAAAAAGGTGAAATTGCATGTTGGAAACCGTGAATTGGGAAGAGAAAGGAGAAAGAGAAGAGCATAAGCTCAGATGATGAAAGAAAAAAAGCAGGAGGGAAATGGATGGGCTGTGGCAAAGACAAGTGAAAAAAATAACTGAAGAGAATCCACCCAGGGACCCTCGCCAGTCATGGACACAAAGCCCCAGCGCAAGGGGAAACGCTCTGAATCCGACTGGGTGACCAGCAGAGTTGGGGGCCTCCGTGTGGGATTCTGAGGACAGGACCTTGCTGATTTTCCTGAAAAGTGGGTCGCCATGGGTTTTAAATGTGGAAGAGCATATATGAAAAGGGAATTTTGATCCCTGTCAGAAGACAAAAATTGGAAGAGGACTTGAAATGTACCGTTCTGTATAAGGTGTCAGATAGCAGGCGGATAGAGAACAATTAAGACTGCACAAGACTCTCCATCAGCAGCATACAATGGGAATAGGATTTTCTTTTTCCCCGGATGTCAGCCTAGCCACTCAGGCGAGACGAAGAGAATTTCTTCCACTTAAGAAATCCTTTGTTCAGGAAAGAGCTGTTCAGGCCTCTGTTCTCCCCTCAGCCAAATTGTATGTGGTTTTCGCGGAGAAGACCTCACTTTCTTAGGGCCATTGGTAACCAAACAACTTCTGGACAAAGTGCAAAGTGCAACGAGTCCAGAGTATCCTTGGAGTCTGACAGGAAGGCTAAAGAATGAATGAAACTTTTTTAAAAGAAATGCAAAATGTTGATATTTCTGGTTACATTTTTTTTTATAGTGATTTCTGTCAGAATTCCTTCAGAATTCATTTATATTTTCTGCAGGATGGATGCATGGTCCTGTTCATGCACTTACATTGTTGTAGAATAATGTTGACTGTATTCTCGATCCGAGAAAACTGTATGCAAAAAAAAAAAAAAAAAAAAAATCTGCATAGGCCCTCAGGGAAATTAGATCGTGCACGTGAAGCTATTTAACTAGACCATGGGTAGCCAGCATCTACAGTCGTTCAGCTACAGGTTTTCTCCTGTTACGCAGTTCTGTGAAAAAAAAAAATAGTGCAGCTGTTCAACAATGAAGGGAAAGGAACATTACCAAATATCAACCTTCATTTAGCCTTTTTTCACTGAGATTATAAATGCCAGATTCAGGAAAATAAAAGTATGTCTGATTTTTTCCCTTGAGCCACGAATACATATGTTCACATATATACAAAACTGCTCAGGCGCATGTGCACATGTACGTGTGTGCGCCCACTCTCTTGCTCATAGAAACTTGAAGCATCAACTTTATCACGCCGCTAATTGTATCAATTTAGCAAGCTCTGGGGATTTTGTAACCTTGCTGATACTATATCAACAATGCCAGTTTATGAACTGGCATATTTATGCATAAAACATTTACTTAAAGACCAATAAAATTATTAAAATAAATCTATCACTTCAAGCTTGTGTACATTACTTGGCACTTCTTCCTAAGGATTAAAAAAGTATAGTTCAGAATATAGAAATACTGTAATCAGCTACCTTTTTTTTTTAAACATTCATTCTACTGTGGCTCTTTACAATGTGAGCATTTACATGTTTGTTCTTATAGACCAGATTACAAATCTTACAACTGGGTTTTGTCATTATTTGTCATTAGATCCTACCTGATGGCAGCAAAGAAGCCAATCTGCCCTGTCATTTCAAGAAGCCATGTAACAAAAATGCACTTTAGGCCTTTATATTATAATCTAAATGCAGAAGTGCCTAGGAGTCCATTCCATCAGCAGTATCTCCCTTATTAAGTTACTGATTAGTGGTAACACACCTCACCTGAATCTGCATCTTAAGATCACTTGGAAATTTCACCTGTTGCATACAGTGGCTATTCACTTGTTAATGGGCATTTCTCACCAGGATCTCATTACCTCTGTGCCCTGTTGTCTGCCCTCACTTCCAGTTCGTTTTCCAGTGTAGCATTGTACACCAATTCAAGTTTATACACCTCTAAATGGTTGGGTACCTTGATACCCAAAGAAAACACCTCTGTCTTCATGTGTGACCAGAAGGCTGAGATCAGCAGAAGGGGATTCTTGATTTCCACATTGTACCCACACAGTGTGAACTGGTTGGTAAGACAGACCGTTCAGCAAGCAACTTTATTTTGAGGCTTTTTGAGGGGAAAAGAAGGAATGAGATATGTTGATTGATAGGGAGGCAAAGGATCCTGGGTGTGTGCAAGTGAGATTATTCTTGATTTTGCATAATATCTCTAATTTAGAACTTAGATTCTGAGCACATATGCAAGCATCATGTAGGGGCATTGTAAAGAAATCTAGGGAATTCCAGAAATAAAGCAGTTAAGCAGTTAGCTACAAAGCTTACACCTGCAAATGCATTTTGTAGTATATTTTTAACATTCTTTTGCTGGTACCCTGTTCTTTCTAGTTTGTTTGTATGTCTGTGCAAATCCTGAAACAGTGTCATTCTCATCCTTCCTTATTCTCACCAGTTTGATAAAAGTAAAACAATGACAGGGAGAACCCCTCAAACTTAGCAGCAATTTTTTTATTTGAAAAATTGGCTACTGTTTGTATTACCTCATATTACAAAACCAAAAAACAGAGCAACAACAAAAACAAGAACAACTATATTGTGCGCACAGAACAAGACAGGAAGTCAAGGTTTAAGCAGAATACATATCATCATCAGTTTTCTTGGACAATTAGGAACGAATGCTTAATGAAAAAAAAAAAAGAGGGGAAGAAAAAGCCAGAAAAGGATATTAAGTGTTTTGTATTCTCTCAGTTATCTGCTAATACATTTGTACTGCATATTTACTAAAGCCTGAGCAGCACTACCTAGTGCTTCTCATTTTAAAACAATCATTTATGGATGTTAAAGTATGCCTGTGAAAGCAGAAGTGTACTATGTCAATCAAAGCTAATCACTGGTACAGGCAAAGTGCTTTTGTTGGCCTCCATGCTCTAAGCCGCACTTCCACATCTGTGTTTGAAGAGATTAGAGAGGTGCTTCATACAAGAACTGTATTAGTTAAAGCTGATCGACTGTATTTGGAATAAATCATGGAAAAGTTGAGCACCAGAATGAAAGGCAGGGTGAGTGAGCTTGGAACGGACTGGAGCTAAATCCGGCTCCTTCCTGACCTTCCTGCCCATCCCTCCTCCAGGCATGTATGTGTAAACACACAGGCACACACTCGTTTTTGGCTTCATCTTCTGGGGGCAGTGCTAGTGATCTTCCTTCAGCCACTTTCTAGCTAGCACACAACCGCCCAGCCAAACACACTTGAGCTTGTTTTTACTGAGATATATACTGTTTATTGGCTGAGGCATTGATATCGTATCTGATATGTTTATATCAGTCAGGACTGGCAAAGGATGGAGAAATGGGTGTTAGAAGGAAAGAAGAGCTCTTGCAAACTGCTGCATTTCTGAGTCCTGTAGCTCCCCCGCCTCCATTTCCAGCAGCGCTCTCGCTTCATGAACGCCATACACTTTCAAATAAATTATGAGTGACAAGTATTTGAACCAATAAAGAGGGCACCATATTTTATATGCAGTAAATTTAATTCCAGATTGTGTTTCACCTCAGCAGTGTGACATGTTTATTGCCGCTGAAAGATGAAAGCACCAGGAGTTAGAGACGAGCGTCAGCAGTTCTAGTGGGCACCAGCAAAATGAAGATTTGACAGACTGGTGGCTAAGCCCGTGAAATGAAATGCCAGATCAAATTTTACCCAAAAGGGGTCAGATGTACTGTCATGCCCCCAGACTCTCAATACCAACTGAATAAATGACTCTGGTTCAACAAGCTGCTGAGGAAGGTGGTGCATGTTCTGTAATTCACTGCTAGAGGGCTATGATGCCTTTCAAAATACACTGATGATTGGTAGTGCCAGACCTGACTTTGAGGATATAATAGGATGAAGTAACTCCTCTGTTGGCACGAAGCACTTCTTAAAATTACTGTCAACCAACTTCCAAAATTTATACTTGATCTGCCTGTGTCACCTTTGTCCCATGGTTGGACCCACAACAGCCCACATCATTAACAGCAAAAATCGATTAATAGCAGCTAAATGTGCTTACTAATTTAGGCACACCTTTGAGAGATTTGATTCTGTTGCTGTGGCCCAAATATAAGAAAAAAATCTTTTAGCAATCAGCTACAAAGTCATGTTTGAGCAATGCCCGGTCAGAGACTGAAAATAACATAGAAAATCATCACGCTTGTTCATTCAAAACCCAGCTTAGCCACTTTGCGTCACATGTAGCAGCACTTACTTATGTGAGTTGTCCCCCTGGGACTTCTTTGAAATTATTTGTTTGAGAGTTACTTAACATAAGTAAGGCTGGCAGAATTGGATCTGGTATTTGCATGCAACAAATTATGTTAGGGGCAACTTGTATGCAGATTTAATCATTTAATACAAGACAGATATTTAGAGAATCTTCTGGTTTTAGCAAGACTTGCTTACTACAGAAGTGCTGGTCAGCAAAACAATTTCTACTAACTATTTTAAAAATTTGAGATCAAATGCCTTTTATTGCCAATGGCCTCAAACACTAAAAAATCTCTTTATCAGGGCAACTATTGACAACTGTGGTTCCAAGACCTACATAGCAACAGAGTAGCAAGCTGGTAGGTCAGCAAAGCAAACTCTCTGCTTCTCAAATCTGCCCTGGGAAGACAGCACATATTTTAAGCTGCTGCCGCTTACAAGTAGTGATAATGGGGATGGCTGTTCCAGATATCTACCTCACTCCTGGTTATAAATCCTCTAGTTTCAAGACTGAAGCTAGTCATGGGCAGTTTATGCTGATTTGTTTGGTGTCAGTCTTTTCAAAATAGATTTAAACCTACCTAAATAAGCTCTTCTCTCTTCTGTTTATTTTATTTTATTTATTTATTTATTTTTTTTCCTCAGCCTGACATATATCTGAGCAGTCACCTGGGCTTTGTTTTACTAAACTGCCTGAAACCTTAAATGACAGACTCTGCTCCCTGGTCATCATAGCAGGCTTTCCCTGCCCAAAACAACTTTGCACTTAGTCCAGGAATTTCCATTAAACTGCAAATGGATGAGTAGAGCTCTAAACAATATTCCATGTAAGGAATATCAAATTTTATGAAGGCATAGCTCACTGGTTAGCGTCCCCTTACCTCTCCCTGCTTCAGGCTCCTGACTGTCTCTGATGCTTTCCATACATATAGTTGAACCTCTATCAGATAGATGCTGCTTGATCATCCGAATGCTGCTTTCACCCTTTTCAGAGCAACCCCATGCAGGACATTGTACACAGAGTGCAGTTACCACCAGTCCTTGTGCACTGCCTCGTATCTGACATCTGAAATATTCTCTTTTCTGTTTCTAACTGTCTGAGTCCACGCTGTTATTTGCTTATTGGCATTTAGATAAAATGTCTGCCTTTTCCTTGTATTTCCTAGGATGGTGAAAAGTGCCCATTCTAGGCATTCCCCATGGCCAATACCAGTTCCTTATGTGCACACAAGAAGGCTCCAGATAAGACATTGATAACCCTTTAGCAGGCCAGATGACTTACATGAATGGAAGTGATTTGGCCCAGGGGAACCTCCAGGACTCCACGTTACTCATACATATTTGAGGCTCAGCACAAGCCTGGCAGCCACAAGGAGACAAGTGCAGAGTGAAGAACTTGGCACTAATGCTGCTAAGTCTGATTACCTTGCACACCCCCTTCACAAGCTCACAAAAGCACGGCGTATAAAAGACTTGTCTGAAAAGAAAGGAGCAAATGTGGTTCCTCATCACTCTAATGAGGTCCCTAGTTACATGTTCTGCACGTAGGGCTGACTCTGTCTGCAAGTAGTTTGGCAGTTGCTCAAGACTGTGTCATGACCAGGTTCCTCGTGCTTCTTGTCCTGCTCATGGCTCTCTCTTGCATGGATGTGCACAGCCCTACACCTGTGTCAGGTGGGATGAGATGCAGTGCTATGCAAAACCACCATCAGGACACAGGCTGAGTCCTTGTGCTGCTAGTGCAATACTGGAGAAGTGATTAGGGCAGGAGTGTAATGGTTTGTGCAACAAGGGAGCACTGTGCTACAAAGACCGTCATATAATGAGGCTTCCATTTACCAAGAGCATTTTCTTGCCTCTCCTACAGATCAATTTAACCCTAACTTCTGCTCATCTTGTCAGTTCTTTTAAATATTTCTGGTGATTGATTCTTAAGGCATTATTGTTTTGAATAAATAATACAGATTTTATTAGTTCAGAGTTTGTTAAACCATGTTTTATTTTAATTCAGCTGTAATAAAGTTAATGAACTACAAAAATTGCTACAATAAAACCCCCTGCAGTACGTTGTATATAGAGTGCAAACACCACCAGCCCTTGGGCAGTGCTAACTGTGCAGACATTCCACAAAACACTTCAGCATCTTTAATCCAAGAAAATTCAGCAAATAGACATTTTTTTTTGGAAATTCACAAGATGACATTGTGGCACTGTTATTTATCCAGGCTATAAACTTTGAGATCACAAGTCAGCAATTGCCAAGCTGAGCAAGTACCAAGAAGTGATCATCCAGATCCATGGTTTATTGCATGCTTTATAAATATATATATTTCTTACATTTATGTATACTACACATATATGCATATGTACATATAAATGCACATGCAACATGTATATATGTTCAGCAGTCTGAACATAACATTTTAAAAATTGTTTTCCTTAGCTTTGTCCTAAATTTAAATGAAATTTGTAACGCTGTATTGTACAGGGACACAGAGAGCACACATGCATTTCCATAGAGCTAGTGGCATTTCCATATTTTATTATTTTATTGTTTTCAATATCGCAGAAGCAATACTTTATTGAAAGGCACCCAAATCTCTTAAATTTAAGATCTCTTAAATCTCTTTAAAAGTCTGAGGAAAAAAAGCAAAGTATTGATCCAACTTCATATGCAACACTGTTGCAGAGGGTTTTTTTTTTTTTTTCCTCCATTTGTCAAGTTAGGGTCACTGGAGCTTTTCTATAGAAAAACTAAAAATCTGACTCTTCTTACTTACAGGACTTCTGCAGAATTTGCAGTGAGAAGTGCAGGAATAGACATAAAGAAATTATATTAATACCAAAAGATCCTGTGTTTTCCTTTGACATCAATAACTAAATCTTTATTTTTCTTACTGATTCAGGAGGTATAATTACTAGCAAAAACAGAAAACAATTTTTTGGCCAAGAGAGTCTAGCAAATGACTATTATTAATGTACAATTTTATTTTATTTTGTTTTTGCTTAGTAGATGCGTCTACACAATGAGACCCTTTATGGCTTTCTATAAAATGCATGTATTTATATTTTTTTTAAAAAAGAACGTGGGATATACCCAGAAAAAAAATCATTTTATCTGAGTATAACAAGTTAGACCCCATATACATTTTTTGTGTGTTAACTTGGCCAACTTCCTTTTATTTTTGCTGTATTAAAAATCTACCAAAAGTAAAAAAAAAGTCTCTTCTAGTGTCTTTCAGCTATTCCTGAATTAACTTAAGTAAGTTGTTTAACGCTAACTCCAGATGTCCTGGCAGAAGGCCAGATCTTTCCACATTATTCAAATAAAGCTCATTGTTTGTAGTTTGGTGTAGTCACCAAACCTACAGAATTTAGTTTCTGCTCCTTCTGCATTTCAAAAGATTTCTAAAGGATAGAAGTCTTTTTCATGGATATTACTGCATTTGACATATGAACTGTGTTAGCAATAAATCATAACTTCCTATCAATCAGGTACTTATCAATATGAGGTATTTAAATGTTTAATTTTAAGCCCATTCATAGATATAGAAATGTTGATAAGGCTGACTATATGTTTTCAGTGATACACCCACTTGCACAAGTGGAGCCTAACACTTAGCATGGATCAGTTCACCATAAGAATTAACAGTGCATTTTACTCTACCAGACCCTCTGCTACATGTGTGCAGAAATAGCTTCAGCCCCACATAAGCTTGCTCAATAGTTCAGACTGTGTAGAGTTTATGTTTTTTTAACAGACAGCCACCTTTTATGAAGGAAAAACACTGAACTAGGGCATGAGAAAATGGATTCAATGGCTAGTTCGGGCAGAGTTTCTTTGTCAACTTGAGTAACTCCCTTGATTTTTCAGTGCCTCAATCCCCCATCCATAAACTGGGGAATTAATATTAGCTCCTTTATACGCCTTGTCTATTTATATAGAAGACCCCTTGGAGCAAGGATTGTCTCTTGCTATATGTATTGCATTATTGAAGTGATATTGCATTTCTTCCCTTCATTTCTCTTTATGTTTGTCCGAGTTAGCCTTTGAGGTTCTAAAAATATGGGCTATTTTATTAATTTCTGTAAAGTCGTTACTGCTATATAAATGAGGAATGATAAAAACAGAGGCAGGCAATAAATCATATTTACCTATAAAAATATGACTGCAATAGATGGCAATTTCAGCATTTCCCCAGTCCCCCTCTGTAAAATTATCTCAATTTAAACTCTTCTGGCAAACACTTTAAACGCTATTGCAGATAACTTTTGTTCAATAATTTGAGCTAATATAAGTACTTTGATCACAGTACTTCTTTTTTAAACATTTTAAATCATACTCAATTTTGGTGGGTTGAACAGTTCTAGCATTTTCACTCTGGCCTTTCTAAAACCTAATTTCTAACAAAAACTTTGTAGTACTTGTAACACCAAATTAGCATTAAATGGTGGGAGATGACGATAAGTGACTACCTGAAAATTTTCTTTAAATCAGACTTGTTTTCTGCATTCATGAAGATTACAGTTGCTCTTAGATTTTTGAGCAGCAGATAGGCCCAGATCCTCAGCTGAAGTAAATAGAAATAATTTCAATATAGTTCTGCTGAAGTGGAATTCTTAGAAGAGCAAAGTTGTCTTGCATTTACTGCTTTACATGCTGTCTTCCTCATACCAGCTGACGTTCATGACCCAGTGTCTCTCTTCAAATGAAGCCAATACAAAATGTTCAGATGAGAGCAGATTGCAGAACTGCCTTTCCTCCACATTCCACCACATTTATCTCCCAAATTTAAGTTTTTATTCACTTGCACTCTTAGGAAATGCAAGTCAACTTAAATATTTACTTTGTTACCTAAGCCATTAGCATTTTGAAGGAAACACATCTTATTTAAAATGTCAAATCTTAAATCTCAAATTCTACCTAGGTCAGGTAGAATAGATTGCATCAAAACTTTATGGGTATTGATTTCTAGGTGTTAAAGAACACAGAGATGTCATACAATAACAAAAGAATATATTTAAATAATCCTTTTATGATAACAGGCAAAGCTTTCAACCATTCTTGTTTCATTACTATTGCAAAACAGGATTGGTAAATAGTGTTCTGTATCAAGAATCACACTCCGAGCTATAGAACAGGTATTTATGTTAAGACATGAGGATTTAGTTTTTGTGCCCTACACTGGTGCTCCCTCTTAAAAGGACCTTTCTCACCAGAAGACCTATTGAAACTACTAGTGTGATCAGGGGTTTGGGTAATGAAACAAAACACTTATGTTACAATATTAAAAAATTTTGATTACTGGATCTCCTGAGAAATTAAGGAAGAATACTGACTGAAGAAAAAGGTAAACAGCAACAGAGTACATAATTGGAAGAAATATCCCTGTAATGTTTCACGGAGGAACCTTAAAAGCAAAAGAATCATTATTCTGAGCTCATCTTTGAATTTAAATTGCACACTTAAGCAAACTTCGAACTGTACCACACAATAAGCATAACAAGTAAACCTATGTTTTTAATAGTTAATCATCTGATGCATGACAAGTATCATTCTGAATTTTGTGTGAACTGATTCACAAAGATCATTCAGTAAATTAATGTACTTTTGCAATATTATCAGTAAAATAGGCATTCAGCCAAATGTCTAATGACAAACTGAAGGGTTTAGAGATGTGTCTGTCTCCATGCAATATTGAAATTGTTTTCAAAACAGAAGCACCCTGGAAAAAATTGAGCAACACCACGTGAACGATAGTGATGTTGTGAAAATTCAATAAATAAATAATGTAACTTATATTCAAAAAAAATTATCTATCCTTCAGCTTCATAGTCAAATATTTTTAGTGGCCTACTCTGGCTCCTGTGAAACAGATGGAAAAATTTCCATTGGCTTGCAGAGAAACAAATAGCCAGCATTTGGTCAGATCTCTAGCACTTTTTAGGCAATACAAATACTATATTTGTAAAGTCTAAAAAGGAATCACAGTGAACAGAGGGTAGCAATCTGTCAAAGCAGTGGTTGTTGTCTCAAGCATTACCTGTCTTGCAGGTGCTATTCCCCTCCATTTATCTTCCAGCCTCGATCTGATGGATTGGGGATTATTGCTCTTTTGGCAATCAGATCCTGAACATGTCTTCTATTTAACTCTGGGCTGTAAAAAAGGGAAAATTAAAAACCATTATGAGACCTCCATATAATTAATCTTCAGATGGCTTGAAGCTTAAGCATGTAATGTCCTCAGTATACTGTCTACTATAACAAGTTACAGCAGAGGATAAAAGGCGACATATCAATGCACTTTATCCAAGGGAAGAAATTCCAGTTGTAGCATTAAATATAAATACTAGACATACTACAATGTGTTGGCATAATGTAGTAAGGTTCCTGTACTATTAAAGGCTTTGTTCTAAAGCGTATCTGTGTACACAATGAGATGATGAACACAGTGCATCACATAGCTAAATTTAATATATGCAGGGGTATGATGTTTGCAATGCATGCATTTCAGCAGGTCCCATTAGTGCGCCTTTCCCCTCCAGTGAAAACAGAATGAACCACAGCCCCTTCTGGTTTGCATAAAGCAAACAAAATTAGATTTGCTTTGCTGAATTGAAACCCGCTTGGGATCGTGAGCCTCTCTCGGGGACAAATTACTTCAAACAATCCCTTTGTACCATAACAAAATCAAAAAATTCAGGCCAATCAACATGGCTCAAAACCCTTAACACAAGAATTAATAATACAACCTAGTCTATTTTTATTGCTTCTGAGCTACAGATCCTTGTTTTAATATAATTACACTTATTTGTGGTCCACATGTTAAATAAGCTTGCATATGTTAACTAATGTGACATAAAACAACTTTTATAATTTCACTATTGCAACCAGTTTTGTTCCCCCTAGAGTACCATCCCTAACACAGGACAAGCTAAACTTTAATTGCATTAAATTAAATTTATATTACGATTTTTGGCCTATATAGATAAAACAGAAGATATTTCTGAAGTTAAATATGTCAGAAAAAAATCATTTAAATTGCACTATAATCATAATTTCTGATAGATTTCAAAGAAATAAGTTATTCTTTGTAGCAGAAAAGCTCTTTTAAGGTAACACAGTATTTTCCCCACTTCTTAACAAAGTACCCTTACCCTTTATAGTGTAATTCAGGTCATGAGCACAACGAGCTTGCATGCCTCATTTTGTGCCAAACTGAATTGATTTTTACAATATTTCCAGATTTTTTTGACCCTTTACAGCATTTTGAGCATTGCAATTCCTTAAGTTGAAAACATAATGTAAATAAAATAAAGATTTCATTTGTTTCTTCATCAGATACACATGAAATGAACCACAAGAAAGTATGTTTGTCTTTTCTGTTTTCATCAATATTTTATATATTGCTCCAGACAGTATTATTTCTTAGCATTTTTCAAACTCCAGCCTTGGTGTTGCACAATATTATTTTAAATACAACAAAATAATGACAAACATAACCAGCCCTGGTTTTCCATCTTAACGTAATACAAGATTATGGACAAAAAAAGCGGGAGGTCACTTTTATTACTTTCTAATAAGACTTTACCTTATATGAGGCTATAAGCAATATATCAAGATGTCACTTTGTGCCTCCTAATATGACATTGTGGTGATGGAAGGAACCAAAGAGTTAGCACAATTTTCTGAAGTATTCTCCCCAGAAGCGTGTTTCTGCAATGCACGGTTTCAAGCGCTCGGAAAGGAAAAAGCTGACATAGGGCAGAATTATACCCTGACTCATAGTCCGTGCAACCCAACTGATGGATGCATAACGTATCAATCAAGACAGTTCTGCTCCTGGAATATATTTTCTTCACAGAAAACAAAAACAACCTTTGCCCAATTTAACCTGAAAAATTAAGCCTGGAGATACACATGAGAAATAAAAGGTTAGGAAGAGTAAGCAATGCATTTCTGTTACAGCCACAGGGATACTGAAAATAACATTCAGATTTAAAAATTGTACAAAGAAACTGAGACACAGAAGTGCATATAGAGGACACATAACTATGCCCCATAGTAGCACTGTGCACACATGACTATCACATAATAACAATTCTAATCTCAGTTAAACTAACCATGATTTCTAAAGACATCTTTGAATTTTCCATTTTTCCTGTCTCATGCTGCAATTTCCTTAAGACTGAAATCACCATGTCTAGAGTTAGTTCCCTCTCACTGTTAATAGTTATTTTATTTGTAGAAGGTAATAGCTCCTGTTACTCTCTTGTTTTGCTCCATACAGACAGATGGAGTTTTGCAGCAGATCTGCAGCAATATCTAAATACCATCTTCTGTTGGAAGGAACATGGTCTCCAGAAGGAAATCAGATGGTTGTACCCCAGACATTGGGAGAAAAGATTCTAGGGAGTCAAAGTCACTGGAAAGTAAAATACATATTTTCAGCTGAGTTACTAAGAAACACTGTAACTAGAAAGAAATGGCACCTGCCAAGACAGAATAGAGAGTAACAGAGACAGACTGAGTCCCACTGTAATGCAGGCAGCCATACGCTGTATCTCACAAACACCTCAGAGTTGGTTTTGGTGTGCTCATGTAGGACATATCAAACAGTGTAAATAATAGTTTAATAGCGCTTTCACTCTCCTTGGATGCATAGTGCTGAGAAAAAGAAAAGATGGACACTACCCTTTAGAGGACCTTACCAACCTACTCCTAGAGAGCCCTTCTATGTGCTCACCATGAACTGCCACATTCCCTTTTCTGGGAACTTGGGGATAGTTGGCAAAATCCCCACTGAGAACAACTGCATAGGTACATTAATGCACAGGAAGCCTGCAATGCACTTAAGTATCAGCAAGAATAATATATGTTGAAACTTGCTAGATGTTAGAACAAGTTGTGATGTGCTGAACTGAGTTAAAACATTCTTATTTTGTGCAATACTGTTCTCACACCTCTGGTGCCATGCAGCTGCTCACTACATACCATATTTAAGAGAGAGCAATAGAGAAAGGTTTCAAAAAGATTTGTTAATTCTGGTGGAGTTGAGTGCCATGATCCCTGAGGTAAGAGCTGCCCTTATGAATATGTGTATATTCATTTATTGTTTAAATCCCATACAGCTAAATGCTCAGAAGAGTTCACAGTCCACTCTGTGATACACAATTTAGGTTGTTCAGGGTTTTCCATTCATTTGTTATGTATTTAAGTGTGTGTAAAACCATTAGATCCCAAGGAAATCATAGTCATTCATGATTCATTGAGTCATTCATATCTGAAAGTTGTGCCTAGCTCCAGTGTATTTTCTTGGATTGAGATACGTTCCTCCTACAAAATATATAAAGTATTATCCATGGGCAATTACCCACTTCTACCCATATTTCAGAGGAAGCACTTTTAGCTGTATAAATTATTCATATTATATAATGCAGCGTACAAGTGGTGTACTCTGTCAGAAACTCAGCCTTTCTTGCTTCTTTTTTTAAAAATTTGAGGGCAAATTTCTCTTTTCAAATCTACATGATAGCACTTTGCTGGACTCCTTAGGTATGCAGGTTTTCAACTAGTGTAAAGGGAAACAAATGTTCCAGTACAGCGGATCGGTGTAATTAACAGCTATAGTGCAGATCTGAGAGGATGTTTTGGCCTTAAAGGAATATGTTGCAATTTCAAAGGCAAAAGAGGTTAATTAAATTTCTATAATTAAATTAATGTATTGCTTAAACTGGAAATGCATCTTATCTTCTTGTTCTGGTGCACACTCTCCTGTTATGTTCTGACCCCGTGCTGAGGTAGGACCCACCTTTGCATCACCGTCTCTTGTGGCTTGTTTTCCTGCTGCCCTGGGAAGAAATGCAGGGTTTGATCTGCAAAGAGAGAAGGTTCCTGGAATGAAGAATTGGGGCATCTAGACCCCGAGAGTGCCTGTATCAGCTCACACCTGCTGCACAAACACAAAGATAAAATCAATGCAAGTTGTGGCTCCTCTGCGCTGTGTTGGACAAATATGGATTAAAAACATCCCCACTGTGAAGTGCTTACATTCACACCTAAGATAGTACACAAAATGATGATGTTTGATTACCCTGCAGAGTTGCATAGTATTTTCCCACCTTCGACCCTATTTTACCTCATCACAGGCATCTTGCTAAGAATTGTTTTACAAGTGCTCATGGAACAGTGATGGTTATTCTTCATAGTACCTTTCTACGGAGCTTAGACATCACTATTACAGTGACTGTTCTAACAATTGTATTAATTCACTGGCACAATATGAAAACCTTGATACTGATCTTATAAATAGTTCTTGCTAATGCATTTTGGGTGAAATGCTGCCAGGTTTTAGTGATGCAAATTAAGATGACTGTAAAATTGTTACTTAGCGATTTTGTTAAATGCAAATTTGCAGTGTTGGGTAGTGTCATTCTGTTTCTTGCCGTATGTTCAAGCTAACAGGCAGAATCGCACATTTGTATAATGTTAATATCTCCTTGCTTAACTTCTATAATGCTCTGCACGAATTAACGTAAGATCCTAATAATCAGGCCAGCTATTAAAGAATTCTGTGATGTGTTCCAAAATGAAGTATGTAACGCCTATTGGGTTCACACAATAATTACAGTCTGACTGCCGTCTGCTCTTCTCATCACAGTGACACCTGCTAACAAATATGTTGCTAACTGTGTTTGCAGCATTACAAATAGGTAGGCGCTTATTGGCTGCGCCGGGGTGAGGGTACGTGGCCTGTGGACTCACCAGTGCAAGGTGATTTAGCGAGGCTGCTTTGATCATCTGCTTGCCACAGTATAAGATTGTGCTTTGCGCCCTAGGATTCCCAGGTACTGTAATGCACTGCAGATGCTTCTGTTTACATCTCTCTCTTTTCTTGCTGTTGCATTCTTATGTGGTTTAAAGGTGTTTTTTTTTTTTTTTTTTTTGTGGGGGGTACTGTTTGTTTTGGGTTTTTTTATTAGCATTTCTTTGAGTGAGTGCTGTGTGAAAAATTTGGGAATCTGAGGGCCAAAAATTTCCTTGTGCATGTGCCTATATGCATGGGGGCACATGTGTGAAAGGGAGAGAGAACAAAAAAGAGAGGGGAAGAGATTAGATTTTACCTTTGGAACTTTACATGCATAGAATCTAACTGTACATTGACTGACATGCACTAAATATTTTACATCTTTTCAGAAATAATCACACACTCTTTTAGGGAATGTTTCGGTGAAACAAATGCATTTGGGCAAATACAGATAATGAAAAAGATAACTGTAGAAACTAGTGAAATAAATTAATGATGTATTAAAAGCATAATGTCTAGTTTCGCACAACAGAGACATCCATGGTTGTTATCCTACTGTAGGCAGGGTATAACATTTCGATTCACATTTGGATCATATATTGGCTACGGAAGTGAACTACTCTAATACTTTTTTTTTGTTTTTATCCCATTTTAGTTTTTTTGTTTATAAATGCCTCTCTTAAATTCCAAATACAATGCCATAACCCAAAATGTAACAGCATCTTCATCAAGCACCAGCTTCATGTTCCTTGCTCCAAACAGGCGGTGATCAAATACTCCTGGTGAGCATACTCAGTGAATAGCTGTTATATAACCCTGGGATGTATCTTGACTTCCTTGCTACTTCTGTTAGAACACTAGAAATAACAAACTTATCTTCAAAATCAGACACTTAGGTCTCCTGAAATGTATGGTGTATGAAAGTTAAATTTACAAAATGAAAAGGAAATGTGCATCTGTAGATTTCTACCAGAAATTGCATGTTTTTTGAAGGCAGGGGTATGAGGTCACAGACAAATTCTTTTATAAGATGTAAAATGTTTCTAGCAATCCTTTCAATTTTCTGCATAGTCCTTTCAAAAAAGGGGGAGCTCACACACAAGCCTAGACAAACTGAATATTCAATAAACAGACATTGTGCTCAAACTGGTGATATATGAAATCATGGTATATATTTTTTTCCATGAATCCACATTGTCATTATAACGTATTAAAAGTTTGATGATTCAGGCAAAGAATAATCCCAGAAAATAGTAAAGTTTTGACTACAAACTGACACAAAATCTGCAAACTCCTGATGTAGATGGTTGTCTTCCTAATCCTACATGAACTGGAAAAAGTGTTAAGAAGAAAGAACAGTTTGAACTCAAAAGTAACTTTCAGTTTAGCTAGTCAAGGCCTCCACAGCTTGTCTTGCCAAAAGTTAAGAGCCTGAACTTCTATAGTGTGAATCCTGTAAACTGTAAACTGTAGTTCAACTTATTTTCATATAAATTTAAAAATTCCTCCCCTCCTCCAACTCCATTTCAGACAAACTAAACACACTAAAAGAAATTTGCTGCTTCTTTTCTTTCCAAACAAGGGTCATGTAAAAAGGCCGGAGGTGTGAAGAAATCCTCCACATCTCTGGCTCTTGTGAAATGCTTTTCACAGAGAGGATGTGAACAAATCTCAGAGGCTCAGCTTTCTCATTAAACAGGTCTTCTGACCCTCTGCTCTTTCCACCGGTTTCTGATATTCCACTTTTACCAAAGATGAGTGAGCATTTATTTCTGCCATTTCCTGCCTTTTCCCTACATTATTTTATGCTTCCTCTTACATCTAACCATGAGGAATCGAAGCTAGAAAACTAAAATGTAAAAATATCTAAAATATTCCCATGTCTACTGGTCCTACTTAGGACCAGTACTTTTTAAGAGTCAATCGTTGTAACATCCATAATGTGAGGTGGGAATGACAGATGGTGTCATGCCTCGCTCTAAATTTAGGCTTGCAGATAGTTTGGCTGCTTGGCTTCTCTTCCAGCTCTGACTGGACTAGGAACAGTCATTCTCCCAGTCATTGTGTCCTGAAGTTTAGGAGACTTCCAAGGAATTTAATTTTATTGTAGGATTATTCTCTATACCCAGAGATACATATAATCCCAGTGGGTATAGAAAAGGGTTGGTTTAGATCCTGATATATATGCTGTATTTTATTGAGCAGTATTTTTCATCTATTTGAACTGTGTAAGTGGACTTTGTAATATGCTAAATGACTTTCTTATGGCACCTCACTTTATGAGTATTCTAATTTAACCAGACTGATTTGTCATTTTTTCATTTTAGTACTGAACGGTTTAAGATCAAGCATATCAAATAGGAAAACTAAAACCTATCTAAACAGTTTGAGATTTAGAAAATTCATGATGGATTTTTAAATCCAGTGAACAACGGGTTTCTTAATCTTATCATTTGTTCTTGATTTATTTTTTTTCCAAAGGAATTCATAAAGGATTTAAATTTTATAATGTTCAAAGGACAGAAATGTTCAGGATTTAAATGATTTAAATTCACACTCAACAGGAGACTGAATGGCACAGGGATTGTTGTTGGAGTGTGCAGTCTATCACCTTCACGGCAACAAGCCTATCCATCTTTCTCGGTACTTATACATGTCCCCAATAGTGGAATCTGTTAGTTCAAATCAAATACAGAGCAGATTGTATTATGTAATGGCTAATCGGAGGTGTATGGTAGTCAGAATTAAGAGAAAATACATCAACACTTGCCAACAGTTTTCATGCGCTAGAATGTGAGACAGCACAGCTATTTCATATCATAAATATAGGTAAAGAAATAAAACTCGTGTCAGATATCATACTTGGAAGCTGTTAGCAAGTGTTGGCTTGTTAATAGAAACAACTCTATGAGATATGTCTTGGTGGTCCAAAGCTTGGTGTCCACATCAAAAAAAAAAAAAAAGCCACATTCTTCAGGGACAGTATTTGGCAACCTCAGCAAAGGCACCAAGGGCTGAATGAACACTGAGTCTGAAAAATATGTTCATTTTTGGAGGTGCCATAAGTAGGTCAGGGCTGAGACATGTTGACAGGATAGCTTATAGAAAATTGCAATGCCTGCAACATCTGTGCAATTGGGATAAATTGAGGATTCAGTGCTTCGTGAGGACAATCCAACTTCTTTCACAAGGCTGATATCAATTTTAGAAGGTAAAAATTCATTGTTATAAGTTACAGTAAAAAAATGGTGGATTCTACCCAAAACATTTACATTTCTAAGCCAGTTAAATGCAGAGAGCGCTTGGAATACTTTTCCTTTATCTTTGATTTGACATACTATAAAATATTATCTGGTGCAGAATATAATATTCTTTAATAATTACAGGTACAGCATTGTCTTCTTGATTAATAGCATGTTTGTCAAGAATGGGTGTCAACATGCTACTCAGTTATTTCAGCTAAGCTATGTTGCTAAAATTACTTTTATGATACTTCGGTTTCACTCCTTTGTACAATTGATTCTGATAAAATAAAGATCAGATAAATATTTCAGGGTCAGATTTTGAAGAACTGATCTACTGCGAGTTTTTTTAAATAGGAGATATTTTATTTTAAAAGTGTTCTGTAGATGTAACTCATCATTTAAAACTTTCTTTTTGTTTCATTTTGCATTGAATTCAGATATTGGCTTTTTTGTATTAAGAGTTTTGAAATGTTTATCCAGAGGAGAAATGTCCTCTATGCTTCTATTGAGCCTTTTACTGAATGTGTCTCTTGAACCTGTTACCCCAGTGTTTATCATCCTGATTTCACAATTGTGCAATTAAATCATGACCTTTCCCACACAGCACAGTTGTTGTCTTTAATAATCTTTTTTTTTTTTTTTTTTTTTTTTTAAGACTCGTGGCTAAAATGTCATCTCAAGTCTTATTTCCTATTCCTTGTCTGTAATTTGGCAAAGAATAGAACCCAGAAAGTTCCATTATCAGTTACATCCTTTATTTCAGGAGCATCTTGCACTGGCAAGTAGATGACAATTCGGCAGGTCATTTCCACCTCTGACTTCTAAGCTATATTTAAGTTTACATCCTGTAAATAAACTGCAGTAGAAACTTTCTCTTTAACTAATGGCCTGGATGTGGGACAAATGCACTGCACAATAAAATTGGTCCATCTCATCATATTCTCCCCAAATCTGTGATTTTGAACTCCAAATACCTTAGGAATACAAATAACTAGCTCAGCTTTCTTTTCCTGACCATGCATTGAGACCAAAGTACAGCTGTGTCAGAGGGAGATCCCGATAGGCATTGCCAAACAGCCACGGCTCTCTTTCTCTTTCACCTGTTCTCTAGGGAAATTACATTGTTGTTCTATTTGGAAGCTCATTTCTTCTTTGGTATTGAATCTGCTGCATTGATTAGGGCTTGGTGGGATGACAGAGAGGAAGGTTTTACAGAAATATGGCTCCACTCTAGCTATGCCTTGCTAACCAAAACCTAAGCAGAGTAAAAAGCACCACCAAGCACCCAGTCTTACAAATGCACATAATTCTTTGATTAAAATGGTTCTCGCACATTCATACAAGGAAAATCACCCTTTTCATCCCTTGCATGCTTATGTGAGCCTCATATTCAATCCCAAATCCTGAGCTGCCCTGTCTCACAGACTGATCTGAAGATGCTCTTTAACATTTAACTTGCATATCTAAATATGATTTAGATATCTAAATATCTAAAATTCATATGACTGTTCAAAACACTTATTTCTTTGAACAAGAAAAAAAATACCTTATATTAGACTCTCTTTAAAAGGTCTTGAACTGTGAAGTAAAATTCTAGATAAAAATACAGGCATAAGGGTCACTGATACGTTTTTTGGATTAGTAGATGCAGAACTTGGATGACATGCCAAATACATGCAAAAGTGACAAGAGCATAAGAAACCTGTATACTCGCTATTAAAACTGTGCAGAGATCTTGGGAGCAGGCAAGCCTGAGGTTCAGCTCTGTTCTTCATTGAATATAGAAGAACTGGTCAAAATCATTAAATTCCTGCATAAAGCAAAATCATAACATTATCTCTGACATTGTCTTGAGGCATTTGGCCATTTTGACCACAGTGGTATACCTGTTTCATAGCCTGTGTTTAACAAAGTAACTGCTCTATGATACTGAGCATTAAGCTGGTGATAATTAAATCGATGTTAAAAGAACACTAAAGGGTGTAAAAGCAATGTTTCAGCTCACATGCCTGAAATGCAGTTTAGGCTCACATGCCTGAACTCTGTTTATATATTAGAATACAGACTTTGCGTATGTTCCTTTTCCTGAGTGTCCATCTTTGTAAAAGAAAATGCAGGATCAAGATGGTTGGTGAAACATAGGCCATTCAGAGCCATAGTGCAGGAGGTGATGAGTAGCTACCAGCTACCAGTGCTACCGGTAATGCACAGGTAGAATTACTTTATAGCATGACTTGCATATTGACAGTGATCTTTTAAATGATTTTGGTCACATGATATCACTACATATTTCTGTGTATATCCCATGGAAACAACCACCTTCTTATCTGGTCTATCCACTAGGGCTATAAAAGCTTATATGGCATAATACAGAACGCAAAAGGTAAAACAGACCAATTTTCCTGAGCTTTTACCTATTGAGGCATCTGGTTAAAGAACTCTGCACCGATGCCGAAAGGCACTGTGTAATCTGCCTACCCAAAAGCATCTCAAAGAACTTTAATTATCATAAAATGTTCTCTCTTCCTCCAGCAGTGGTCTCCCTGGATCTCTCTGTAGGCATCTACGAATGACCTCACAAGGAGACAGGCAATAAAATGTTTATCTAATTAACAACTCCAGGGGACCTCATCTGCAAGCAATGTCTGTTGAACATATGAACTGAACTCTAAATTGCTGCCCTGCATAGCTCAGATGTAGGGATTCCCCTAAAGCAAGCTACAGATGTTGCCCAAGCCTTAGTAAAGTGAGCCTTAAATGAGAGGGGAGGGACAGTTTGTTCAATGCATATGAGACCCTCATACAAGTTGAAACCCCTTTGAGAGTCTCTGGGAAGGAAAAAAGTCCCCTTGGATTTATTACCAAAAGCTACAAAAAGCCTGTGAGATTTTCAAAATAGCTTTGTTCTAGAAAGATGAAAGGACATAGCTCTAAGAACATCAAGTGTATGAAGTTTAGTCTCTGTGGGAGAGTCATCTTAGCAAGTGTATAAACTTATTTAAATAAAAACCTGAAACAATTTTTACTAAAAAAAAATCTGGACCATAGGGAATACATTGATGAGGGACCTACCAAATTCTACATTTTGCTCATGCTGCCCAATAAAGTGATAACTATCAGAAATGTTGGGGGTTTTTTTTGAGAGATATTAAGATAATAATATATGCTCAGAAAAAGGCTGCATCCAGCAAAACACCATTACCTTCAATTCCAAATAAGACAGATAAAAAAAATCTGAATAGTGAATTACAAATGTCCTTAAATATGCAGAAATTTCTACATACAATAGCAAAAATAAACTCTAGCTGACACTGATCCCAGTGTATACCATGCAATTTACTTAGGACTATTTCTCAGTTATTTGATTTTGATTACTTTTGCCTTCTGTATCTGCCTATATAATATACATATGCTTTCCTATCTAAGTTTTCAAAACTTTACAAAATTAGTGTGGCACAGGAAATGAGGATGACAGAAAACTTCATTTCTTTCTTAGCTCTGCTGAGTAGCTTTGGAAAAGTAACTTTAAGTGCTCTATGGTTTGGCCTTCAAATAAATAAAAGGAAGATAACAATAATGATCATTTTTATGAAGTGTTTCAAAATCAAAAAATGAAAGGGACCATATCAAAGCATGGCACTATTATTATTGTTATTACTGATTGAGATATTTCAGAGATAATACCCAGTTGTTTGAGGGAAAAAAATAAAAATGGAGAACAAAAGATCAGAAGATTGAATGTACCTCTGAATAGATAAGAGAAAAAGCCCTTCCTTTACATGAAAATTTAGCAGAGGTGTTTTATGTCCTGGATAAAATTCTCTTGAACTGCTCATGCACAGCAGACCCTTAGTGAGCTAGATTCTGTGCTATCAGATTTTGAGATGGGTGTCTGGAAGCAAGACCAAACTTGTGTTTGCACCTTGTGGAGAAAGGCATTTCTAGAAAGAAATCTTGAAGCATAACTTCTCTTTCTAGAACTAGTCCAGGATTAAAGAAATCTAAAAGGTGTACTAAGAAGCACCTAATATGAGCAAATATGAGCTAATATGATCACTAAGAAGTACCTAATGAGCAAATCATCATGAAAATGAACAAACCTCCCCCAGGACCAGTGCAGATCTATACGGGGCTTTAGGTGACAGAGAATCAAGGTTTGAAACCTTATAATAATACAATCGTATTGAAAAGTTAGGCATATGGAAAATTTCAATGATAATCAGAGTGTCAATTAAAAGACAGTGATAAAAAGAAGAGATTTTGTTTCCAAACTCTTAAATTTAGCCCACAATGAAGTATCAGTAATAGAGCTGCTAGTTCATACTCAAACCCTAGAAGTTAGTCGTGGTTAGGAGACTAAATTATATAGTTGCTTTAAAAGGTTATAGTATCTTTCTGTCTGAACACAGATACATGATGCCTGACACTGCTATGGCAGCTCTTAGGGTAGCTGGACATAGAGCAGAAAACAGTTACGAAGCAGTAGCAATCTATCTAAATGCTGAAGTGACTTCAGCATTACAAACGTTTTTAAAAATATATATTTCTATCAGAAATCAACTTTAGATATCATAGTTTTTGACATCTGCTTAACCAATGACTCATAAATGGAACTGCTCTCTGGCATAATAGGATTCCTGCCGGCAAAAAAAGGCATTTAGCCTTTCTGCATTCACAGCCATGGCTGACACACAGGCAAGGCAGATTTTAAAGTCTGCAGCTCAAGTGTCAGCCTTGAGACCTCTGTCTCAGCACTCATTTAAGACTCAGAGGCTGATTTGTTTATTCCCTTGAAGGGCTATTGCATGCTTTCTCCTCTTCTGTCTGTAGGCTCCAGAACAGCTTAGTAGTAAAAGCAACAAAAGCCATATGGAACCAGCCAGTTGCTGGATAAAAAGTGCTGATGAAAAAATTTGAGCTTTTGTTACTATTGTCCACATACCTACAGAGGAATACTGTCAGAAAAGCACTTAAAATTAATTCTTTTAATTTTGCTTTTCTACAGAAGCAAGTGCTTGTGTTTGCCAGTCTGCGTACATTTGTCTATCCGACCAAACAGGTTTTAAACTAAATTTACAGTGGGCTGGCAATTTTGACATGTGTAAGATCGCCTCAGATAGGCTGCCAATACCCAACAGGCGCTAGGAGAGGGGAGCCTACTTTTGTAAACCTGAGAGAGCAGTTTCAGAGGCAGCAAGATGGTTATCAAAGCAGAGAAGTTGCCTGGGAGAGAAGCATTGCAAATGCCCCAACAACTTGAAGAGAGTCACAACTTACACATGGCAAGACATGAGACAATCTGACTACAGGACACTAACTTAACTAATTCTGTTTTTACTAGGCTGACTAAAGCAAAGTAAGACAGCAATAGGGTGCAAAGCTCCAAAATTTCCTGTCCCATTGCAGAAGCAGTGAGAGAAGATTGGCCTGAAGTATCAAGTGGCAGCATCAAAACAGGCAGGAAGAAAAAATGCCAAACGTCTGAGGAATGGGACTAGACATCAAGACATTTTTTTTCATCTTAGCACTTGAGCCAAAAGCTACATGCAGTGTTAGTGATAAACAACTGCTATCCTACGTTACACTGGAAGTGTTTGGCAACCACAAACACCCATATCACTCTGCCCGTAGCAGCGGCTCCAGGAGCAGATCTGACACAACTGTCTTGATCAATGTTTGCTTACAAAGATTTATTTTCCTTGTTGTTTACATCAAGAATCTGAAGTGAAATAAGGACTACTTTGAAGCTGGTGACAGATATCCCATAACTAGGATTTCATTCTGACTCTTTTCTATAGACTCATCTGTGATTTGTGTTGCACTAATAGCAAGGGAGAAGGTAAAATGTTCCAAATCAGGAAAAATATTTTACAGAGAAACATAATTTGAGAAACATCTTTCATCTGTTAAGATTTGAGCTTCTCGCAGTAATAACAAGAACTTGATCAAGCATGAATACTCCCTAGCTATCTATAGATTTGTACTACACAACCTTAGAAATGTCATTGGCACACTTCACAGTATAATCAATACATGCTTTTTAACCTTTGTGCAAGAAGTTGGGATACAGACTAAGATTGATAAAAAGACTCTCCTGCAGTTTGAAGGGTGCAGATTTAGAGTGGAGGGTAGAAAGCAGAACTGTGGGATTTTGTAATGCTCAAACTGAAATTTGCTGTGTTCATTGCAAGAAGCTGCAGGCTTGAGTGAGATTTTAAGTTCAACTCAAACTTGCAGAGCAAATACCCAGATGCCAGTGGTCTCAAATTCATTCCTTTTGTTGGTGGCATTAATCTCTTGCCACAACATCCTCTACTTTTTCTTGTCTTTCTTATGCATTCTTAAGAACTGAATATATTTTATTATTGTTTTTATTGTCTATGAGGACTAGGAGAGGGGCTGCTCTGCAAGTATAATTGAGCATGTTTCCTATAAGGGAATATATGGTACTAGAAATTCAGTCATAGCTACTTTACTGAGCTGAGAGCAAAAAGCGTCTTTTAGTTCTTGGAGCTTTTACTGAGTGAATTCCCAAAGGTTTTCTAGCAGCTGACCAATAGGAAAAAGAAACATTATAATTTTTGCAACATATTTTTTATGAATCTGAGAACAGCTGAAGTGCTTAGTAAGTATTTTTCTTCTCCTGCTGTCTTATTAGAGGGCAGGGATTTCTTGACTGTTGACCCTGTCCCCCATCAAAAAAATCTGCTGTGCCAAAGGAAATGTGCAAGTGACTGTGATGGGACCTTGTAATGACATTACAGGATAGTCTCGAATATTGTCATTGAATACTCATAGAACACACTGGTGAGCCTCAACAGGAGCCAGATTCTGTTCAGCTCTAAAGACAGGTTCTCTATCCTAGTAAAGGTTTTAAGGACTTCTCCTCAGTTTGTGTCTTATGTCATCAGAAACATATGTTTCACCACATTTTGGGCAGCTTATTCTACAGTTTCAATCTCTGGAAGTGTTATGATACATGATTTTTAATCGTTTTCTCTATCTCAAGCTCCCATGTCACATATCCCAGATGGGAATATAAAGATTTGGAAATAGACAGTAACAAGACAAAAACTGCACATTAGTGAGACACGTATTTGGTTGCTTGATCTGAAAGTAACTCCTTTTTACAAGTAAGGCAGTTTGGCTACTGTAAAGAATTTGTTTAATGCAAGCAATAGTAGATCCCCCCATTTGTAGCGATATATGAATTACAGTGATAAAATATCTGCTTTGGTCATTTATGTACAAGTTAATGACCACATGGTAGCTGACAATTGTTTCCAAGGGAACTTTCAGTGGAGCAAAGAATGACTGGGAGAAACGATGCGAATACTGAAGTGAATTAACTGGAACTCCTGAAATCTTGCATGTTGCCTGTTGATCAATGTCTGTTGGAAACAAGCAGAAACAAGAACTGAGCCAAACCTTGTTCTCCCACCTCTTTGTGCTTTGTCAGACTCGATCTTTTTAACATTCATTGGTTAACACTGAAATGTTAAATTGTTTCTTGCCATGTTCAAAAGAAATTGCATTTCTTGTGCCTTTCTTTTTTGTATTAGCTATTTTTATGCTGTCTATAGCCAAGTGGCATGAGCTTTTTATGACATATTATTTGCTCTTCACAGATCCCCTTATGTTACAGTTAGTAAGTGAAGGAAGTGAAGAGAATGGAATTGTCTGCAAATCAATACAAATATTTCACAAATATTTCCTTAGGAGAAAATATTTTAAACCATGAATGGTTTGATAGCAATTCACTTACTAACACGCCATGAAGTACTAAATAAATCTTTAGTAACTGTAAGGGAAATAATAGTAGCTAGAAGATAACTTTTGGTCTGCCACCTTTGTCACAAGAACAAAATAAAAATAATGCCTCAAGATTTCAAGTTATATCTAAGAGGACCCAAAAAATGAAGTACTCTAAAAAGCTGCATTCAACAAATTTCACCAGCCTATAGTAATGTCTAAGTAGCTGGACTTGTACAGTATATGTATAGAATTTGCAATTATATATGTATGTATATGTGTATGTATATATTATTTTGTTATGCTCATTAAAAGAAATCTACATCTTTCTATAGTGAAAAGTTTCACAACAGAATGTTTACATTTCACTTTTCACAACATATAAATGATGCAGATTTTAAATACTGATAGCTATATTACATTCACTGTTTTTATATCCTTATGTAATCAAACTTATTGAAGATTGTGTGCATATATATATATGCATGTATATACATATATATCTATAATGTTTAGCATTGATGGAAAAATTACGACCTTCACAACATTTTATTTTTTTTTAAACACAAAGTAATTGCTCATCTATTAACTGTGAGAGAAAAAAAAGTAAATAGCGAATGTTTTCAAATATTCCTGAAAACAAGAAATATCTGAAAGATTCTATGCAAGTTTTAGGTAATCTCTGAGATAACAGAATTAGTTATGAGAAAGCATGAGAGTAGAGATAAAGGTTCTTATAATTGTGGAAAGTAAAGATAGAAGATTAGGAAATATATTGTTAATTCTGAAAAAAAAACAAATACATTTAACTGCAAATCATGCTTTTAAGTGACATCATGAAATAAAGAGATTTCCCCTTCTTTCTTACCTTTTATATATTTATCCTTATTTGAATACATATATCCTACATACATACATATATAGGTAACTCAGATTGCAATGTAAGACAGTTCAGTACAGAGAGGGTACACAGTCATTTATGTTTCCATTTTTCTAAAGTTTTTCTAAAGATTTTTTTTTAAAAAATTTGTGCAGTGTTTTGCACATCCAGTAAAATTTCTAAAGAAGTCAAAGAAGAGCTCCTGGTGACTAAAATGGCATCAGTATTTCATCTAGGCTTGACATAGGTTGCTTCCTTCCAGCTAACATTAAATAGAGAGCAACAAATAAAGACACATTGCAGTGGAACCAACCACAATTGTCTCTTCAGTCTATGTACTTGACAAATACCCTAAAAGAAGATGTATAAGGAGCCTCTTATACTAAATTCAGTATAGGAAATCTTTAATAACTACAACTGACTATAATTTCCTCCTTTAGACCGTTCTATTTCAATGTTTCATAAATCCTTGTATTGATTAGCTTGATATGGAACGTTGTTGAGCTCTAAACACAAGAAATTAAACTGAGCAGCAGGTGAATTTTAGCACAGTCCTTCCAGCCAGCACAGCAAAACAACAAACCAAGAAAATAAACCACACATGCTATAAATCCAAATATATACAAAGGAATATTAATGTCACAGCTATTTTTTTTAACTCCTAAAGTTCTGATTATCTTGCTGCTGAGTTTTACAAATCGAAAGTCAAAAGGCAGCAAAAATACTGTTTAGTGACCTACATTAACACTTACTGGAATAATTTAATGTCTATATTCAGATGTGCAAATGAAATGAGCTAATAGGGAATATGAAAAAGTAAAAAGTAAGCCTTGAATATTATTTAACTGACATCTGAGATGGTTTCTGTGTGAATCTTTTCCACACAGATTTTCTGGTTAGAAAGATCCATTATGTTTATTTCCTGTGACTTCCTCCAGTTCAGTCTTTAAACTTGATGCCTTGTGCTTTAAGGTTTGCTTAAGGACCACTTAAATCGCACCAAAAAACACTTTTATTTTCCTTTTGGCCATGGAATACCGTGAGGTATTTTATATGCTGAAAAGGCATTTGTGCTTCGTGCGTGTGAGGACTCTCACCATTTACTCCACTGGGATCATCCTTTGGCTCAAAACATGATTTTTTTTGTCTTTTCAGGATGTATTGTAGTAGTAGTTTCGGAGATACCAAATTACTCAAGAAAGCAGTTGCTGGCTGCAGGCGCTCCTCTCTCACACTCAGGAAGATTAGTAAAAACGTTATGTTTTTATGACTCTGGAAACTACTGGAACAAAGCACTTGGGGACTGGTTTTCCTTGGTATGGAGGCTGCTGTTGGCTAGTGGCAGTGGAAATGGCCATTGGGTAGGTGTAGCTTGAGGTGTATTTTAAGAGTACGTTTTTGCAAAGCTGCAGTGAGGTAAAATGGCCTTATTGTCTTCTGTGGAAGACTACTCTGGCATTTAATTTCTCAAAGTCAGTGATAAATTAGGTGAAAAAAGGACAAATTTTTGGCAATTTTATCTGTTTTTTTTTTTTTTTTTTGCCAGTTTCTAAGTACAAAGGGGTCAGCATAAATGATGAGAAAAGTTAGTGAAGCCTCCATCCTCATTGCATTCCCTAATTCAGTGATTCATACAGCCATTGAATTGAACAGATTTTTCCTCAGTTTGGTATTATATTGTATTTTCTTCAATAAACAATAGAGTGCTGCAATGTCCTGATGGCAACTGCCTACTAAAATGCTGTTCTCTTTCTGTTACAGGGCTTGAATGTGCAACATGGTTAAAACCTGAAATGAAGTTTTGGCTTTGAGGAGACTTAATTCATGTTTGGCACAGAGCAGTTCTATACTGCATGAGGGAAGAAAGAATGAGAAAGTACTGAATTTCAAACTTTAAAATGATTTTTATTTCTGAAAATTTTGAACTTGTAAAAAAGAAAAAATTGAGGATTTTATCAAGAATAACAGTGAATATTTTTTTCAGATTTTTACTACTCTAAGTCTGTCTATCTGTAAAAGTAAAAATTTTAAAAAATGTGTTAACATTACTAGAAAAACAAAGCATTCAAGTTGTTTTTGATTAGAATACAATAATTGTAAGTATGGATGATTTTAACAGATACTGAATAGAGCTATCTTTTGACTACACTGATGAAAGTACATTAATTTTATTACTTATTTGTCGGTAACTCTTGAGAGCAGTCTCAAGCAGTTTCTGTATAACAGTCAAAAAGCTAGAGAAAGGTTTAAAAACTTTATTAAGGTTGTGGAGATAATTTCACAGAAGCAAGAAAACATTCAGGATCTGTGTATGCTTTCTTCCCCAGGGATATTAGCATTGCATTGTCATATGCTCATCAGTTCCCATCACAATTTTGCAGAGCTGAGTAGAGGATCACTGGGCAGGTCACACTGGCAGTTCCAGATCAAGTGGGGCAGTGAAATAATTCTACTGTCAAACTAGCAAGAGCACCCACTGCCAAGTAAACTCATGAGCATGCCTGAAGCCTGAGTGTGTGAACTGACCCTGTGCCCCGTGCTCCGGGTGTCCCTGCTTGAGCAGGGGGCTTGGACTAGATGATCTATAGAGGTCCCTTCCAACCTTAACCATTTGTGATTCTGTTTGATTCTGTGACCTTCCCCAAAATTTGCTAGCCAATCTGGATAGGCAGAAAGTGTTTAAACTGGACCAGCATTTTCATAGTGCCCTATTCATTTCACAGTCCTAGGAACTCTAAAATTGCATTTACCTTATTGTCAAGCAATGGCCATAATATCTTTATAGGCATGTGTTCTGATGCAATCTTTAATTAAATGAAGAGATACTATTCTTTTTCCTTTGGATCTCTTCCTCCTTCGGGGTACAATGTAAATGATGGCCATATGATGAAGAGCTAGGCGTCTAACACCTCCTCTCTAGTTTTCATGGCTTTGTGTCTTATGCACCACTCCAAAACCCTTGCTCTGAAGATAAAACTAATAAGTTCTTCATGGCTTTTATATTTTGCAGGCTGAATTTTTCTAAGACATACATTAAATTTGTTTTCATAATATCCTTGGCATGTGAGGTGCAGGGTTATTATTTATATTTTCTAGATCGAAAAGCAGGGTACAGGGACATTAAGGTCCACTAACCCTGTGTTCCCAGCTAGAGATGTTTAGGATTTGTGTTTGTTTTTTTCCTCTACATTTTATTGTACAATACTGTATGCAGTCAAAGCACAACTCTTGTGATCTTAGTTGCAGGTGTGACTGCTGTGAAGCTCTGGAAATCAAAAATCAGAGTCTAAGTTAAGGTACCGATGGGTGGTATTCCCATGCATCAGAATTCTCCCTCTCCTCCTCTTGAAAGCAATGGACACATTGCTCTCCACAGCAGGTCAGCATTCCCTAAATAATCACCTGCACAAAGCTGAGCTTAAATGACTTGAGCAGCATCTTGGAGGAATTCCGGGGCCGAGTCTTAGGTAGAATTAGGTCCCCTGGTCATCATTTACTGCCTTAATTAGGACATTTCCCTTTCCACTTCAACCTACACATCTCTGTGCAAGCCAAAACAGGAGCCTAAGGACAGCAACAAACTTCATCACTTCACTCTAATTCATCCCTGCTGCGGGTGCATCCCATGCCTTGAATAAAACTGGCAAAAATAACGAGCAATCAGAAATAATTAAAGACTGCATCATAATGCATATACGAGAAGATGTGCAAGCGAGAGTTAAGGTTGCCCAGGCAGCATGAATTCTGGCATTTCTTACCTGTTAGGTGATCCAGTTTGTAACCTTGATAATTAGAGCTGATCAGCACATTTTTGGAAAATGCTGTTTTGCTGAAAGTGAAAGCAGTCTACATGAACGTGAGCATTTTAACCAAGAGACTGTTTGGGAAGCAGACAGCTTGGGCTATGCTAGTTCCCTCACCGGGTTTACAGAGTAGCTCAGGACTGAGACCTGCACAGGTCTCAGAGGTCCTGGCTCCAAGATCAGCTCCTTGGACCTGCAATCCCCCAAAGTTACAGCTGACTGAAGGGATCTAACTAGGAAGGGAGGAGAGGGCACAGTTTTACAGTTTTGCTCTTTTCCCCGCTCCATAATGTCCATGTCACCTGTCCTGGTAGCCTTTCTTTAGGTGTCTCATTCCTGTCTCAGTCTGCTGCACCCGCAAGTCTGAACTTCATCTCTGTTGCCAACAGCTCTTAGCTTTTCTCCATCTTCTCTCTTTTTGTTCCTGCCCCTTTGTAGCATAGGACTGTACCTCACACTCATCCTACTTGAATTCCAGGGTAAATTTCTTTCTTTTACTCACATTTTTCCTTCATGCTCTTGCCTGGCTTTCAAACAAAAATCCCCTGTGCGGTGTGCACATTAACTAAAGAGATCCTTGAAAGCCCAGGAGGGAGGCTCGCAGCCTGTCCCCGCAGCTGAAATGTAAAGAAAGGCCCTTCCACACGTAGTCTGGTGCAGTACAGATGGAATCCACTGGGATCCCAGCTATTAATCCTAGTGAGTCTCTATTTAGCATGTGTGATTTTTTAAAGAAGATTTATATCTTAGCAAATGTGGGTTCATGCTCACAGGCACCGGAAAAGACACATCCTTTTTTACAAAGACTACTGTCCTTGTCTGTAAGAGAAATACAGTTCCAAAGAAGAATTATCTATGTTTAGCATATGATTAAACTTAGTGTGAATAATTAAAGAAATCCATGCAAGTGAGTAATGAGAGAACAAGCTACAGCTCGAGCAAAATACTCTGATGTGCAAAAAACAGAATCAGGTGGGAGTGTGAGAAAGCCTCGTGTTGACTACAAGTAGGAAGCAGAGCAAGCTGCTATTATCCATGGCAGTTAGTTCTTCCAAACCAAAACTGAGAAAATTTACCCTTGCTGAAAGCAACTGTTCCTAGACTCACCATACATAAGTCCTGACATCCTCTCTTTCCGAGGTGCTTTTAAAAAGTGTTTTCTACCACGATAGGAGTATAACTATACTACTATTTCCTATTTCCTATAGGAGTATAGCTATTGCCAATGCCATGTTAAAGGTGTGAAAGGTGCATGAAGTATTTTTTATGGTAGCCCTCATGATTCTGAAAAATCCACCCGACTCTCCATGTTTCATGGAGAAATTTCTGAGGGATGTGCATTCACTCCACAATAGCCCAAGCACTAACCATAAATCACATACAACAAGCACCAACAGGAAGTACACAAAGATTAATTTCAAAATGTTCTGAGTATTAATTTCAAAAATAATATAGAAATGAAACAGTAAGTGTGAGCAGTTATAATAAACTTAAATGTCAAATAAAATATAATCATCAGTTTTTATTCTGGGTTTTTTTTTTTGATATAGCACATGTAATTGCTTTGTTACTCTTATTCCCTTTTAAAGGTTTTGTAATGATGCCACCTTTTACATCTGTTGTAAGCTTCATTTATACCGCCAAAGGAAGAACTAGAGGGTTTGCTGTAATTGTTTTAAATAGTTATGTCACGGGTATCTTCCCAGCAAAATGCATTTATAAAGTCTTTTCTGTCTTGGTACTTGCACTGTAAATTATAAGACATACGTTTTCTTCACCTATCCCCTTAATGCTTTGAAATAACTGGGTTTAGTGCAAAGCTTTCCCTTCTGGATCCGGGTGTTTTCTCCATCTCTCACTTTGCTTTCCCATCCTCCTAGCTGCCAGTATTTCTAAGCTTCTCTATACGTGATAGTTTTATACAACTAAGCTAAACAGTATCAGTGGCCTGCTACCTTCTTATGTTCATCCCTGTCATCGTGTACACCATTCACAGCTTCAAAGGTTTCCCCAGGGGTCCTAGCACAGTAGAAAATCCTGATTATAAGTGACATTTGAGTGGATTTTTAGAATTAGTGTATTAACAATTATACCCAACCTTAGGCTCTTTATTAACAGTATCAAGACTGTAGTCTAGTGCAGAATTCAATGCAGCTGTGTCGTCTTTTCATGAAAGCAATTTCCAGTGTATGCATTGATCTTAGCAATGATCTAAGGGTGGGCAAAGAGATTGGTAATGTCCGTTGCTAAATAAAATTGAGAGCTCTGGCTTTTTTTCTGAAGGGTGAAACATGATTGTAGTCAGTCAAACTTGCATCATTTGAGGTAAGCACCCTATTTGGCCTACAGAGTAGAACATTTCCATGTGCAGTATCTAGGGCAATATGTGAAATGTTATACAGATTTTATGTATAAGAGCTCCTCTACAGCAGGTCTTTTAGAATTGCCTAGAAAGCCATTTGGACTCCTAAAAATATTTAGAAAATCATGTCTCTATTCACAAAGATGTTATGAAGCAGTAGAATCCAATAGCTATGGGACAGACACCAGCTATGAATGGATGTGACCTTATCGGCATAGATATAATTATAGAACACGTCTTATTTGTGTTTTAGAAATGTAGTATGATACTTTTATCTTTGGTGACACATCAGCAGGTTCCATGACTCTTCTGACTGAGGTTAAATATTGAAGTCTATATAAATACCTATGAACCTCTATATTTTGATTCCAAAAGATTTTTTTTGTGTTTGTTTGTTTTTTTGTAGGTATGACTGTATGCCAGTTAATTACAATCAAGTGCATCTTTTTAATGAATTTGGATTAGAAAATTTAACTGTAGCCTAAACCTGAGAGGGAGTCTGCTATCCATTTCTGTCAATGCTCCTGTCATCATTATTTAACAGAGAACAAATTTAAGAGTAATGTGCTTATTGAAAACACCTATGAATATAGATGATATTAGTGGTGATGTCAGATATTGATTAACCTGTAAAAAATTAATAACTAGTTTAACATTTTCTTTCTACAGAAGAAATGTATTTATTTTTAAGGGCCTGTAGAAGAAAAAAATTAGATAAGTCAAGTATCAGGACAAGGTGATTACTTAACATCTGTGACCAAGGAAAAGGCTCAAGGAGAAAAATCATCCAACATCTGCACTGTCGGTAAAATACTTGTAAAAACACAAGTGAAGTGTGATTAATCACCATGGATGTATGATTGAGTCAATTGACTGTTACTTTTTCATGATGATTAATCAGCTACAAAAATTATAATTGTCCCACTTGTAGTGGCTGCATGCTGTGCCTGATGACATCATTTGGGCTACAGATACTCAATGAGTGGTTTTCAAAAGAATATGCAGATGAACCAGGGAGGGTGGGTGAGGTTAAAGCTACATTTTGAAGAACATCTATAGCTTTAGTAACCCAGACTTGGAATTGTTTTAGCAGCTCACTGAATGGGCAATGCTCTGTTATTTCCATTTTGGACCTATCATCATCGGATTAAACTAAAATCAGAGGCATGAATTTTGCCATTTAATCTTCTTAAATGATATTTACATTACAGAAGCTTTTGGAGGCAGTGAACAAAACCAAAAATATTTTCGTGACATCAGATAAATGAACGGTATATCCTCAGCATATTGTGTCTCATGCACCTCAACAAGGAGATGGCAGGAAATAGCAAGTTTCCAAAATGACAATGAAATGCTTAGAAGAACGAAAGTAGGTTAAGAAAAAAAAAAAGATAAAAAGACTGGAATTGCTAGCTTTAGAGTGGAGGTGAATAGCAAAGAAAATGATAGGAGTATTGAAGATAACAAATGTAGAGTGTGGAAAAAAAGGAGGCTGTCTATTTACTCTTTCTAAGAATCAAAATCACAGGGTCAGTGAAAATGAAAGTAAGAAAATTCAAATCGAACAAAAAAGGCTTTAAAATGTCAAAGAGTAAAAAATCAACCCAATGGAATTTGTTACCACTTGGTTTTTGTGACTGTATTTAGACTGTAGGAACAGAGAGCCCATATTTGGTTGGGAACTAGGCATTGCCCATTTCCACTCATTTCTACTCAGGATTTGGGTCCCAGGAGAAAGAAACTTGGCTGCATTGCCCAAGTGGGTCTTACAATCTGCCTGGATCAGCCCTCACCCTCCACAATGACTGGGCAAAGGGGACTATCCTGAGCAATCTAGAAGCAGTACTGAGACAACAAATGTAATACAAATGCTCTAAGGATAGTGAGAACACCCATAATTATAACATTTTTAAGGCATATGCAGACATGCTTTAGGGCATTAACCAGCCACTTACCAAGAGTTTAGGGAGCAATTCCCTCTACAGGCAGGTGTTTCTACTTTTTTTTTTTTTTTTTTTTTTTTTTTTGACAAGGTTTCTCGCACCTTCCCCTAAAGCATTTGGGATTTGGCATCTGTCACAGACAGGGACCACACTAGATGGATCATTGATCTAATCCAGTTTGGCAATTCCTATGTTCGTACGAACAGTGCGCAAGCTTTGTAGCAGATATTGGCTTTACATGTAAGTCTGAAAATGTCATCAGGCTGTTGAGTGGGTAAAGTGCATCATTTTATAAACATACAACCCTCAGGGCTCCTAAGGAAAGATTGTTACTTTGGGATCTTGGATAATCTGAAAGGGATGATGTGCTATGATCTGACACAATAACCCAAATGATGAATTATTCCAGGCAATTTTGCCCCATCAAGCTAAATTCAAATACACTAATGGACTGTGCAAAGGGCTGTGCACTGCAAAAACCTCAAACTCCGTTCACTTGCTATTATTTTAAATGTCTTTGAGCCTATAAAGAAATAGTTACTTGCAGACTACAAGATCCTGGTTTAAAACTAAAGTTCAAAGTCTTATTTAGGAAGAGAGATTTTTTAATGGAAAAAATCTTTAAAATCCTCAGAGATAACATCGTTAGAGGAATATCATACTTTACACTCATTTAAAATAGATTTCAGACTTTCCTGTCTGTTCTGAGCAGGCAATACCTTTCTGAGCTGTACATAACACCTCACTAATGATCTGTAATGAACTGCCTTTTTTTTTTTTTTTTTTTTTTTGCACATCTAGCATTTTTTGCTCTAAAATTCTAGAAAATAGCACGATTTTGCCAGCACTATTCCCCTTTCAGCACATTGACTTTACTTTTGAACTGCAGCACTTGCAGCAAAATCACACAGAATAATCCTGTGTCTGCTCGGGTTGCTAGTATGTGTAGCACTGCGCCTATGCATCCTAAAGCTCAGATCTGTTTCATTCCTCAAATGTTAACCCTTATTAAAGTGCGTTTTCTAAAAGCTGCAGAAAAATAAGAGATTCTGTTTACAGGATTATATTTACAGGAGATAATCTTGGTAATTCCTTGTGTTTAGATAAGAAAGAGAAACATGGGAGCGCTAGTCTCTTGAGTTTTTCCTAGGTACCTACTAATTGTTAATTATTAGAGACTAACTAAGTCATTGAAGTGAGTCGTTTGGCTGGTGTCTCAAATGCTGTCATTTACTACTACACAAATCAGCCTAGTGATAGAGTGTCTTTAAATTAGGTTACAACCATGCAGTTATTGGACAGGGAGTAATTGATAAAACCATTAGTAACACTTGTAGAGATAACAGCTAGCAAAATCATGCAACCATAATTATTCCTAATGGATACATGCTATAAATTGTGGCAAGAAAAAAAATCTTGCATTATCTTTCAATCAAATTTGACAGTCCTGGTAGATTACTGTAGACTAAATGCTCATGTATGAAAAAAAAATGACCTATCAGAGTATCGTTCCTTTTTTTTCCTTTTCCTTTCCCATCAAATTATGTCGGTGTTTTTGTAATTTCTTTCTGCAATGACTTTCAGACTAAAGAAAATGTAGTCCTTCTTATTAGTTGCCTTTACCAGAGTGTTTTATATTTTCAGTCAGACACAAGACACGTCAAGACTTTTTGTAATGTGACAACATGAAAAGAATTACCAGTTTGAATAAATGATTCCAGGTTGCATTACATTTTTCCAACAGCAAAATGTATTCTTTAATAATACATAAAGTTTTATCTGTATTCTGGTGTTAACATTTGTTTCACTGAACAAAGGCTCTCATTCTTAGTGCCCTTCCCCACCCTCTTCTGACTCCTCTCCCATCAAAAAATCACTGGTTGTATCAGTGAATTTTCCCTCTTCCTCTGCAAGTAACAAAGACTAAAAGCTACCTCTATTGACTAGATCAGACCTATAGCTTGATCATATCTTTTCCCCCTCCCCTTTGTGCAAGCTGACACTTTTCGGTCATACACGTGAAGGTTTAAGAGGAAATGGCTGAATCAGACAGAAGAGAGGTGTGCAAGGCACTAGACTTCTCTGACGCTTTTATAATATTTTGCTGCTGTGGCCATTACTGTGAATTTCAAAAGTCAAATGATTTCTTTGGTAAAATCTTTTGCCTCAGGATCCCCAGTCACAGTCTCGTGTCCACTTCTTAAGTGGGAAAGCAATTCAAGGACATAGCCTGGCTTGAGAGTATTCAGAGACTTTAGCTTCCAGGTCCCTGGTTCAGATCCAGCCCAGGCTGGCAGTATCACCCACCTGCTGCCTTATCTTTGAGGCTCAGTTGAGTTCCTGACGGAAAAAAAAAGTGCACATAAGAAAAACACCAGTGCAATTAGCATACGCGGATGCTCTTTTGGCATCCTTAGCGGAGGGGCTGCCAATGCCGAGCTCTCTCTGTGCCTGGGAGAGGCGATCATTTGAGAAGAAGGTTTGAATTACGCAGCAGGTCACCGATGCCGGGCGCGCTGTTGTTTCCCTGCACGTTAGCAGAGGGATTCCACACTTGCAGTGTATTATTCAGCACCATATTGCAGGTGGAGCTCCATAAAGGTGTAAAGGGTTTTGTATCCCTCCTCCCACTACATCTAAAAGCCAAAAAACACAAAGCTCCCTGAAAGTGATACTGACATGTTTTCTTTTCCCAGGCTGGCTGTACTGCATGACTTTCCCCGGCTTGTGAAAATATAAGGGCAGACTGCACTGAAGCTGGTCACTTCTGCCTTGCTCCCTCGTATTCTGAAGTGTCTTGTGGGCACTTTCTCTCCTCCTCCCTGCTCCTAAAATCAAGAGCATAAAAGCATAACACAGAGCATCACATTTAGGTTCATTTGCCATCTGATATTTTATAGAGATGGAGGAAATTCTGGTTTAACCTTTCACATTCCTTATTGTGAGAAAATCACTTTTAACTGAGACTTTCCCCTGGAAAAGCACAGACATAAAATGTAGTTAAGCCTAAAAAATATTTCTTACTGCAATGTGAGGAATTGTATGCAACAGGAGATTTTTATTTTCCTTCCATTTTACTGTGACACATGGGTCGCAGCCCACCTATCATTTCTGCATTAGCCAGGCTTAGATTAGCTTAGCAATATTTCTTGGCAACTTCCGAAGTCACAGTAAAATGAATCATCCACATCTTAACAGCATGCCAAAATGACTCTGCTACTTCTACAAACAAGCACCCCAACTTCTTATTGATTTGCTGCATGCAGATTTAATAAAGATAAGTCAGCATTTACTCAGCAATGATAGCCAGTTTGAAGAAAACGCTTGGCCATTTTAGACATCTCAGGTGTTGCCTCTCTGTGAGAGAAGGACAAATGTATTTTGCCATCCCTGAGAGAGGATTTAGTAATTGTCTTATTCTGCTGCAGGTGGGGCAGAAGCTACGGCTTTCGCTTTGCTCTCCTGGGTGGGTGCTGTAGTGAAAACCTGCTGGGTCTGACTCCCTGGCTTGGCAGTTTAAATGGATTAGTTTTATGACTGAAGCAAGGACATCCCCTTATGTATTATATGCATCAAATTTCAAGCAGGTAAATGCAATCCTCATCTTCAATAACCACATCCACTTGATTTTTCTTTCTGAATGATTTGTTGAATGTGTATGCAGACCCGTACATAAAATGCTGCTTATTATAATACAAAATTGGAATCCAGCCTAGACTTATGTGCATTTTTATGATACCACCCCAAACTATAAAAATTCCTTTCAGAAATCAAGTTAAAATTCAACATACAAAAATGTTTCCATAAAATCTAAACTGTGCTTTTAATATTGTTTTTAATGGTTTGTTAAATGCTTATAAACCACCTTTGAGTATAACAAATTAACTCAGTGAAAATTAGTTCAGGTGAAACCCTTTGATTTTCTCATTGTCCTCTAAATTAGAAATTAACCACCCTGGCACATATACTGTATCAGAGCAGTACAAGCTTTTAATATAGCCAAACTCATACAAACCTCATACTTCCCTGGAGAAAGTTGAGTTTCTAAAGATTTAATTCAAGTTCCAAGGTCAAACTGAATAGATCTGAATTTCTCCTTAAAATGGGAGTTTCATTCCAATGAGGACTCGACTTCAATTTACTGCTTCTTCCTAAGTTGTGACAATATGGCACATAACTTTGCATGCAGATAGCAAATCAAATGCACTGACAGCACAATGCCAAAAAGGGTGCCCAGGAGCACACTCTGAAGGCTAGTTGTAAGATGGGATTCCTTTTTTTTTTTTTTTAAAAACCTGATTTTAAGAGACTTTTCCAAATCATGCTGCTGCAACATTTAAACAAATCCAATACATTTCCTGTGTCTTGCAGAAGGTCACAAAAGAAATGTGAAACAAAATCTCTCCTATTTTGCAGGCACTGAAACTATCTGACAATGATATTTTCCTGTTTTGTATGCTTTAGCTCTTTTTATTCATTTTTCATGGACACCTAGCTTATATTTCCATGTAAACCAATACTTAGTTTAAGTAACAAAGAACATACCTCCAGAATCCTGGGGACAGGCTCTGGCCTCTACTAAATCTGCTTTACTGAACAACTCCAGTCAGACTGAGAGATGAAGAATTTTACTTTCGCAGTTGATAGTGACTGTCCCTGTGCTTCATGTCTTCCCCAGCTTATGGAGAAAGCAGGATGTTGTGAAAAGGAAGACGACCAGCCTTAGTTACTAGCCAGTTACCACTTTAGCCAGGAACAAGTGAGTGATATTCAGGATTCTGCTAAATTGAGACGTTGGTTTGAGATTCACCATGGGTGTTTGAAGGTCCCTTTTTGCACTGTCTCAGATTCTGCTTCAGCCACACTATGATGAGACGCGAGACTTATGGATATGGGCAAGGTTTTCTATACTACGTCTGAACAAGCTATTGGTATACAAAGAAACTATTAGGTCCTAGGAAAGAATATAACTTGTTAGTGAGATGTTCCATCAAGGCTAATGAACCTTCTCAGCTGACAGCGCTGAGCACTGCCAGCTCTGGAGTTGGTTCACTCTGAGCCATCTCAGGTATCTTTCCAAGGTGCTGTATTTCATAATGTTTCCTACTGGAGAAATTCTTCATGGTTTTTTTTTTTGTAATTCTCTAGAGAATTAAGTAAGGATAATTATCCTGTTTGACAGATAAGAAAATTGAGGGACAGGCTGTTATTAAATCAGATTCTGCTTTCACTGAAGTCAGTGGTAAAGCTTCCATGATTTACTATGCCTGATCTCATCACCAACACTTGTTGAAATCACACAGGAGATCTGGGAGAAACCAAATACAGAATCTTAAAGTCCTGGATTCTAATCTTCCTTCCTTCATTTTTTTTTTTTTTTTTAATCTTGGAAAACCCTATTCATCAACTATTCCTTGGGTGCTTGCTCTTATGTAAGATACCTAGCCACAGAGTGCTTCCCTGAGAGCTGTAGGACATGACTACTCTGAATATTTGTTTGTAATAATGTAGTGCAAAGTCACAAGCAAACACTGTAGAGGCTCTAGACAGTAGAGTTTTCATGTTCTAGTCCTTGCAAGGTCTCCAAGGACACTTACACACTTCAGGTAAGAGGTTTTCTGTTGTTGTTGTTGTTTTTTCTAGCAGGACTGCCAGAAAAAAGAAGTACAAATATCCTAGACACATGTTTGTGACTAGAGCACATAAAAGAACGAAAATCTCACTACTAGCTGGTGGTGTTTTCTCTACAGCTAACAGCAGAATTGCAGTCCTTGCATAATTTCCATGTGCTTTATTTTTCCTACACTGAAGAAATTAAGTTCTCTGCTGATTAGGTATTGAAATGGAAACAATGCAGCCATCTAATAAGCTTTCTAATTTATTATAGTATTTTTGCAAATAACATTCTGCATAAACTATTTGATATAAAATCTGAAAATATGCCTGTACTGGTGCTTTGCTAGAGGACTTTTTACTTTCCTATCTGAATGGGAAACAGCATGGAGAGAAGGTGACGGTGCGTAGTTACAAGTTCAATAACGTCAATTTAAGAATTATTATTATTATTATTAAAAAAGCATATCAGGAAAAGCAACTATAAATAAATAGTAATGTAGTAGTGGCAATATTCAAGCTAAATTTTAAGGATTTTTATTCATCCATTAAATGTGTACCTACATGATATAAGAATTAATGTTATTGAGAAAAATTTTCTACCTCTAGTCTTAGGAATACAAAGCCCATTTAAAGACAGATAGTATATTACTAAAGCAGACGACTTTGACAAGAACCTTTTATAAGTGATTCCAAAGACATGCTGTCTAGAACTGTTAGCCAGGGTAGCAGAATATATATGCTTAAGAAAGTTAGAGACAATGTTCAAGCTAAAGAATGTTACCTTTGATATATATTATATATTATATGGCTGTTCTTGAACAGGTGGCAAGGTTGAAAGTATAAGTTCCGAGGACAAGGTGAACATCTAAATCTAGAAGTCTGAAAAGAAAAATCACTTAAGAGGAGATTTAATTGAAGTATTTAAAATTTTAAATGGAACAGATAATGTCAACATGAGCTGCTATTTTCAGACCAGCACAAAAAGATAGGACAAGAGGAACATAAATGGAAATTAAAGGTGAACAAATTCAAAGCTGACATAGGTACTCTTCCATAATGAGAATAATAAATGTATAATGATTTGCCACGACTGGTGAGTGTCTGAGGCAAAAATTCTGGTGCTCCTTCTCATGGATGTTCAGTGGATGTCCTACAGAAGCTGCAGTCAAGCAAGAAAGGTACATGCTGGTGGACAAAACAACAGTGGTTCTCTCATTGCCTTTCCCTCTTGTTCAAATCAAACACAAGTTATAAAACGGACAGAGTTCATCAGTCTTTCACCGCCCTTATTTACATCAAGATATTTTTTAGGGTTTATCCTTATATGGAAGATATTTTCCTTTTCATGTAGTGCCTTGAATTTTGCTTTAAATCTTTATTAAGCACTTCTCAGAAAAAACTTTATAATATGTAATTCCAAATCACATGTGTATATAGCAGTATACAGTAAGTGGCATGTGATTCTTTAGGATAAGGTCTGAGTGCAAGAATAAATATATACACTATGGAGTTTTTAAAAAGGAGGTATTACAGTCTGGTCTCATCAGCAGTAAGAGAGAAAAGGTGAGATATATAATTACAGATTGCTGAAAAAACCATCTGAGCAAACTGGTGAGAGTCTAATTCAGAGTCTGAGAACAGTATCTATTCAACCGCACTGCCCATGGTATAGTATATGCCATAATAATCAAAGAATGTGTGTGCATATATAGTCCTTCCTAAGCGGTTAGGTGTTTATCCAAAAGATTTTAGGGGCAAACAAGGAGAGTTTTTAAACACATGTTATTACTATAATATATTAAAATACTAGCAAGAGTCTGGGATTTCCCCTGTGGTAAGCATTTAATGAGAGAAGACTGATAAACTCTTAGACCAAAAAAGCGTGACAACTCAGTACATGTGAGGACAAATGGAGAAATCAAGTCTTGAGCACAGACACAAGGAAGATAAATATAAACTGCTGGATAAAGACTGTAGTTGCACTGCATTAGAAGCAATATAGCTCTAATTTGGGAAAGGTATGGCAATTAAATAAAAAAAAAAAAAAAGAAAAGCTAAAAGGAAAATTGGAAATGTCATTGTAAAATAAGCAGAAAAACTTGGTGAGCTGGAGATCTATGAAGAATTGCCCAAGAGACCTATAGAGATCCCACCTACAAATAAGCCAAGCTCTTCATTTCACAGCCAGCAGTGGAGGTGTATCACAGTGTAACAGTGCAGTAAGAGTTTAGACAAGGTCTGTATTAATTCTTGCTCATAGTAATTAACAGATTTACTTGTAAATTCTCACTAAATTAACTCAGTACTTAAAGAGTAAGTGCTATAATATTATGAAGGATATTGTGTCTTTTTATTATTATTGTTTTTAATTCATATCCAAGAGGTTAAAATAATAGCTCTAAGGGTTTCTGTGTATGTGTGTTTAGCTAAGTCTGTAATTCTAGTTCAAGTAGGGGATATTAATTAGAAAGACCAAACTATCTTTGCCGTCCCTCACCAACATTTTTATTTTCTTCAAGTAACACGAGGTAACTGTTTGATAGGGAATGTTTCAGTCTTTTTCAATTAGCAATGAAGTATTTTTTTTTTTTTTACAGTAATCTGGTTTCTGGTTAGCTGACCAACAGAACAATGCTGGCTATTTTATACTGCAGAGACAACACTGACAGGGGGTATAATGAGAGAAACGGCCTCAGATTTTCCTATTAACAAGTGTAGCCAAATTCCCTTTGGCCCCGCTAAATGGGTAATGTTCACTCTATTGGTGAAGGCCTTTAGGAGATTACAGACAAAGTTGGTTAATTAGTGGGATCTGAAGTGTTACTTCTAATGCTGCCCCAGCTCTGCAGTTTTCCTACAGTTTCTAATTATTTGCCTTTGAATAAGAATACAGTACTAGATTTCCCAACCTGATTATTTCATAAAATCTGAATAGATAATCAAGCACTACTTATTTCAATCAAAATACAGTCAAATTGAACTTAACCACAGATGTATGAATACGGCAGATTTGGTATTGATATTGATTTCCCAGTAAATCATCTTAAGTTCGAATGATCAAAAATCAAGACAGGTCAACATCAAAGAAACAGGAATATTGGCATGAAAGCAAGCTCTCTTGATTGGTACAAATTAAAAGATCATTTATTAGTGATTATGCTGTATAATACTGCCAGTGCCAAATGAATGCAATTAAGATGAAATGGGCCCCTGCAGCTACAGGGGTTAATAAAGACTGAATTCCTAATGATTTTTCCATTAATTATGAAGATGTCCACAAAACAGCCTTAACAAAGCTGTGGCCACCTCAGACAAATCTTTGTAATCTGTGTAAAATGTCTCCCTTAATTGACACGTTATTGGGATAATGTAAAGATTTTAACAGCTCTCCAATCATTATGTGTCAAATAAGGGAACACTTTTAGGAATGCAAAACTTGGGGCGCAGAGAAAGTGTGGTGGCTAAAAATCCCTTGTCTTATTTGAAAACATTCTCTTTATTTCAAGTGTAAAACTGCATACCTATTAGAAACATTGCCATATATCTGCTGAAATCAAGAAGCACAGCTTTAGTGTCCTAAACTGGTTGTGCTTTTAAGGCGGCTGTGGAGGCAATTTGTACGAAATGGGAGAAAAGACTGAAAGATTTAGAAAATCTCTTCTCTCCCTAACTCTGCCGTAGGATTTGAGCAGCTGCCTCTACAGAGGCCTTGTTCATTTTGAGGATAATTCTGGCCCTAAAAAACACTGGTTTCTGGGCGGGGGGTTCTTATCTTGGAAAGGTGCTTCCTGAATACACCATTTTGCAGGACTTTTGGGTCTCCCACCCCTGCTGCTGGAGACTGGTTTGATATGTGTGGAGCAAGGGCAGTCTCTGACCTTTCCGAGGGAAGGGCAAAGCCAGATGGTGCCTCTCGCTCCTTTTTGTTGCTTATCAGCACAGAGCTTTCTCTGATTGCTTCTGAGAGCAGGCTTGCCAGTCTTTTGGCTGTTTCTTGCTTATTCATGGGATTTCCTCAGGATTTTTAACTGGTTCTTTTTCATCAGTATCATCATTAGCTCTCATCTGTCAGTTAACAAGGAAAAAAACCCCAAAAGATACAAAAATGAGGAGATTGCCTGGATGCTCGATTAGGCACCTGTTGCCTCTCAGCATAAAGTTAATTTCCCTGCTAATTATATGTTTTTCATACCCCGTCTCTGTCTCTTTCTCTCTCTGTTTTCTGTTGTACAGAAGACATCAGTTTTAATGTGGATTGCAAAGCAATTGGAAATGCATGGATGAACCTGGTTATTTTCCTGGTCAAAGGTGATTTTCCTGCCAGGCCACCCTCAGACACTCCCACCATTCTTTTTTCTGTAAAGGGGACACATAAATTTTGGTCACCAGAAACCTGGCTACTCATGCAGGAATCATCAAACTCAACCTTTGAAATCAAAGGTGAAAACACTGCCTGCCATTTCAGTTTCAATTTTTTAAAATTTTGGAATATCCATGAGATCAGGTGGTCCTCACTGGTTTATTTTTATCATTTCTCTGGAGCTAGTGACACCTAACTTCAAGATGATGAGAAGAAGTGCAGACAGTGATTTTCTTCTCATTCTGGTTTATACTCCTAAAGGTTAGTCATCTAGGCTACTATCTTTGGTAAGGTTGGCACATCTGCTTTCTTACATGTCACCTTTTAAAATAAATCACCCTCTGGGAGTTTCCCTTTCCGTCTGCTCACTACAGGGAGAATCTAGGCACTTGGATAGATTTGGACAACTGACTTTAAAAATCTCTTTCAAAACGTGAAATCTTACCCAAGTAGGAAAAACTGTGGTGCTGCACTGGAAGGTAGATAAATTTAAACCATGTTAGTGTATGTGGCAACACAACTTCTTCTTGACAAGTTATAAGCTTCTGAACATTGCAAAGCAGGATGAACCTAACTTCATCTCCTTTCATTTTTCAAAGCCATGAAGGATCACGTTTTCAGGAAAGCAGGTGTCTGTGGCTTTGGTGGGCTATGAAGGCAGTTAATGAAGTATCTTTTTACAAATGCAGACCACACAGGGGAAGGAATTCCTTTGCACCACAATGAAAAGCTGCTAGTACCCCAGAGACCATACTCATTCCAGAACAATCTCCTAACACTCTGAAATAGGTTACTCTTTAAATGCAGGACTAATCCAAGCCAGATATGATTTGAAAAAGAACTTTCTGAAAATGAAAAACATTGGATAATTTTTCCATGTATAGAAAGATCAATACTGAAGCTCCAAATATTCACTCTTCGTTTGCAATATCTTGAGCATCTCTGATTAAAATGCATGAAGACTAAATGTCATATAGAGAGACAGAAATTGCTACAGGAAATATTTCTAAAGCTTGTATATCTAGAATAGTCGGAGCAAACCCAAACTCTGTGTTTTACTCTTATTCCCATATGGACTCTTTGGTTAAAAACATTCAGGGATAAGCTGATGGAGGATGTTCAAGAAGGAATAGGCATGGGAGCAATTTGGACAGAAGGCTGAGACTTTTCCCCCAAACCTACCTGACTTTGCTGTGTTATTCCATGCTCTGTTTTATAGTATGCTGTGGCGCCCTGATCTTTGGCCAAAGAGGTTTGTTTTTTTTTGTTTTTTTTTTTGTTTTTTTTTTGCTTTAGCCTTTGAGGTAGTCCAAGTTCCCGCCCCATGGTTATCCTGTGGTTTTGCCACTTTCCTTACTATATTTCTTCCCCAGATCCTGACTTCACTGCAGCTTTTTGATTTTTCTGATTCACAGACAGCGTTCTCTCTGTACCAAATCTGATTTAACTCAAGTAACATATCTCATCTAGATGCCTGTTGTTCACAGATGATCACTAATTGCATCTACTATGCAGGTACTTTGGAATTTCCTTTGCATGAGTTGGGATGATACAGTTTGTAAAAAGGACTCTATGTTGCATATGTAGAAGTTGCAAGTGAATATCTAATTGGTCTCATTCTACAGGGTATTCTTACAAGAGTTACAAGAGTTAACGCTAAACAAGCAAACAAGAAAGCCCCACAAACAATTCTGATATATATAATCTATTTAAGTGTGAAATTGGATTTTCAACATAAAGATCAAATTCATTGACTTCAGCGATGTTACATGAGGGATAAATTGGCCTTTTAGTAATTTTATTGCATCTGCAAACTCATACCTCATGCCTTATCTTTGTCAGATCTGCTATCAAATACTTATTCATACAGCAAATAACTTATTTGACTCTTTAGTAAAAAGGCACCAAATTCAAATGATATCTGCTAGACCAATAAATATGAAAAGGCTGCCAAATATGCATGAATAAATCCCCATAATCTTACTTCTTAGATTTTCATCCATACAGGGTATGTTAGGAAGACCATTATAGAGGAATTGGTCTGATTTTGATCTCTCTGGTATAAATCAGGAGCAGCTCTTTGGTAGTCAATAAAATTACACTGTTAAATCAGAATCAGGATCCATTTTTCTTTTTTTTTTTTAATGTTTCAACACTGTTGGTTTAACAAACATCTAAAAAGTAGAACATATTCAGATTTCTTTATTATTCTTTTCTGCATAATTAAAAATAGACTTTCTTCGGCACTATTTAGTTCTTCGTCGTTATAGCCGCTGATTTTTTAGAGCACCCCGGGGGATGTGTGCAAAGATATTAGGTGAACCACCAGTGAGTACAAAATCTGGGGAAGCAACAAGGCAGTTTCTCTTTTGTATAATTGTGTAGATACTATTTTCAGGAATCATTTATTTATTTATTTTTACAAATTGTACATGCTTTGCATTTGCAATTGGAATTGCAATTTTACTTGCATGTGGTTCAGGCTCAATTTATGCCCATATTTTGTTGAAGTTTATAAAATGGCTATGACACATAAGGAAATAATATTTTTTGATGAAATGAATATAGAAACCGAGGAAGAAAACTGTGTACCAATATTTAATGTACTTGCTCATAGCTATTCCTATTTCAGTCATAAAAATCAAAAATAGATATAAGTATCCATCATTTCATTAAAAATGCACTGTAAACTATGCTGCAAACTGTATCACAGCATTAGACTTAGGAGAAGAGCTGCTGAATTCAAGTTTCTAATGAAGCTCGGTGGGTTCTACCTAGTCAACAGACTGAGACTATGTATTTTTATTTATATTAACTCTATGTAAATTACTCAGTCATTAGCCCTGCTTTCTCCCGTTCCAGCTGATCAATACTGTATGAAATACTGGTTTCTGCAGCAGGCAACAGCCAGCTCTAACTGCTTTGGGAAGAGTACCTTGCAGGTTCATTTCCTCACATCCTCCTTTGCCAAATAAACTTAAGAATTAAGAATCAATATCAGCATAACACAGACTTTCAAACATTTTGAAATACCCTATTAACTAAGCTAAATGCAGAGTTGAATTACTGCCTGCAGTGCCTGGTGCTGTTATGCAGACCTACTACTGTCCTCAAAACCATGAGCACTTCTGCCAGAAGCTGCTATAATTCTTGCTTGTCCTACATCTTGAAGCATCTTGTCTTGCCTAAGACCTTCCCAAAAAACATGGGTGAATTAATGTTCCTCACTTCCTTGCCTTCTGGGAAAGTTGTCACATATGAATCCTTTGACTGTCCTGCTGTTTTTGACCATTATTACTATTCTAGATATACTTAGGAAGATTTTCAGCTAATAACAGTGTTTGTCTTACATACTTGCTTATATATCTCGTAAACTCTCTGACCCCTGCTTCTTATGGTATGGACATTCCACTGCTACCTTTTCTGTTGAATTAAATTTTAGCAGGTGACAACATCAGGCCTGTTTCCTACTACTTTGTAATTTCCTAGAGCTGAGTATGCTTCACAGTCTGACTCTTCAGTTGTCTTCTTTTAACAATATTTTTCTTATCTTTAACTTACTGGACTAAGGGAACTAGAGAGTAAACTTATTCATCTAATGACACACTTCCATGGAAAGTACTTAAATGTGTGTCCTTGAAAATGTAGCTAATCATCATACACTGTGTCTGGTAGATCATGTCTAAGAAAATCACATTTGTTACACCATCTATTTAGCTGATTTATTTTCTAGTGAGGATACCTCAGTGAAAGGGAAGCAAATAATTGAGGAATACGTACACCAAGCAAATTGTTTCCAGGGAAATAATTATAATTCATATAACAGTTAATTTGTCCAACAGCAAAAGAAAATGCTGTAGAAATCAGAAACATGGGATCTATCAGATTTAGCCTGATTTTGCTGAGCTTTCCTATTTTCTGGGATGCTTTCCCAATTCTCTCAATTTTTGGGCATCCTGCTCTTTCAGCAAAGAATAGATTTCTTGAAATCTGTGCCCTTGTTTTGGTGAAGTGAACCCAAATTGACTTGATCAGAGAGAAAGAGAAATGCATGTAAAGCAAGAACCAGAGTTCAAGATTTACTGCTTTTTTTGAATCTCTCTTAGACCACTGCTTTCTATGATAGATCCCTTTGTTTATTGTGATTTACCTCTCTATGACCTTAATCTTGCATAGTATAGAGAAGAGAGCAAAAGCAGCCTACTGCCTATTAAAGCTAAGAATAGGCACTATGTATAATTGCTATTACAAGATTTATAAAAGTCAATACTGTTTAGTCCTTGTTCCCTCAAGTGATTTCACATGTTTCAAAGAGCAGAGTGGCTATATAGAGGACAGCTGACCATAGCAGGGTAAGGAGGTTCTTCATTTTCAGGTTTCCTGATGACCAGGAAAGATCATGGCATTCCACAGGACTGTAATGCCAAGTGAAGCCCTTCTTTACAACCATCTTTGCAGTCGTGGTGCTCCTTTGGGATTATAAACACTGAAAACAAGTATGACCTCCCAAAAGCAAATAACTAAAATGTAGAAGACTGAAATATTAAACGGATGGGAAATACTTACACTAAGCCTTCTCTGAAGAAAACATCTTGCTTTATGGTAGTGAGTGGTCAACTAATTTAGAAGGCCTGTGCTACCCTTCCAGGTAGTCTAATGGCTTATTTGCTATTCTTGACCTCCTATTTAACTCCCAGTAATGCTAACTGCATATATGCAGTTAGCCATGCATATATGGCAATATGCTGGTAAAACTGGACATTGCCTCAGAATGCCCTGGAGATAAAATAAAAGAAAAAAAAAAGAAAGAAAAGAAAAAAGGAAAGAAAAATAAGGCAATCTGTCCTAACATACACCATTTCAATGTTTTATGAAAAAGAACACACACATGTGCACACACACACAAAGGCAACAGGTTTGAAGCAGGTAGAAAAGGAAAAACTTCAAATTTCCCATTAGCTCTGGGGTGGCTGGGGCCCAAGGCAGGAGACGGTCGGGAGCGACCCTGAACTGATCACAGGTGGTTCCAGCTGGTTCCCTGATGGATGCTAAAACTGCAACCTGGCAGGAGAGGAAGAGAGAGTATGAAAGAAAGGGGCAGTGAAGGGAGACAAGGGCGAGAGATGAGCAGCAGATGAAGACGCAGGAGGAGACATGAAAAGGGGCGTCAGGAGGCACCGCTGAGAGGACTTGTCCTGCAGCCATGGCGGAGCAGGGGCACCCTCGAGGCACTGCAGCCCATGGGGAAACAGAGTCCAGAGCAACAAATAAAAGTGTGATGGAGGCAGCAGGAATGAGAGGGACCGCCGAGTGCTGGCCCTAGCTCCCACAGCACCCTGCGCCTTCCAACACGCCGTGAAACCAAGGCAGGGGCACGAGGAAGGGGCAGGGGAGAGTCACAGCACCAAAATTAAGCCTAGGAAAGCAGGGAGAGAAGGCATTTTTCCAAGTGTTACTTTAATACTTCAATGGTTTGTGTCGCCTCTGTTTCTCAATACTTGGATCAATAATTAAAAGTTTGTTAATTGGCAGTAAATTAATTCAAATCCCCCCAGTTGAGAATGCTTTGCCCGTGAAAATGGTTAAAACAAAGACATGAAAGAGTTTCCTGCCTGCATACAGGAAATCATTGCGGTGATTTCTTTTCCTTTCAATAAGGACCAAGCATTTAATGGCTGACATCAATAAGAAAACATCTACAGTAATATTACCAATTTTAAAATGTTTACTGAATTTTGGTACAGCTACTTTTCTATTTTCAACTTCTAAGAATGTATTTCAACATACTGTCTGCAGCTAAAGTTGGAACTGTCACCTTAAAAGGTAGACTTCGCAGAAATACTCCGTTTAGGAGCAGAGCAGCAAATAGAGCACAGTTTCCTTTGATTACTAAATTAGCAGTTAGAGCACAAGAGAGATCCTTCCAGAACATGAAAATATGCTAGTAAAAAATAAATAAATAAATAACATTCTGAAAACAAATATTAAAAAGAAAGTAGACATGCAAATTACAAGGCTTTTAAGTTCATGTCTTTATAAAATATGATTTGTATTGCAGTGACAAGAGTTCAAGTATGTCTTTGCCAGATCCCAGTTAAAACCTCGCTGGCTGGACAATCGTGGAAGCAAATTCTTTACAGGAAAAGATAGAATAAGCCAATGAAAGACTCTATATTAAATATGTCGTTCAGGTTCTCTGCCTTTCACACTCGTCTGTTAGACCTCTGAAGGTCAACAAGGAACTAAGGGCTTAAGAGATCACGGCTATTCTAACACATGGCTAATGGACTATCCGTTCCAACTTATGCTGCTGGGGTCTTCTCAGTTACATACAGCTCGGAAGGTTTTCCAGGAACTAGTATATAGAGAAGAGAGGGGGAAAAAACAATTCTCATTCCGAAGGTGCTAGATGTCACTCTAAGTTGTTGCATTCTCACCCCAGAAGCCCGGGTCTAATCACAAAGAGTGGAATAGTAGAACACATTTGAGCCTTTCACTCTGCTAAACAATTACTGTCCTTATCAATTGTTACACAGTTTTCAACAGTTGTCCGTGTCGTCATCTTATAAGACAGCCAAGTAACAGAAGGATTTATAATTAATCAAAGAAATGCTTACGGAAAGGTTCACAGTTCCTTGCCTAGAGTTTGTGTTAGTTAGATTTAGGAGAAAATCTTTGGAGAAGGCAGTCCAAGTATTAGGTAATCATGCTTCCTTTTCCCCAAAATTTTCACATGATTTGTGGCATAGAAGCCGAAACTGGATATTATTAGAAATAATGATGCAATTATAATTTGCAGAAGTAAGACACTTGGCACATATATCTCATTTAGTGGGATGTGTTGTTTTTTGCAGAAAGAATAAATACTTCCTGGTATATTTTCTTTGCATTCATTGTGTGTATTTGTTACAAAATCCTTTTTTTTTTTTTTCTATATTTGGTTAAGTTATTTACAAAGATAATAATTAGAAAACAGTTTAGTTCCCTTTAGTTTTCCAGTCCACAGACCATATACTTAGTTGGTTCACAATTACATTGTTTACACTTTAGCATGCCTCCCATTTTGTTATTCTCAGAAAATGTTGCATATATTAATTGGTATTCCAGAATTGCAAGACTGAAATAGCAGCCTGTGTGCTTTGGTCAGTGTTCTCCCATTAACTGATAACACTCCAGGTTGTGGGAGAGTTGAGGAAATAATGGCATACTAAATAAATGTCTTGTAACATTTTCCTTATGCCTTATCACAATTGATGAAGTGAAAGAAATTTTAAACAATTTCTTCCTTTGAATTCCCAGACTTTGCCTAGCTAGGCCTTTTGCATCTGGCACCTGCAGAAATCAAACCAGAACTGTGGAATAAGTGTTATCGAGGAGAGCTTGATTCTTGTGTACTATAAGAATAAAGCGGAAAAAAGGAAACTCAGACATATTCTGTATCTCAGATTATGCTTTTGCTGGTTTGATATTTGTTTATTTTTGTATGTTATGGAAAAAAAAAGTATTTATAAACAGAATTGCATCCCATTCTGCACTAAACCAAAAAAAAAAAAAAAATGGCAGAATGGAAAAGAGTCAGGGAAATAAAAAAAAAAGAATATGTACAGACTGCTTTTAACAGTGTTTCATCATTAGAAAAAAAATATATATAGAGAGAAAGGACAAGGAAGCCATCAGCAGCGAGGAAATGCTAAAAAGTCTATATATTATTTTGAATTACCTCAATAATGTATCATAATTGCAGAGACAACCTTGAAGAAAGAATACAGGAGAATCATAAAGATAGCCCCTGAATGAAAACCAGGAGGACCAATCAAAAAGCCTAAAGAAGTTTATTTCTCCATTAGCTATAACCCAGAGAGGGTGTTTGGAAAAGAATAACATCACAAAATATTCAAAAGGGCAGAACAATATGAACTTCCTTAACAGATATTTTCCACTTATCTCAAATTGCTTCAAAAAATGCCACCAATAGGTGGGTTTCGGTCCCAGCCCATACAACCTTACAGCACAGTAGTCATCAGGACTCAGCCTCATCTCTCTCAAAAGACTCAGAGCATCTCAGACCAGGACAGTAATGCTGTAATGAGTAGTATTTATCACTATGTTTTAGTGACTTGCTAACTTATCATTTAGTTGAGCAATAAATGTGACAGAGCATTGTGTTCATGCCATTAGAGAAAGCTTTGGATGATTTAAGATATGGAGCTGAGGGCCAAGTGACTACAAACTTTGTAGTTAAACTATGTTCTCACTCTGTAGTTATACAAACAAACACATTTGTTTTGTTAGAACTAAATTCAGTCTGCATTAAATGTGCAGGAAGTAACTACTATGTCCCTTTTTCTTATTTTTAAACATCCCAAGGATTCCCACAAAGCTAAACAGAGGAGAATATCTGACTTCATTTCAGGAAAACATGAAATAGTTAAGTGTCAGAAAAAAACAGATTTTGATTCTCAACTTACAGAATCTTATTATGTGTTCATTCTTTTTTCCTAGTAAAAGGTGGTACAAGAGTGAGCACCACTTCTCGGGATCTGCTAAAGAAATAAAAATATGGTAAATAGAAAGAGATCACGAGAAAGACCTGCAATACTTTACAAAACTTACCACATTTCTGAAGAAAGGTGCTGAGTGCAAAACAAACTCCAATTCTCAAGATTCCTGTTTAAATACCAGTCTACAAATGAAAAGGCAAAAATCTATCATTACATACTGTTACTCAGCAGAGGCTGCATAGCCTGCATCTGTATCTTGTATTAAAAAATGAGTTGCTAGTGCCTTAGCACACACACTATAGTCGTGTAAGCACTCATGAACTCAGAAGGCTAAAATGAATCAGGGGCCCTTCAGCAGCCATTAAGTAAAAATAATTGTGATGTTAAATGACAACTCTAGGGCACTGTTTTTATGGATTGGATAGCTTTGTTGTAGTAGTAATGACAGTGGACTTGCCTTATTCGCATGTAAGAAATGCAACAGATAGTTAACCTTAACAGAGACTGAATTCAGCTAAGTGCAACTGCCAAGATGGAAAACATGCCTTAAAATGACCAGAGACTAGACAAAACAGAGGAAATTTCAATTTTCACTGTAAAAAGCCAGTGAAAGGTATTTGCACATTGCAGGAAGCTGTGATTCTTCCCTACCAATTTATTTCACTTCAAAAAAGATCTACAGTTTCTTTCTTCAGACCAGTCAGAGGGTAGAAGGCAAACAGCACTCTTTTCTAGATAAAAACCAGAAGTTCACTGAGATCCCTGTTTTCATTAGGGAAAAAGTCCCAGCTTTCCCCCTTTCTCTGCCTTGAACCTCTGTTCAGAAGTTTTAAAAGTTTGTTTTGTTTCCAGTTCAGGTTCTGAACGGGGCTTTCAAGCAGCTTTTTGAATGGAATCAGGGATTTTAATGGACTTTGCTGAGTCTGGAAAGGATCAGTCTTTTTCTTCTCTAAACACTTTGAATGTTAAAATTTGTTTTAGATCAGATTAATTTTGTGTTTTTGAAATGTTTAGACAACATTTCTCTCTAGACATCGATGCAAAGGTAACTTCAGCATATCATATTACATCCCAGGCCACTGTAAATGCTGCAGAGAACCACAGCAAGACTCAAAGGAGTAATTCTTGACACACTAAGACGAAAAGGCCAACGTGAGGAGATGTGGTCAGAGAGAGAAAGGATGGCTTGGAGAGAGAGAAGTATCAGACTTACTGAAAAGGACTAGGGTGAAAAGGTACTGCCCATTCCTTGAAGACCTGATAAGATAATCTGTCTGTCCAAAGATGCCATGAGATGTACTGTAAGATTGGGACTGCTAGAGAGAAGCAAAAATCATGAGCTTGATGAGGAAAAAGAGAAAGGACTGTGTGGATGGAGTGGAAGGATTTCTTAGGTTTCAGATATGTATTTGAGATTTGAATGCATTATCAAAGTAAAAAATAAACGCTCTCTTAACACCTGTCATAGAATGGAAAAATGCCTTTAGAAACACAGTAGACTTTTACACAATCTTCTTTAGATAGTGTAGAAAATGTTTTTTTGACTCTTCCCATTTTTTTTATTAGTCACCAACAAACACTTTGCATACAATATGCTGAAGCATATTGTTCCTTCTTTACGGTTTAAAAATATATTTTATCTGCATATGTATACTTTGAAATACAAGAAGTTTGTAATGGTGTTCAGTTCTAATGATTGTTTCAAGATTCACACTAACACCTTCACATATTCAGCTTTGCATAAAAATTAGGTGGGATTTGTCTTCATTGCTATTTATTTTGAAACAGTAATAGTATTGTGAAGTAGTAGAGTAGTTCTAAAATAAAAATGAATATTGCTTTGCTTCAGAGTCATTTTGATGTATGATTTGGCTTCTTTTGGGGGAATTCAGGTATGCACCCAATGTGATCCCACCACTATCAGAAGCGCTAAAGGGATAACTTTGAATACCTGTCCAGCATTAGACAATCTTCTAGGTAATGTTGAAGCGTATGCATGGTTGGGATGCTCAGTCCAGGGGACAAGAGCAAATCTAGTATGAAATAAAATTCCTGAAACACCTGCAACAAATCTAAGGACCTCATTATCACCTGCTTTGACTTAGTGGTCTGGTCCTTTCTTTTCTAGATACCAGTTTCTTAGATACTACCTCAGTCCTTGGCTATACTGCGGCATCCAGGAGCACTCCCTCCACACACATCTTGTTGTATTCGCTCCACTTGTGCCTTAACTGCATGTTCCTGTAGAAAGGAAACCCAGTTGCTCACCCCAGGAATGAGCTGTGAAACAGCCTGCATACATGTTAGCCTGAAAAGTCAGGAATGTGACACTCGCCGCATCTAGCAACAGAAGTGATGGTGCAATCTTAGACCCTTTTCTGTTGCTCTACAGTTTTGTGTTGAAGGAATACCTGTTCCTAAGGAAAAATTTTGGAGAATCGCTGTTAAATGGATTGAGGCAATTTGACTACAAATAATTTAAGCACTAAATTATTAGAATTTAATGCTTAAACAAACTACTGGTTTGCTCTATCTTAAAATGATAAATATTGTTGCAAAGTCTCACCCTGAAGAAAGTGGATACAGACTGTATTTCCTTTTAAAATGGTTCAGTAAGACCAGGAGGTGGAGTGAGCCCCTCTGTTCCTGGAATTTAAGTGGCAAGAGCAAGGGCACCAAAAGGGCTAAAAATCCAGAAGAACAAAGAATCCTTGCAGGTTAACCATGAGGGGAAAATCAGGGTTATCAAATAGCAATTTCTCCAGTAGTTAGAAAGTTTATTGGAAGAATTTGGGACCAAAGGCTACATTCCTCCCTCCCTCCCTCCCTCCCTCCCTCCCTCCCTCCCTCCCTCCCTCCCTTCCTTCCTTCCTTCCTTCCTTCCTTCCTTCCTTCCTTCCTTCCTTCCTTCCTTCCTTCCTTCCTTCCTTCCTTCCTTCCTTCCTTCCTTCCTTCCTTCCTTCCTTCCTTCCTTCCTTCCTTCCTTCCCTCCTTCCTTCCTTCCTTCCTTCCTTCCTTCCTTCCTTCCTTCCTTCCTTCCTTCCTTCCTTCCTTCCTTCCTTCCTTCCTTCCTTCCTTCCTTCCTTCCTTCCTTCCTTCCTTCCTTTTCCTTCCTTCCTTCCTTCCTTTTCCTTCCTTCCTTCCTTCCTTCAGAAGTTGGACCTCATTTTGGCATCCTCCCTTTGTAATCCTGTCTGTTTCCATCATCCAGGTCCTTTTCTTCCCATAGTCCAGGATTATTCTCATTTTTGAAAGTTGGACATATCAGAGCTCTCTCTCCAGCTCTAGGGAGGAAAAATTTCTTGAAACTAGATGTTCTTGCCATTGCTTCATTTTCAATATTTGATGGTGCTGTACTCACTCTATCCTTGTTAAAAATCAGATTTATCTATGTATGTTTAAACCCAGGAACTGAAAAGCACTAGAAACATAAGGTCTTTAGTATAAGCATTTTTTCCTTATGTTTGCAAACTTTATCTCCTTCTATAAGTGTACTTTGTCTAGCATTTCTCAGCTTCTTGATATTCCAGTTAACTTTGAAACAAAAAAACAACCTTGTCATCCATCCAGAAATTCAAACACATTCTTAACCTCAGCATCTCGTCATACACTTCAGTGGAATATATTGCTTTACTTTCAAGAACCTTGATTGATATGGTTATTAGGTTCATGTAACTGTGCAAGAAAAACATTATATACTCAGGAAGAGAGATGCTATTGTCATCATCCATGCCATTTTTTTCTGGGCATACAGAAATTTTGAGATCAAATGTTGCATCTCTTTTCTTTGTCTCACAGCAGAAAGTGTGACTTAGGAGCCCTTCATTCTTCAGAAGTGAATCAGTGCCTGAAACAAGAAGCAGCCATTGAATCTGAACTCGTATAAGATGTAATCTTCTCCTTCAGGAGAAGGACATTGTCAAAACCTTGGGAGACCTGATCAAAACAGTTAACAGATCTGGCAAACTGGTGAAAAATAAACTCTGCAAGAAATATTTGATGAGACAAAAATTAGATGAAGAAAAAAAAAAGGCGGGAGGGAGGAAGAAACAGAGGGAGGAAATGCGGGGTAAGATAATGGAAACAAATTTTTCTTCTCTGATTTATTCATGTTTTTTTTTTTTCAGAATTAAGTACCTGGCAGAGAATTTTTCAATTAATGCTTACCAGTTCACATATGATCATCAGGATCTAGCAGACATGCATAAACCACATTTTGAAAGCTATAAATAGCAACACTATACGTAAGTCAGAAGTCAGAGCCTGAGCTCAAACTTTCTCAGTTTCTGAAGGTGAGAGCTTATTTCTAATAAAACAGACCACATATTTATGAACCAGTGAGCTAGGCATTTTTTTCTCAAAATCTAGCAAGTGAGTGCCAAAAACATGGCAATTTTCCCTAATAACAGGTAAAACATTTAATTTCTAAATTACAGAGTAATGATTTTTATTAGATTTGATATTTATTCATGAGCAAACCATACTAATGATAAATCAAAATTTAAAATTGTGCATTTAATGCAGCAACCATGTGGAATGCTGACTTTTCATTACATACTACTCTTTAAGAGGCACTTTATATAATTAGACTATGTACTGTAACTGGAATGCAGAAATTATGCCAATAAGCTATATATATATATATATACACATATATATATACACACATGTATATATACAGGTGAATCTATTCATTGTGGCTGTGTTGTTTTGAAGTGGTCCTAGCTTGGAAGTATTAACCTAGGATGAAATCGTTAGCCTTAACATAGATACTGGTAACTCTAGGCTATGTATTTAGTGGATGCAAATAAAGATGCACGTAAGTAGCCAATTATCTGAGGAAATGAACCATTAATGGATTAATGTAATTGGAATACATTCTTTTATCAAGAGAGACATTCACTTTAAGTGGTACTGTATTTGCTTTACACATGACTTGTTGCATATCTAACGCAACATATTATCACATATTCTAAAACAGTGACATTCCAGAAGGAGTGAAACTTGAGAAAAAAGCCAAAGAGAGAAACAAGCCCAGCACGTAATCCTCTCTTTCCGCCTCAGCCTACAAATATTTTGATGCATCATTTATGTAATGTCTATTCAGGAAAAAAAATCAGATGTAAAACAACAGTGCACCTGCAACCAAGGGGAGCATATTGTTTGCTAATCTTCGTTTGCAGAACTGGTTAGTTTTTATCATGGTTTTTAGCAGTGCCATGATATATTTACCACATACCACAGATTTGATAATGAGAAGGATTTCTCAGAGATTTTTCCAGGCATATATCATTTCCTTTAACAAAAAATACAAAGAAATACAACATCATTGAAAGGACAAATATTTTCCATGAATAAAAAAAAATTCTAACCATTTCTCTTCTTTTCTCCCTTTTTATGCCAGGGTTATTTTGAGTGGGAGAAGGTGAATAAAAATATTTGTGTGAACAGGATAGTTGTGTGACCTTCTTTGTTGAGTGACAAAGATGATTAAGGGACTGGGGCATCTACCGTATGAAGAAAGGCTAAGCAAGCTGGGCCTGTTTAGTCTGGAGAAGAGAAGATGGAGAGGAGATTTGATCAACATGTTCAAGTACTTGAGGAGAGAACGTAGGGAGGATGGGGTCAGGCTCTTCTCCTTGGTGGCCGGTGACAGGACAAGGGGTAATGGGTGTAAGTTGGAATATAGGAAGTTCAATCTCTATATGAGGAAGAACTTCTTTACTGTGAGGGTCACAGAGCCCTGGAACAGGCTGCCCAGAGAGGCTGTGGAATCTCCTTCTCTGGACATCTTCCAAACCCACCTGGATGCCACCCTGTGCCCCATGCTCTAGGTGTCCCTGCTGGAGCAGGGGGTTGGACTAGATGATCTTGAGAGGTCCCTACCAACCTTAACCATTCTGTGATTCCGTGTGATTCTGTAAATTTTGTCTGAGTTTTTGGGACTAGAAAAATGCTGGAAATTGATTCTATTTAATGCTGTGAATGAAATATTGTAAAGTTTTAATAGAAAAACTAAAAATCAAGTCCCCCGAAAGTGTAATAGGAAATACTATACAAAGCTATCTAAAAGAGAAGAGGAAAAGGGAAGGGAAATGGTTGTAGCTCTAAAATACTTAAGTTTCCTTGTTTCCAGAAACACCTTGGAATTATCAAAAAAAGAGTATATTAAATAATGTCTTTTTATGCAGAACGGTTGTGAACAGGCATTGGCACCAGTACAAGTACACTGTACATATATATATGTACAAGTACATTATACATATATAAAATTATTTCTACCTAGGGCTATGGTGCTTCGCCTCCAGCTCCAGAAGACTGCAGAAGTTCTCTGGCTTCACAGCATTTTGGAAGGTACTAGGCAGCAGTGTTCAGATCACGGAGCCCCTTCTTAGGTGTTGACCTCATGACTAATGGCACTGTGGGCTCCATTGATTCTATTCTCTAGCTTTTCTTTGACTAAAACAGGATCTTAGGTGTCTAGCTCACATGTAATACCTAAAATTAGATGCTTTAATTTTAGTACACATGTAATATCTAAAATGAGATGTTTTAATCTTGAACCAAATCCCACTTTGATTGCTCCTGGCTGTAATTGAATGGCATATGAAGAAAGCTAATCAATACAGCAAAGCAGTTACTGTTGTTACAAAATCATTAAATTTCAAAATATAAATTTATTTGAATGATTATAACAAATGTTAGAAAAAAATGGAGGATACATATGTTAAACTGTAGCAAAAGAAAAACATACCACAAAAATATAGATATTTAGAAGACTCAGCAGATAATGAATTCATGTTGATTAAACTGTACCAAGAAAAGAATATTTATTGTATAATTTCATCTAGATAGTGGGTTGTATTCATTTAAGCACATCCATTTGTAAATTAATACAGTTACAAGCCTACAAAAATTGCATGTAGCCCAATCCTCTTTTATGCTTGAGCACAAAAAGGGCAAAGCTTATGCTCTTCCACAGAGTAAATTCAGAATTTCACTATGAAGTGTTGCAAATAAGAAAATAGAGAGGGATTAAGAAGCCAGACATCAATGACATTAATACAGTAGCTAAGTTTTTTTTGGTAAAAAAACAAGGAATGTCTTGATAATTGCTACAGGTAGACCAGCCCAAATAAAATACTTCTTCTACTTAGTTTTTTTAAAAAGAAACTTCAAAGAATTGCACCCCCATCGCTAAACATCATGGGCAGTCAGATAGTAAATCTTTCCAGTGAATGATAAATTAAAGCCTCAGTAAGAGTCCAGAAAACCGCCAGGAAGAGATCCAGTTGTATCTAGCTACAAGAAACTGAAATTGTTCTTCATCAGTATTAAGATTTCGATCAAAACATAATCAGCTGGTTCTTGAGGAATTCAAGGTGGTTTAATAAAGTATTGATATGCTACTGATTTACAACCAATTCTTCACAAATAATTCAGTTAGCAAAACCTGATGTTAAAAATGAAAGACTATTAGGAAGTACAAAACTTTTGTACTTTCATAAGTGTAATGCATTACTAATAAAGAGTAAAGAAAGAGAAAGCTGGGAATTGTCCATCTGTTCTTCTAGCTAAACATCCTCAAACCAAGACCTAAGCTTTTACCTGTGCACTGTATTTCCAATTAATTTGCTCTCTACATAATAAATGGTTGGAAATTTTAGGAAAATCCTGCAGAAGTCATACTTATGTCTCTTTTACAAAAGACAATTTCTTATCATGTTAGTGTCAGCTTCTGTCAAAATCAAATTTAGATTTTATTAGGCAAAATTTCTTATTGTTTGTGCATGCTGAAAAAAACAACAAAAGGAACCAAACCATAGCATCTAATAATTTGGTAATTCAGGACTAACCACATAAATTTCTTCAGAAATTTATGGAAAAAAAATTAACAGTCTGGGCAGGTTAAATTTGTGCCTTTATTTAGTGTAGTTTCTTTGGCAGGCTAATAACTCTAGATTCTCCATGTAGAAGATTATCTTAGAATCATAGAATCATTATGGTTGGAAAAGACTGTCGTGATTATCGAATCCAGCCATAATTACGTTCAGTCATCTACAGCGAAGCCTAAATGCAGTCCCAAAGAGAACTGTTTAGCTTGCAAATGGTGTTTCATTTAGGTCCTCCCTATCTTTCCATGATTTCAGTTTTTTCAGTGCTCAAGATTTTGGAGGAGAGAAAAGGCAGACTAAAAGGGAGAAAAATGCTTTAGATTTATTTATTTCCTCTAACACTGTTTTACAGCCATTAAAAACAAAACAAAACAAGTTTTTCAAAATCCTCTCTGCAACTCTGCTGTCAGTAGACTTCATCCTAACCTTGTTGTCTGGAACACTAGCTCTTGTCTATGTCAGAGACTCCTAGTTTCCCCTAAAATTCACATACACCTGTCTGCCTTGTAAGCGCTAATTCTTTGGTAGGTTTTCAATGGAGACACATGGAAGAAAATAAAATCCACAGTATCCCTGAATTGCAAGGAATCTGGTCTTAGTCACTCAACAGGAACTTTGTCACTGATTTTATTATATTCACAATATCACAGTATGTAGAAATGACAGAAAATAAAAATCCTGTGCGACACAGCACTGAACACCTAAAGAGAATTCTAATTCCTGCACTTAAAAAGTTGGTGTGGAGCATGTTGGAGCACAGGATGAAAATCTACCTTAGCACATTAGGATCTAAGACAACATTACCACTCAAAGGCCTGGGAAGAAGATTGGCAGTCTTCTGTTCAGTAAAAACACAAGAATAGAGTAAAGAGGGTGGAAGAAAGAGAGCTCCAGCCGTCTTCCACTTAGAAAAACTGATCCTGAGCTGGCCAATGCTTCTGCAATGGGCATTTTTGCTTAAATACAGAAATACAGGCAACAATGCTCATATTCAGAACATATTCTCCAAATTTTTGATGAATATCAGTTATATATGTCATTTCAGGACATACATCCTTTGGTTTCAGGATTTTGACTGATTTTCTGTCAATCACATTCATCATTTTCTTTATATGTTCATATATCCATATTTATGTGGTGTATTGTAGATATATAAGCTATGTACAGAATTGCTATTTAGACAAATAAGTTTTAGGGGATATCACATTTTTATGACTCAGATAAAAAAATTGATATATTTTATAAATGACATGTGATTGCTTTCCTGGGAAAATTACTTTACAGTTTAATTTTTTTTTCTGACATTTTCCCCAATAAATAATCAGCTGTTTTAGAGCAAGACAACACGGAGTCTGAACCCTGAGCCTGGAGGTTAAGGCACCATCCATTTATCTCTGTCTACATAATGTGAATTATTGGTTACTTGCTTTTCATTGTAACTATGTTATTGGAAAATTATATTCCAGGACTGTTATGTTTAATGTATTTTACTTAATCTCTGCTCACATTTGATTTGCTAAACTCTATGCATGGTGTTTTGCCTTCTCTTGATAAAGCGTAGGCTTCAGGTTTTACTGGGAAGCTGTTGTAGCTCAGTATGGCTGTCACTCTTGACTTTTACACACATCCCAACTTTATTTATATTGCAGCATAGCACCTAACTTGTGCAATAAAGAATGCACATTCAGCAACTTATGCACTTCCAGCCACAGGGCTGTTTTACTGTCTCCTGAATAATTAGCAACATGAATGCAGATGAAATATACAGTAACTTGTCTGACTTTGGGGGAGAAAAAAAAAAAAAAAAAAAAAGGAAGATTAGAATGACAAATAGTCAGACTCCAGGGTCAAATGCTTTGCCAGTAGTTGCATATGTTTATGCCAAAATACATAAAGAAATGTCACTTCAGCACATGAATGATGACAAACACTCCAAGTGGGACTGCACTTCATCAATCATTTTAAACGTGCAGATTGGGTTTACCTATATAAACAAAAGCAATAAAACTACTCAAAGCCTCACCTTAAACTATTCAGGCATGACATAAACAGTGTTACCGCACAGTCAATCCCTGTTTTACTTGAGAGGCAGTCAGAAAGCAACCGACAAACTGATTTATTAAGATTAATAAAGCATGCCCTTAATAAAAATAAAGCCAGCTAATATTTTGCATAAACCTGGGATTTTTTTGGAGTTAGAGCACTCCAGAAAGCATGAGAAACAGGGAACATGATTAAGAAATCTTTTCACGCTATTTGTCTACCACTCCTAAGAAGGTTTGAGATGGTTTTTATCATATAGATATAATTAGAGATTATAGATAGATAATTTGGGCTCTGCAGAGAGTTTCTACAGTGTAAAAATATTTAAAAATGGTTCTTCTAAAAAAAAAATGTTTACTCAGAGGAGTGGCTTTAAGTCAGAAAACTGTGAACATCAGCTGGGCTCTCTGGCCTTATCCTCAGGCCCTCATCAAACCCCAAAGGAAATCAGCAGGAATCTTTCCATTGACTGCAGCGAAATTTGGAGCAAACACCCTTGAGAGGGAAATTTTCTTCAATTCCTTGATATTGATCTCTCAGTTTTTTTTTTTTTATAATCTATGCTAGCTTTTTTATTTTTCTCAAGAAGAGGAAGAGGAAGAGGAAAAGAAAGTGAGGGAGAGGTGAGGATAAGTCAGTGAAGAAGAGCAGGAAAGGGAAGGGCAGGGAAGAGGACAGAGCAAGGAGAGGGGAGGGGAGGGAAGGGAGAAGAGAAAGAAGAACAGAGGAGAGAGAAGAGCAATGTTTGGCACATCTGCAATGTAAAGATATTCCTAAAACATTAAAAATGCGCAACATCTCTAGTACCAAATAGGTGAGACAACTTGCTTAGGTGCTATTTTGAAATCCCTTACAGACACAACTAAGTGAGCACCAGGTCACATTTACTCACCCTTTCACCAGATTTCACTGATGTATAGTTCATTGCTTCTTTATTTAATTACTGTGTTGCACAATTAAATTAAGCTTTTTTCAGTTCTTCCTCTCTAACCTGTTACAAGGTGTTATACGACCTTGCACACAAACTATTTCTTTAGTCTATCGAAGCAGAATCAGGAAATCGTCAAAGCAGGCTATGTAGAAGAGTCTCTTCAGTTTAGGGGACACCAGCACAGAAGTTTTCTAGGCATCTGCCCTAACATAAGCCAAACATCCATTAACTAACTGAGATGATCTGTCATAAGGACAGCAAGGCAAATCAAACTCAGATTTGTAAATATGTTATTCTTGCTCCAGCCCTTCAAAACTAAAGAATAGGAAAGTAGTTTCACACTTTTTGTTCCTTCACCATTTCTCTTATCTCATTTCCTGTGTCCTTTATTGACAGTTCCTCACCCAATTCCTCCCCCATTACTGCTATCCTGTTTCTCACTTCCAAACTCTCTGGCCTCCCTTGCTTCTCCAGCACAAGTCTAGCAGCCTTTTGTGCCATGCCTGTTTCTGACCTGCCCTATGATGATTTTTTTTTTTTCCCAAACAGCATCTCACCTTTTGGAAAACAATACCCAAGGTGAGAGCTGAGAAACTGAAGTATCTTCTCACAGAGTTCTGCCCTCAGCTTGCTAGGCACAGAGATTGCATGCATAAGGTGCCCAAGCCTTCAATTAAAACTAGAATCTGGTTCACTGCCATCTAAAAAGTTTGTCGCTGATTCCAGCATATTTAAAATTTCATTTCTGAACTTTAAGATTTCTTTAAACTGATGAATAGTGCTATAATTTTGGCATTTATCCATTACTACTCCTTAACCTGTTGTCAAGTTGTAATGTACAACACTTTCTGTTCTTCGTTGAGTTTCTTCCTTGAAAATGGTAGGCATCGATGGAGAAAAACTTCATGTTTAGATTTTAAGCAGATGAATGGGCCTTACTGGACTCTGGAGAACCTGGTTAGTCACTGGCCAATATTTAAATGTAGGCCATAACATTTAATGGGCAACCTCACAGAGGGTAGTCAGCTCCCCCATAATGACATGAAAACAGTAGTAAAACTTTTTAATTTTACTCTGAAAAATTATCTAAAATGTTCTCAATATAGCCCACTGATAGATGATATACTGTAGTAAATCTGTGATATACAGAAAGTATACCCCTGTTTATAAAATGGGTAGATGCAGTTATAGGATATAATGCCTATCCTTAAGGTCACAGAGAAGTTCCAGTTGTAAACAGTTGGATGGCTTGGGAAAGAAGGTATTTTGTAGACATTTTGTTCAAATTCTACATTTATCTTTCTCTCCCATCAGTTAAAAGCAAGATTATGCCATGCAGCAAGAATAGGTGTGTTCAGTTTTGATGGTCTTCCCTCACTAGCAGTAACGTGAGTTAAGAAAGAAGAGGAAAACAACAAAATAGAAGATTAAAGTCATTGACACTGTCAGTGACCTCTAAGGGAATAATAATAATAATAATAACAATAAATCCATACTTTCTATTTCTCTAAGGTAAAAAAATAACCTTTCTATTTAAGCCTTTTTTTTTTTTTTAAATCTTATTTCATTGAACTTGATAGGAAACTATAGTCCATGCTCCAGGGAATGATAGCCTGTGTGAAGTATCAGAATAACAGTGTCTTTAACACAAGAACCTTTGCCTTTTTTTTTCAGTAGGTTTTTTTTATTATTATTTATCATGTTTTCAATTTTTTTTCTCATAGTGCTCTGGTTTGAATTACACCTAAGTGCCCTGATGAGAAAAGGAAAAGAAAATGAACACCAATACAGTTGTTGCATGAAACAAAGTTGCTCTCTGTAAAGAGCAACCTGTTTACCCAACATAGGCTTCAAATGGTCTCCTCTCCCAGCAGAGTTCGTTGCTGGTATTTATAGATTAATAGCATACGAGAAACATTATTTATTATGTGAAAGTTATTGGGCATTAATTAAAATAAATGTTAACATTATTTTGTTGTTTATTGACATTTCAATACAGTGAAGGAATCCATAAAATTCTATGAAAAAATAATGGAATACACATGTTGGTAGAATTAGATGTGAAGTTTAGATTCATCAAGCTGACAAATATGACAGTTCCAGTATTAGCAATGAATTTCTTATACTTTTATCAGCCTAAGACAGTCTTTGTTGAGTAGAGTGTGATATTTGTTGTTATAGCAAGTCTTTTTGCAGTAATGTTTATAAAACAAAAAACATTTATACCTTTGAGAGAATGAGCTAAATCCTTGGAAATTTCTGTGACAGATGTAAGTATTTGGACCTTAGAGATAAGAATAGAACAAGTTTATAATGGTTTCTTTAATGTAAGGAAAGTTACATGTTTCTTGTTAATATAGTAATCAGAACAGGCAAGCTTGGAGTGCATTTATGTATTTGTTTAAATGCAGCTAACAAATATTTTTGCACCCTTCTACTCCTGAATGCAAGCATCTTATTGAAAAGGTTTTCAAAGTTAATCATCACTGATGTGATTCAAATGAAAGCAGTTAAATATCATATTAACCTAGAGATTAACTGTAAGATATAGAAAGGTGAGTATATTAGCATCACAAGTAGTGGTTAATTAGGTAAAGTATTATTTTAGAGATAAAATAGTATGCATGTTGAATGGAAAGGATTCTTCTGGAAAAGAGGTTTGTATCTATCTACCTTGTGCAATGTTTCCGTCAGTCCACAGAAGGGCTATAAGGATTGCTAAGGATTTGGTTTTATTGGAAGAGGAACTTGATGCTTTCTTATTAGAAAGTAAACTTGATGATTAAAAAAAAAAGTTAAACATATCTTCACCTGCCCATGCAACCATACATCACATCTCTTTGTAATTTTGTATTATTATCATGAGGTGTGTTAGAAGAATGGCTATGCCTATAATGCGGGTGTTTAATTTCCATCATCTACTTAAGAAACACAGAAAAATGGCTTTTTATTTTCTGGATAAATGAGATAAGAACATTTTTACAATTGCAAATCAACAAGTTTCTAGATTCAGATATGCATTTTCTATTATTGAAAATTTTCAAAATCTCTTTCTTTCATATCAAAAATGTATCCAAGTGCCACAGCTTAAATTAATTTTGCTTTATGAAACTGGGAGGTAGGGGTGGGGGGAGAAGGAAAAAGAATTGCTTGAAAATACCAAAGCAGATTTCCTTTGGGGAAATAAAACAGTCATTTGGGGGTTGTCCAGAAATGTCATCTGGTCTAGAATTCATTATTTTCACTTGTTGTCAAATTTCAAAGTCTTTTGTCTTTTTTTTTGTTGTTATTGTTGCTGTTTGTTTATTTTTAAGGTCAACTTTAAAATGACAAATTCTATCCCAACAGGAGTACCTGAAGCATCTTTTTATAGAGAAAGATGAAATATTGCATTGGTTTTGAAAAAAAAGTTTGCATAATGAAAAACTCTTTTCTTTTGGCAAAATCATTCATTGAATGCAACATTAATTCTAGAACAGTTTTAGTCCAATCAAAATTATTCACTTTTCTCTGGAAAAAATCACACAGACTTGTTTCTAGTTACTTTTCCTGCTGGCACATATTCCTCCAGATCGCAGACCTGAAGTTATCTTAATATAGCTGTGCCTCTCCCCTGGTGCAGTATCATGTTCAGTCAGGTGCGGTGTGGTGGAGTTTGCAGTTTTTGATAAAGTCTGGCATTTTTACTGGCTAAGTCCAAATATGCTCTGGTAGTTGTTTTCACTGGCTTCTTTTTTTTACAGTTTCTCTCACAGCCAGCAAGAGCAATCATGCTGTGAGGGAAGGAAGCACCAGCATGTGCATTTCTGAGGTTGTGTCCTGCCTTTCTGTCCAGCTCAGCTGCAGTACTGGATTTGGATGGAGAACTTGTATGATGATAAAAAAAATTACTCAAAAAAGCTAAAAAGAAATATTTTTTTCAGAAATTTGTCATTTTTTTGATCAAAATACTTCTTAATTTCTTATATTAAAGAAATACATGAATCTTCAGCCAGCCTGATGCAATGTCCCTGAAGAAATCTGCTACAGATTTAACATAACATTGTGGCATTTTCATTTTGGGTTAAGGCTGGTACAACATGAAAATACCACCAAGGAGAGTCAAGCACAAGTAACTGAAACCTAACACAAGATCCAGTAAAGGATTTAGGTGTCTGACGTTGAATTGAGACATGTCAGTCCAAGGTCACTATCCAACAATTTTTGCTTGGTGTTGGAGGTGCCTAGGCTGACCCGAAGGCACTGTTTTGATTGTGAAAGTGTATAAAAAGTTAAAAGCAGCTTCCATGTGAGAAAAAAAAAAAAGGCAGAGTTTGACCAGTTCCTTTCCTATACCTCACTTGAACTTTAATGTTAAAAAAACAGAAGGACACCCAAGTCTTCTGTTTAATCTTTTATTGCTTTATTTGTTCTTACTCAGCATGATCTTGAACTGCACTGAGGGAGAATTCAGCCAGAGAGTGACAGAGCAGCTGTGTTCATATCTGGGAGGCCCATACAATTAATTACAAGCAGCCTGTTGAGTAACTGCAATTCAATGTGTGCATAGAAATAGGAAAAAAAAAAAAAAAAAAAAAAAAAGATTGTCTATACATCTGTCTGTCTGTCTCTGCACTGCTCCCAGTAACTTTTAAAGATTTTAATTTCCCTATGAGTCCTGTAAAAATCAGGAACAGGGGAGCAGGAGAGATGCAGGCAACCAAGCTCAGGTGTTACCCATCCCATGTGGCTTTCTGTTATTGCAATGGACAGTACAGGCAACATAAAATTAGTATTTCATGACACCATTAGCTCAGCTGCTGTTGGAGAAACAACTTTTATTATTATTATTATTTCAAACACCACAAAGACCATGCTCAGTTTCCTCAGCACTCATAAAAGCAAAGTGGAGGAATATGAACATTTGTCCTCACAGAACTTCTTTCTCCCTTCTCAAAAGCCCCTGAGTCACCATACAGGTAATATCAGTGCAATGAGGCAGCAAAGAACACTCAGAAATCCAGCAGAGCAGTGCTGAAAAATTGCCATACAGCTGCATCAAGAAAATAGCAGTTGTTCCCAGCATGGCACTTGTGTCACCCTTGTTTGAGGTTTTTCTGCACAGAACTTGCCACAAACCATATCAGAAGGTTCTAGCAGAGTCAGGAATGCAACGTGGGTGGTTTACTTCTCTGTTTAATCATAAGGTTTTTCTATTATATTTGATGAGAAGCAGTGTTTTGTATTTATGCACTGAACATTTTAACCACAAGACCATCCTTCTTCTGTATTATCTTTGATAAGGGAAACATTTTCTGTGTTTATGCACTGAACATTTTAATTGACTATTTTCAGCTAATAGAATATCGCATCTCCTTACATGTAGAAGAGATGAGTATGCACACAATTCCATATGTAATTTTTAATGAAGTCAAAATTAAATAAGACTCCTGATAATTAAAAATAGATACTATATCAAATATATACAAATTAAGAAAAGAATTAATGCAGTAATTTAATGCCCTAGGTACTGAAATAGTAATGCTTTTGAATAAAGGGGAAAAGCAATGTGAAAAACATTTGATAGAGTGAAGGTGGCTATTGCACATTAACTTCTCTGTGATTTAATATTTGCCAAAATGCAATGGCAGCTCCAGACCCCAGAAGGAATTTTTATTAATTTGTCTAGTAAAAATGCAAGTGGTTGCTGTCAAATGCTCACAAAACCTACCATTGGGAACCGCTGGCTTCTCAATTGTTTCATAGTAATTACAAGACACAAACTGGAAAATTTTAAAAAATCCCAAAGAATATCCTACCAGAGACAGCAGATTTACTACCATTATCGTATTTTCTCAGCAGGAACATGCACACAGATGCACGTGCATAAACACATACACAGATTAGGTAGGTTCACTAACATTAGAAAAAAAAAGATCCTGATTTTGGCCCCATGAGACATTTGTGACATGTGAAGTTTGTTTTAGACCCTTAAGCAAGCCAAGGTGCTTTGCAGGCTCATGTTTAGTTAGTCTAGTTATTCTAGTGGAGCACTGTCTTACATGTGACATGCTGGGTTTAGCACGAGAGCAACCCGGGTTTACAAAACTAAAATTGTTGTTAATTGAACAAACTATTCGCAGAAATATTGCAACTGCAATTGGGAGTGTAAATGGAGTAAAAAAATCACTTCCCAGTCCTTCATCTATCCCTATTCTTCAATAAATATGTGCTTCTGCTATTAATGGCATGTCTTCAAATGTGTAAAGCTGTGCAAGCAGATGCAGAGCTAGGTGGCATGGAGGTCCACAGTAACACTGCTATATTGACTCAGGTACCCATGCTAGTTCTAAGTAATGGGTGTCACTGCTTGGTTCTGTTGAGAAGAAAATGGTGCAAAAAAGTGCATACCTGTGTCACCTCACTGATTCTATACTCTACGTTGGTCCCCAGATAAGAAAGAGGAAAAAGTCCAGTATGTTCTTTGCCTTGTTTAACAGGCAAATAAAACTGATTTTACTTGACAAACTGAAACGGTTCAGTCCAGTCCAGCCTGATTCTACATTTTATTTAAGTTTTAATGTGGAAAAAAGCTTACTTACGATACTACATCATTCATGATTTCCACTGAAGAAATGAATCTTAACAGAAAACTTCCAGTTCAGTCCACCAAGATTTTTTCTTCAGAAAAGAGAGGAGAAAAAAAGTTTATTCATAGCACTTTATCAACACTGATTAGAGAAACAAAAAATGGAGACAGCAGAGGAATAACTTACTTGTTATATTACACTGCTCAAGTCAGTTTAGTCAGTCTTCCAAGAAAGAACAAGAAGAGCAAGATTAACAGAAAAAGAACAAATCATTTACAGTCCCTCTGGATCTTTATTCCCATACAGTTTTTCCTACGAAATTCAGCTCTTGCTGAGGAAGGGATGGCTCTTGTATAGTGAGATATAGTAACACCACTTGTAGTTTTAAAACAGGGGCACAAAATGTGATTGTGTTTATTTATTTAATTAGTGCAAAAAGGAAAGAATCAAAGCAGTTGTACCTCCTCTCTGTCTGCAACATATGAATCAATCAAAAATCAAAGGAAAACCTCAGCAATGTGCAGATTTCTGTATTCTGCCGTAGGTAAAGCTCTCTTCTCCCTGTGCAAACCAAAGATCTTACAGAAGTTTACCTTGAAGCATGCAGTCTTTTCTGATAATATTTCTTAAAGAAATTTCACTCCACACAACTGGGCAAGGTGCATGCATAATTTTATTAATGTGTATGGCTCGCGTCACCTCAGTGGGTTAGCAAACTCCATATTAAATGCATAATGCATTACCTTCCTTCTACCCTTCCAATCTGTATGAATCATATCTTTACTCCTTCAACTAGATGCTATGATAAAAGCCCCACTCTGGTACTTTTCAATGCCTTTCTTTTGGGATAAGCTTGGGACAATTTGATGTCAGGCAATTTAATGCAATGTACAAATGGTAATCTTCTCCTTCTTCCCGATGCAGGTAATCTGCCAGTGAAAACAGCTGGGAACCTCTCCATTTCCTTGAACCAAATTTCTCTGAAGCTTTAGTTGTCCATTTAAATAAAATGAAATTTTTAACTGAAGCTCTTAGTGCTGCTTACAAGTCAATTCATTTCAGCAATAACCAGTAAGTAGCCCCTCTGTACTTTTGGAGCTATTTTTCCCCTGCTGTCTCAAAATGGATATAAACTCCCACCGACTATCCCTCTAAAATTTTCAGCTTAACTTTTTCAAATATGTTACATTCACATTTCCCCCTCCCTCCTAGTGTGTTAAATATTGAGCTTTGCTATTTACAAGCCTGAGAATCTGATTTTTTTATTTTATGAAATACTTTCAATCGTAGTGATCCAGAGTTTTGCTCCTTCCTTTTTCAAATGCTAATAACTTCTTCCAAGGTCTTCTCTTTACTTTGTTAAAAAGTTTATTTTACAGTACAGGTGGCAGAGCATTGTTTTATTACTGAAGAAAAAGTACTTTTTTTTTTTTCCCTTTTTCACCATGCTTACACTGTGAAGTAGATTCTGTATTCAAATGACATAAACCCAATGGCCACTTCCGTGTTCACTGCCCTTGAAGGTAGCTCATACCAGAAGAAGAGATCAGCAGGTGTTTGTGAGGTGACAGACAGAAGGTTATACAGATAATAGTTTTACATCATAGCTAAAGACTCTTGGGAAGTCTTGCCAGAGGTGGTGATTATATTTTTACACTGATAGAAGCTGTCCAAGGTCTCCTGTTACTTTCAGTAACTGTACAGCGATGTTTCAGACTTCAGTGGGAGGACGAAGGAATGAAACAAACTCTGTAATTAATAAAGCATTATCAATATGTCTTGAGAAACAACAATATTATTGGTCTCATTTACTTATAAGAAATTTAAGGTTAAAGTTTACTAAAAGGAAGCATCTCTGAGATAATAGTGAGAAGTTTGATGTTCTGGCTGAGTCCACAGAACCACAGAAAGGGACCTTTGAAGACTGCCTAGTCCAACCTCTCTGCTCAAGCTGGGTCACCTAGAGCAAGATGCCCAAGACAATGCCCAAATTTTGAATATCTCCAGGGATGAAAACTCCACTTTTGGCAATCTGTTTGAGTGTTAAATTACCTTTACAGTAAAAATAATTTATTTTATGTTTAAATAGATATTCCTATACTTCAGGTTGTGACCATTGACTCTTGTTTGGAAGTGATTTCCAGGCTAATTTTCTCCATCATCTTCCCAGAGATTGAGTAGGGGCTGACTGACCTGGAGTTGCTGACATTTTCGTTCTTGCACTTCCTGAAGATATGAGCGACATTAGCAGTACCCTGCTGATTGGTTTCACATGTATCCTCTCTTTGTGGAATATATATGGTTCCCCCTTACAGAATCTGCTCTTTGTTTTTAGAGACATGAGCTCAAAAACTGCCTTAGGTTGTTTTAGATGCTTCTAAAGGCTTTATTCTGAAGTTTTTGTCTCTGGAGGTTTCTGATGTTGGCCATTCCATTAATTCTGCTTAAACCAAAGCTGACTCTCTGTATAAAGAAGCCCTATATAAAGAAGTGCTGTTGCAATTCTGATAATCAGAACACACAACCACCAAATTCTCAGCACTCATAGCACAGCGTGTGCACTGACTGCTGGTGCAGGGACCCCCCAGAAATCTAACTTGCTTTGGTAAATAATAGAGCTTATTAAAGACAACAAAACAAAGAAATTGAGAATTTTACTAGCACTTGTACCCATTTGCCAGATGTGGGAAGGTAAATCTGGATAAAATTTGGATATACTCTGAAGAGAGTTTGCCTGGTGCAGGAGCTGGACTTCTGTTCACCATCAAAGAACACCAGAGATTGTTCCAGGCACACCAGAAAAACAAAACAAAACAAAAATCAAAAGCACACAGACATAAACGAAAACATGCTCAAGAAAACACTGGTTGTTTAGTTTGCATTTTGAAAAACAGAAAGATCACATTCCCTACTGTACTTGCTGCCTTAGGTCTAGTTACTTGAAATACCCAAAACGGAGAGCTATGAAACAGCAAAAACTTAGAAGGTAAGGGGTGGTTCTCTGTTCTGCCCTAAAGATTTCTAAGCCTTCTTTTTCCAGAGGAGAGATCTTTCCCTTGGCAGGCACTTTTCAGAGCAAGGTTGACCTCTGCTTGTAATCACTGTCACTGAGAGGTAGAGTGGTTGCCTCTGTTACAGTGAGTCAGCCTCCCAAAGGGACTCACTCCTATCTTTGCTCTCAGTTTCCTTAACAAGGATATCTCCCAGGTCTTAGCTTGCCTTACGTTATCTTTCCTGTGCCTAAACTGTTACCACAGTATTTTATAGTATATATGACTAGGAACAGCCCGGTGACCCTTCCCTCTCCCGTCACACATATTCGAAGGCAGGTACCTTTGAGTCTGCAGTTGTTAGGCACAAAAAATCTCTACAGCAATTAGTCTTCTAAGTAGATATATTAGCTTTTGACTGTACGGTGATTGAATTCCCTTAAAGTTCAAATGTTAAGGCTTGATTAATTTATCTTGGCTCTTGGTGCTTCACCTTACCTTTACTGTAACCCTCTGCAGGCAGCATGCCACAGCGGATGTCTAGAACTGTTCAGCCTTTTGGATCTATAGCAAAAGATTTTCAGATAACTGTCACTTCTGTCTTTGAACTTGGTGTGGGCCAGATACCAAGAGCAAAATCATCAATTTGTATAAGAAAACATCTTAGGAGCTTTAGGTACACATGACCATGCTGCAACTCCACCTTCTGTTGTCTGTTCTCTCTAGGAATTATAACTGTTGAAGAGATGGGAATGTGTCATGACCACTAAATTCTGCTTTTAATAATTTCTGCTTGGGACAGTGATTCTGATACTGAGAAGACCAACACAATGCTAAGAAATCTCCCAACTAAAAGTTGCCCTAAACTTTTTGAATGACTTCCCATCTGGGCAAAATGCAAAGCCTTTTTCTTTTAACAGATCTAATACAGACAGTAGCGATTTTCTCTTTTCCAAGGAGATACACACAGTATAACAGCTCTCTGACCAAACAGGTGGCAGAAAGGTTGCAACCACAAGCCCTCTGGCCCCATTGAGGTTGGACCTGGCAAAGAATTGATCTGACAGAGTAGTTCTGAAATTGTGATAAATAAATCCCATCCCACTGAACTGCACAGCAGCAGTGTCCCACCTGGGTCTGCTAATTTCATTACAGATGAGCAAGGTCAGGTTGCCTGGGAGACTGAAGGCATCCCAGGCAGACTGGTAAATGGTCCAGCTGTATCTTCTAATATGCAATACATTCTGTGTTCTCCTCCCCTTTTGTCTGATCCAGACCAAAATGTGTCAGTGGAAATATGATTTCCACTGAATGAATTAGTCAAGAGACTCAGGTTAGGGTCTTTAACAAAGCCTTTACAAGTCAGTATTTTCAAAAAAAAGCAGGAAGAAGAAGCCACAGGTAATCACAAACATTTTTATGACAACTGGTAATCTAGAACAAGGCAAAGCTGTAAGGACAAATTCACCATTCAGCATAAAATACTTTGTTAAAAAGGAAAGTTATTTTTCCTTCTGCAAATGAGACAATATGATGGGGAAATTAAATTAAATGGTGATGTTATTCCCCTGGGGCAAAACAATTCTGTTCAATAAATTAATTTTACATCAGTAGCTCTCTCCTTTCTTGAAACTGACAGTAATAACCTGACAGCTTAAAGCTTTAATAAACTTCAAGAACCAGGAGAATGTCCTCCCTCAAAAAAAAAAAAAAAAAGTCAAGTGTATCATCACAAGTATTAAGAGTCTTTTCTCATTCATTACAACATAAAAAGTCCTCCAATTTAATTCTACTTACTGTATTACTTAACGAACCGGGCTACCTAAGATAGTTTTTGATAGCATGCAGTTTTAGTATCTTAATGTTCCCATTCTTCAGAAGATACTCACAAACCTCAATGACATTTCCCATTAGGTGGCTCTAAGTAAATATTACAGGAAAAGGGCAAACACACGGAGGGAAAGTATTCTGTCTCTGAGACAGGCCTGTTTGTTAAAAACGAATAAGTCATTCTATACAGGCTGCTGTGTAAGTTAAGCTGGAAGGCACGAGGCAGTATACTCACGAACTTCAAGGGTTAGGAGATCTCTTATCACCAGTATCTGAATTTGAAATAAAATACATGGTAATTTTAAGGATAGTTTTATATTTTCTTTAAAAAGGAAATAATTAGCAGTGGAGTCTATCCACCAATAAACCCAGCATGCTCAGAATCCCATGACAGTAGCTCAGTATCTTAAATTTTGTATAGGAGAGCTTGTACAGCTGCTGCTGTGTCTACTGAATACTGCAAGGGGAAATAAAGGACTCTGACTTTCTCCCTCGATCTCTTTTTATTTTTAATTCTCAAAGTCAACCCACAAGTGCAAATATTAACCCCCAGCCCTAGAATAAGTCATCTCTTTTATCATTCTTCTCATAAAAACTTTATGTTTCTCCGAAAGTATTTTACAACTGTGACAGAAAGCGCTGTGACAGATTCCGGTAGAACAGGACCAAGAGAAAGCCTGGGAAGTCAGCCAGAAATTAAGAATGATTCCCCTTTTGCACCCGCTCCAGGGTATGACATCATCCCCGGTACTTCGGTGCCTCCATACAAAGCCTTTGGATAAGAAGCCAAACATATTGTGCCAAATATCTTTGCTATTATTATCATTTTTCATTTGGGGACGATTCTGATAAATGATTTGCAAATGCAAAAAGGCCATTAAATGGAATAACAAGGAGTTGCTCAATTCTTCAGCTGTACAGAGTAGTTCCAATTAGAGTCTGAGGGAGGAATATTGCCTTTCTATCAGTCAAGTCTGTGACACAGCACATCTCTGAGGTCATGGGTCCTGGGTACTCAAAGAAAGATGTCACTTGTATTCTCAAATAGATTATAGAGGTTTGCTAATCAGTAAAAATAGGACTCTCCCTAAAGCATTCATTGGAGAGCTGGGCAGTAAGGACGCTTTAATGGCCTAAACTGAAGGCCCTGCAGCACTATCATTATTCAAAAGACATTTTGGAATGCTGAGCAATTAAGTTGGGTATTAGTTATTTCTGAGTATTGAATAAAACAATTACTTCTAAATGTTGAACATCATTTCAATTAGCTGAATAATTAGCTGAATACTTTTTGTTCCATTCACAACAACTTATTTTATATTATAGCAACAAACCATCAAAAGAAGAGGAAGACATAAAAGACTGCAGCTTTAAGGACAGGATATATTTTTGTTTAAAAGGGATAGCTATTTGCCTCATCCTCTTTCCAATTTCCCATTCTCTTGGTCTCAGTAAGGTCTACATAAATCTAGGAGACATGATGTCTAGGAGAACTGTGACTTTCGGCCTAAATTCTGAAAATGCAAAGCTGCTGGTGAATTAATTACAAGAAGAGAACACTCAGGTATTTCTTCAGGAGTTGTTCAGTGTCTTGCCAAACTGAGGCATTAGTAAGCAGTTTATGGACTGATGAGCTAATGTTGTCATCATTGTAGTCAATGATAAACCTTTCCTCAACCACCTGAGAGTGGCTGGACTCTTTAAGCCCAACTGAGAATGAATTGTTACCTCTTGCTGAAGTTATGAGAAGGTGTGCTTGCATGTATGAAAGTGCAATTGGGACTGCAGATATAAAAAAGCAAGAACGAAAAGTCGTTCTGGCAAATTCTCTATTCAATTCTATGGAAAATATTGATTTAAATTGATTCCCTGCCTCTACTGTTTTTCACTGAAAACAAACAAGAGGTCATTTTTAAGCCCTAGGGCCTATGAGCTTTAGTAATTATGGAAATTTTTTTGAAAGACTCAAAAGAGCAAATTGACCATAGTCAGGCAACCTTATTAAAACTTTATATTAATAATACCTAAATTCAGCCCTGCTACTCAGCAAGTCACAGGGTCTGGAAGATGGTCTTAGCCATTCTTACAGGGTCACCCAGGTGATTTCATCTGACATACAGCAGCAATTCGGTCTCCATTTCTTTTCCCATTGGGCTTATTTAACACACGTATCAGAGATGTGATTATTTTATAGTACTATTGGCATAACGATAATGTCTTTATAATAATAGTGATTTTACATTTTATTAAAAACATTAATAGGGAATTACTGCTCCTATGAAAATAGCAAAGAAAGAGAGAATGAATCATGCATTTTCATTCTGTAAACTTCATCTTTTGTCATGAAACTGAATGTCATTACAATCGAAGGACCAAATTTCAAACAAACATACCATTAGACTTTTAATGCCAAATAATTCAGATTGTTCAAATCAATATATGAATCATTTATCAATGTATGTATCTAGAACAATGTGAATTTATTGTTTATTCACATTTTTGTACCTCTTTAAGATTTATTGAAATATTTAAGTATGAATAAAAATAATTAGAAGATCCATTATTAATTGCTATTAATGCCATTAACCAACGGGACCTTTTGAAAGCTCTGTTTCAAAAGCGTGTTTGTGTCTGGAGGAGACTAAGTAGAAAACAGCTCCCCAGGTTCTCTCAACTCATTTATGGATGAGTCTGAAAAATCTCAGGTTGCCACCACACGCATCAGCTAAGACTGAGTCCTGGTCTGCAGACAGTTCTCCATGTGTTAGTTCTGCAGACTCCCTCAAACAGTGAGGATTTCTTCTCTCATTTCAGGACCAAAAAGTCGTTTTTCTCTCTCACACTATACATTTTGTGCGGGTCAGCCCTTTATCTCCCAGACCTGCATTCATTTTCACTTGCTTATTTCCTGATCGTCTTTTTCTCCAAGAACTGAATGCTTCATGGGGTTTGTAAGCCCATTAAGAAATATTTATTTTCTGTAGAGAGATGATGCCTTTGTAGTGTGAGAAAAGCGATGATTTACCCATATAAAAATTTCAAGAGCATTCTTATTTCAAACACGTGAACGCATATCCTTAATTACTAGATTCTGTTCAAGAGAAACATCATCATTAGAGTCCTTGAAATAAAGATGAAATAAGAAGAAAAGGATGTGTACACTTATTGGTTGGGATTCATCTCACTTAACTTTAGACATTTAAAAATTATTCATCTGAGTTAGTCATCCTTGGCTACCCTCTAAGTCAACTCAGAGAAATAAGCACACCTAAAAGGCATTCATCCTTCCTATCTTAGAAGAAGATGAATTGCTCTATAGAGCTACCCGCTTCTCTCCATTGATTATAAGGGGGAGCATAAAGTAAATAATTCAGACAACTGATTTTTAGGCATCCGGAAATTAGGCAATATGAATCTTTTCCCTTCTGTACTTGTAAGAAGGACTGGATTTCTTCCCCAGAACCTTGAATTAAAATGATATTGAATGAGTTGTTTTGTTCTTTTCAGTTCTTTTTTTAAATTATAATTTTGCAGCCAAAGCTTCATTTAGAGAACTTAAGCTGTGAGTATGTGATTCTATCCAGGATTTGCAGTGCATATGTGGATCAATCACTTAGACAAATAAATATACCCAGAACTTGGGTGCAAAGAGATCCTATACATGCAACCAGAAGTATGTTGAACTTAGCTGAGATTTTTCATGTATAAAATATTAATAATAAATATATTAAATATTCAGTGTAAAGAGAAAACTGTATTTCTGCCTTTCGAAAGCCCTATGAAGTCCGAATCTTTCAAAGATTACTTTTAGCATCCTGGACCATGATCTAAAAGCCATTGATTTCGTGAACTTTTCCAAGGATTTTCAAAGCCCTTGGAAGTTTTCAATTAAAACTGAATGATCTTTTGTCTTTTCTAAAAATATGTTCCCATGTATGCCCCCAAATATGTTCTGGTCATGTTCCCAAAATATGTTCACTGAACTTTTTTTACAGACTTTCTTTTTCTTTCTTCTATTGTGAGTCATAAATTTACTGAGGAAAAAGAGCTACATCTTTCTGATCAGTATCTTCACAGTAACAGTGTTTGATGAGGAGATAAAAGAGCATCACTCGGTTTCTTCTTCAAATTGTACACATTTAAACAACAGCCTCTAAGAAAGCCTTCAAATCATAATGGTATTAGGTATGGAGGGAGGAGTTAAATTTTTAATTGTAACTGAGATGATAACCTGCAGGCTCATATTCCAAAAGGAAAATCTCAGAACTTCTACACTTGATTAAAAAGTGCCAAAATCTTAGTCTACAAATTGTGATTTGCAAGTGTCATCTCATTCTTCTTTATTGAACATCACCCTAACCAAAATAAGGAAAACAGAGCATAAAAGTGAAATGTACTTGCATAGGAAAATGTAGCCAATTATTATTTATTTAAAACTTTGTATTGCACCTGCTTAGTTATGAGCTTCTATAAATGTGATATTTCACTTTATTACAGTCTTCATGGTGAACTCCTTAAGGCAAGTCTCACATATCCAGTAGGAAGAATTTAAGGGGTTTTGTTTGTTACAGTTTTTACTTTATTTACTAGATAAAGAGATTCTGTTGATTAGATGGAAGCATTTTGTCAGCTTGAACATTTCACAGCAAAAAATCACTCTACATTTATCAATATATATTTTGGACAAACATTTCCAGATGGTTTTCTGGGTCTTGGACTTTCAAAAAGCAACACAAAACAAACATTGTCTTTACAAAATATTTTAGCTATGAAAGGTTATTTTTTCCAATCACTGAAGTGATTTTTTTTTCATCAGTCTTGATCTGGTAATTAAATCCCTCTGGCAAGACGAATGTACTGACAGTACTTACTACTTGCACATACAGGGAGGCTAGCCTGTTTCAGGCATTTATACTTGTTTTAAGAGCTCTGTAGTGCATCAGAACACATATATATATATAGGTCTGAAATCAGCTCCTGACTGATTCCTGTTCAGATGTAGGACACATGGGCCTAAGAGGGACACTAAAAAGTGTTGATAACAACAGAAAACACGTTGATGTACTTTTAAAATTTAGAAATTTTATTTTTTAATATTTTTAATATGTTTGTTTTAAAATTTATTTTTTCAAATAAATTTATTTAAAATTTTACAATATTAAATAAAGTAAGAGTCTTGTTGTAGCTGTGTAGTCTAATGCCTTCAAAAACAGGGTTTTCAGGAACTTTTTTTTTTTTTGTAAATTAATAGGAAGTAACTATTAACATCATTTTTTCCCCTTCCTATCAGCTCAGATGCAGATAAAATGTTAGATTAAGTTCACCGCTTTCAGGCTCAAACTTCAAGAGCTTTAAAAGTCATTGACTGAATTACTTAAACACTTTCAAGACTGTGGTTGGTTCACTAATGAAAAGCATTTCTAAATACTTGCTTGATGTTTTGGACTGGTGAAGGTTTGTTCTGGTTTTATCATACCGATGGTTCTCCAATATGTGAAGTCTTTTATTTAAGCAGCTTTTTAGAGAAGGATGACCCACAGATGTTGGGAATGAGTTCAAGTAACAAATCAACTCCTAGTCCTTAGTTTCTGAAAAGATATAATCTGGAAAAAAAAACAAATGTTAGACTTTTGTAAAAAAAAAAAAAAACATAATTTTTTGCATATAGATATCTGAACGAGACAGGTGATCCTTATGTGCTAACACATTGTTAACACTTCTCTCCTTCAGATCAAATACTTGTGAATTACATTCTACAGGAAGCTTCAAACTAAAAATCAAATATAACGTTTCAAAAGCTAAACTTATCCTGGATCTGTCTAGCGACCTGTTCTCTGGTTCCATGGAGATCTCAATTAACGTTGTTTTGAAAAAATATATTATTCACTTTTTATTGTTCTTCAAGAAAGCAGAAACAAGTGGAAATTATAAGAGTTTGACTGCCTGTGCAGTACTAATGATTTCAGTGGAATCTATCACACTAAATTGATGGTTGTTTTCTTGTCTAGTTACCCACACTCCATGTTGTATGCTCTCATAGATGGTACTAATGAGATTACTGTGAAAAAGGAGAAGCTGGCATCACTCCCCACAGCTGTGTAAAGCTGGTGGTGTGGTTTTGCAGTGACTGGAGCTTGAATGTCCTGACTCACCCCGCAGAGCAAAACACTTCAGCAGTAATCCACTAGGAGGAATTAGAGGTGGCAGAGCCAGGCAAACTGAACAAGACACAGTATGAAAAAAAAACCTGAGAATGTATCCATCTGATATCTGCATCTGAGCAAGGAGTAGGAGAGAATAATTTTAATTGTTTTGCATCAATTTAGAAAAAGCTGAGAAGAAGCTCCAGAAAGTGGTATCCTTTCAAAGAAGGAGACTGCACAACTTACATGTACAAAGATTCCTGAGGTAGAAACATACAAGGGAAAAGACTTTACTTGATTAAGTTAAGTTCATGCATCTCATACTATCAATTAAACATTATGAAGATTACAATCTGTAGATGTTTTGAGATTTTTGCAGTGGCCTGTCTCTGTACATTATGCCATGCTATTAAAGTGCTTGACCTTTGCTTGATTTTACTGCATACTATGAGGATCTTAGCCCTTGATCACACAACATCCAGTCTGTATTTATTCAATGTACCATTCCTAATATTTCCCAGCTTCTGGTCCATGCCTGGGTTAAAGAGTACACACTATTAATGTACTTTATGGCTTCTATTATTATGTGGATGTTAAAAACTGAGCAGCAAGACAAGCTGAGATTCCTACTCCATTTTGCCAGCACACCTTCAAACTTGTTATCCTTGCCTAGAGCTTTTCTTAGCACAAATTATTGATTGTGCCCTGTCATGCTAATTTGTGATTCTGACATCTAACAGAAAATGCCCACCTTCTCTGGTCAAGCCAGAAGAGAGAAATTAACCTTGGGCTCCTGGCCCAAGTCAGGAGTATTGGGATCTAGCATCATCTAATAGAGAGGTTTACACGGCTTGCTTAAATTTCTTTTCTCTCTTCCTGTCTATAAGAAAAGGTAGCTGTGAAACCAAATTTTCCAACAATTTTTTTTCTGGGATCAAGCTGTAAATTAATACCAATCACCAACATCATTATAAAAGCTCTGAGAAAATTTTATTCAAAGATTTTATGAAGATTAAAAGTTAATCAGTAAGTATTGACCACCAGTACCCTTATTTTAGACACAGACGAAAGATGTGGTTTATGAAATACAGTAGTTTAGGTTTAGAAAACAATCGAACAAATAAAATAATGTATTGAGAAAAAAAAAAAAACTCTGAAAATGAATATAATAATATTAACTTCATGTCCAGAAAAAAATATCAACAGTTCAATCCAGGTACAAACCTGATCCTGCATGCATGACTCTGGTTTAGCTTTCAGCAATTTTCTGTGCGTGTTTGTTACCATCACCCCCATATTATAAACAAGAAAAACAGGAAAATACAATTTAAGCTTTTCTGAAAGGCATTCTTACTTTTGGGATAGCGTAGTATGACTTGTAATTGGATTCGCAACTCAAAGTAACCGTATGTTTGACCACTTTATAAGACTAGTTTTTGTGATTCATTCAGGGATATATGGAAGAAAAAGTAGCAGAAATCAAAACGTGCTTTAATGTTCTGTGCTGTAATGCTAAGGCTGTCATTACTATGAAAACAAGGCCTGTGTTAAAGGAAAGCTAAAATAACAACTGAAACAGCTCTGGATGGCATTTATACGGTCCTCAGGTTCATGATATATAGAATTCTCTTATTACATTATGTGGGTTTCCTTTGATACTATACTACGAATCGCACAGATATTCCCCGCAGCCTTGACACACTTGATTTCAGTCACTTCAGAATTCATATTGAACAACTGTATCTGGTAGATGAACAATGTGTCAAAAGAAAGCAAAGGCAAGAAAAAATAGAAACAATAAAAATAAACGAGAATTAATGAAAGAATAATTGAAATAAAATGATAAAGCTATAAAATGACAAACAGGGACAACCGAGGAAAAAAAATAAAGTCAAAGAGAAAATTTACAGTAGAATCATCTTCGGAATTAGTAAACAATCAAGCAACATCTCAGAGGTGAGCCTTTATCCCCAAAGCCTGTCCATTCATTTGTTCCCCTAGGACTACTTGCACAAGTGTGAGAAATGAGTTCAAACTTACTGGCCCATATCACCGGTAAGAAGAAAAATAAACTGGACTCTTATTTGAGAGAAAATGCATATATCTTTTTCTTGCCTTGATGTGAGTTGTCTGAGGACACAAGCTTAAGTAGGAAAACTATAAAATGTAACACTGATTACACTAATCCTCCTGAAATCCTTGCAGACTTGTCTAGCATCCAGTATATAATGTTTCAAATAAAATACTGACCTGCAAAAGCTTCCCTATTCAGGCTTTCCCATATAGATGCACATCCTAATACCACTGATCATTTAGAAAAAAAAAAAAATCACTCTCTTGACACATCAAAAAGCAACTCAACCACAAAGCAGATGGCACTTTCGATTCTTAGATGCGTGTTTTTTTTTTTTTTTTTTTCCTTCTGGGTTCTGTAAAAGACTTAATAATTAATATGGAAGAAAGATAAAATATGCTGGAGCATCACTTGAAATACTAAAGGGCTTTAGGAGTAACCCATCCAGAGACAGGGCACCCAGGCCACACCGGGCAGACTAGGAGGGTGCAATCTCTATGGGCCGGGCAAGACCCATCACCATGGGCAGAAAGGGGACTCCCAAGCACTGCCCAGTGTGCCAACTCCCTATAGGATGCGAGGGAAGGGCATCTTGGGACTGTGCAAAATGTGCTTGGCATGGACACCAGACAGGGAAAGGGAAGGATCACAGTGAGTTAGGGAGGAACAAACATTGTAAAACAGAGGGATAAGGAGATAAAAGGACCAGGCGCGTGGCCAGGGCACACCTGGCCATGCCCCACGCCTGGCCCATCTTCTTACAAAACTTCAGGCCGGATACTGGACAGGCCAGAGGGTCTGAGAGTTGGCTACCAAAGGGACCAGGAAGTCCAAGCCCGCCTGAGGAGGCTGTGGAGTCTGAGGGTCAACTACTGATAAGGCCGTGAGTCCGAACAAGGTGCCAGGGGGACTCATTTGCAGTTACATGTATCTGTATGGGAGGTAATTGGGAGATCAGGGATCCAGGGACAGCTATTTGCTCTTATATATACAGAGTTTCAAATATAAGTTTTAAACTGTGAAAAATGGCCTGTTTCTATTTAAGTGGTATATGGGCAAGAAATATTGTCTAGGCGCTATGTCCTTTAAAAAGATTCATCCTTTCATCGAACATCATTACTTCCCCCTATAAAGCAGGGATAATGACACTGATTTCTTTAAGTGACTTATGCCTCAATGATTTTAATTCTAGGCTGGCCTCAATTTTCTCAGAAAGAAAAAAAAATAGATTTAAGGCACATCTTGCCTAAGATCACCATAATGATATACATTTACTTGCAGATAAAAATAAGGTTAAACTTGGTTAACCATTTTAATTTTTCCCCCATTTTGTTTTCTTATTCGGAGGTGCAAGTATGCAATTTATAGAGCATGTTCTGTAAAATATTGCTCTTCTGTAGCAGTGCAATAATGTGGAGGAGGGAACAAAGCTTTTCCTTCCCCAGGAAAAATCTTTTTTTCCGACAATTTTCCAGTGTCTTTCAGATCACCAATTCTTTGCAGATTCCAGGTGAAGAAATATTGCCTTAGAAAGCAATGTGAGATTTTCTGATGGAAGTAATATATAAGAGCACAAGTAGTGCTACCACCAAAGAAGATCCCTGCAAACATCCTGTGTGCTTTGGCGATGAATTCACTCTCAAAAGCAAAAAAAATAACCCTTTTTTCCTTTGGCATAAAAACAATGCTTAAGTCTTGAACAAAGTGCTCTTTTGTAGCAGCACAAAGTACATTTTAAAAATTTATTATTAAAAGTTTCTATTGAGTTGAATATTAACATATCTGAACGTGCAAAAAGAACACTTTTTGTAACAATGAGAAAATACTAAGGATCTGCCTCGGTTCCCACTGAAGATAGCAGGGGTTTAGCCTTGTGTTTTAGTGGAAGCAGAGGTAAGATAGTGCTGAAAACTTTCCAAAATTGCCTCTTGATTCTTTCTTCTTTCCATGTGAAGTCCCAAAGGGAGCAAACAAAACAAAATAAAAAGAAGAAGCCCAACAGACTCCGAACTGTTTTCCTGCTCCCCGCAGCTCATGAAGGACTTCTGCATGCCCTCATAAATTCTGTGGTCGGGATCAAATTCCTGGAATTTCTTCTAGCATGGAATCCTGGGAAGGCAGCGCTCCGAAGCTGCCGCGTGCCGGCAGCTTGAGTACGGATCTCCGCTCGGAATCAATGGGGAGTTTTGTGTTGGGATGCTCAGAGCAGAACTCATCCCCCAGATCTGCAATAAGCTCATCACTCTGTTGCAGCAAAAGAGTTTGTTATATTTAGGCACCAGCTGGAAATAATGACTATCTCTTTGAGGTCTTGCTTATTGTGAGTCATGACCCAGTGATCTAAGTAGGGAACTAGGACAGGAATATCTGATATCTAGACTTGGCTCTGCACTTGATTTTCTCTTAGGGCCGAAGACACAAACAAGCTTTTTGGTGGCATTAAGGAGAGGACAGTGGTTGCTACTGAGAGCATTGGCTTATGTAATTATGACATTATGCTCATAGAGTTAGGCTCAAGTAGATAACGTATCTAGGCTCATTTACTGTATTATGCTCATATATATCCCAAATTAAAAAAATTAAAGTAGAAGAATGATAGAAGGACTTGGAAAATTTCATATTAGGAGTAAATAAGGAGGTTTGAACAGTCTATTTAGGACAGGAGTAAGCCACAGATGGAGAGACTGAAAAAAAACAGTACAAAAATACTATATAGAAAAAAAAAAGTGGGAGCTAAAGATGGAACAGTGAAAAATTTTGAAGTCAATAAAAAGGAAATACTTTTAACAAAAATTCAGTAGTGGAATTTCCACTCATGAGGTATCATTGAACCAAAGTGTGAGTGCATTTGGAATGGTGTGAATGCAAATTTTCATTTCTAATGAGAAACATCTCACTCCTAATACTTAATATCTGTTTTTTAAGTGGAGAGAAATAAAATGCATTATGACAAACAGCTATAACTCCCAAATTTACTAGAATTATGCAATCAATTTTGCAATCAATTTATGCAAATCAATTTTCCAAGCAGGATATTTTTTAATAGTCGATTATAGACGTTATACCATTTTTTTCAGCATAAATTCCAGGTTTTGTGTGCAAGAGAACATGAAATACTGTATGCACCCTGCGATAGAATATCCTGTTTTGTATCGCTCTGCATATCTTGCATGTCTCTTCTAAGGGGTCCTATGAGAAACAGGAGTAGAATTTGTTCTTTAAAGAGGGTTCATATCATCCCAGAGTTACTTTGAATTCTCAGTAAAGTTGGTCCATGTGGGCAGAAGAAAACTGGAAACAGCAGACAGAATTGAGTTAAAGTATATTGAAGGGGGTTGTTTGTCCATAATCTAACAACCAACAGTAGCAATTAGAAAAATGGAAAATATGAGCAAAGGTATGAGACATCTGAATATCAGAACCCGGATATTGATGTGGAATAGGAGTCAGGTAAAAAGAGGGAAGCAACAAAACAGAATGATTAAGAGAACTGACATGCTTAAAGAAAACAAGGAATTTAATAATTAAAATATCTGCTGTCAAAAGAAAACAAAAGGACCTGTGAAAGAAAATAAATGAGTGAAGTAAAAGTCAAATGCAACAAAGGAATCACAATCAAATAAAAATAGCACCTGGGTTAGGATTTTTAAAAGTTCAGCATAAAGTCTACATTTCTTTTGCCTTCTTGCTTCTTTGTACTTAATAACACAACCAGACAGTCACTTATTTAATTACAGCCTCTCTTCTTGCCTTCACTGCACACATAATTTCTATGTTTGGTAACAACTGCCTATGGGATCTTAAGCAAATCGCTTAGCTCTTCTCTCACCTGTTCCCTCCTCTGAGAAGGAGGAATACAAAGTGTCCCTTGTTCCCCACAAAGTGCTTATTTTTGTCATTTATTCTATTTCCTTTTGCTGCAAACCTTGTATGAACACCTAATAACTGTGTTGGTGCCCCTGCGCAAGCCTGGGAGGCCAGGGAGGGCTTTGCTTTCGTCTCCGCACATCGCTCCTCGTTTCTTAGCAAGGGCTGCTGGAGTGCAAGGTGTGAGGTGTTTCCACACTGAGGGCTTCGCCAGGGAGAAACCAACCTCGTGGCGGAGAATCAGGTTAATAGACAGAGCTCCAGCAGCCAGGGCGGATTTGCTGATGGGGAGGGTGGCTGCCGCTGAGGCCGGGAACGTGCGGTGCCCACGCGGCGCTGACCGCGGCGGCTTCGCTTGCCAAGAGCAGGAAAGGAGGAGACCGAAGTTAATCCTGCCTTGCAACTGTGTGTAAGAATCGCTGTCAGTATCAAAAACTGACACGAGCAAGGGAACGAATCCAAGAGGCATCAGATAAAAATGTGAATGAGGAGGAAGCTCTGCTTTTTCTTTCTTTTTTTTTCCTTTTTTTTTTTTTTTTTTTTTTTTTTTGCAGTGATCTAGACCTCCTATGCTGCTCCTTCCCATCCGGCTTCTCCTGGGAAAAAAAAATAGATGGAAGCTGTTACTAACCAGCGCAGCTTTCCATCGCGCATGGGGAAAGGCTCCAGCACTAAGTCGTTTAGCTGGAGGTTACCGTGCAGCCACACTGCTGCCCGTGAATTATGTATGGCTATTCAAAGCAGCTATTAGATTGTGTGCGCAGATACCACTGTACATATTAGATCACTCCAAATAAGGGTACCTCTGGTGAGCCTGGAAAAAAGTCGTGGCACAGACGTATTTATGGAAGAGAAGATGTATGGAGGTAGCTGAAGTAATAGATCAATGCACCAAAGTTTATGGGTACAAGTCAGCTGTCACAGGCATGGTTAAGGGACTTATGATATTCCAGTGAAGTTCCAAGCTTTTTGTCTTTTTTTTTTTTTTTTGAAGAAACTACTCTTTCACTTAATTGATAGACTAAACCTGAATCAATCACTCTTGAGCACTGACCAGCTCTCTCATTCACCATATGTCTCTGGATTTCTAAACACAAATATAAATCTTTTCATCACGCGCCCATTTGAACACAGTAAAAGCTTAGCAGTGGGATTTCTATTACTGAACTGAGAAGGAAGGCAGATGAAGAAGCAGAGGTTCTCACTCTGCTACTATCATTCATACAAATAGCCCTCTTGAATCACTTTTGGAAAGATAGGTACTCCAGGAAAAGCAGAATCTGGCCCAGGCTGTAGATATATATCATAACACAAACACTCCTGCTAAAATTTAGCATATGTCCTCAGAGCATTTATGGGATTGCTACATGTATTCCTTGCTATATTAGATCCCTCACAAAAAAAAAGAGGAAATATTATGAATCCACCATACCGAAATTAATTGAAGAGCTCCCTTGCCCTTTTGCTGTCCCCCAGCTTGTACAGCTAAATCCTGATCCCCACTGTGTCTCCCCCAGAGAGGTGACTACCCTGGCTCTTCTGCCCATTAGGAGCAAACAAGGAAGATGGATCGTTTCAAGTTCTAGCTTAACACACAAATAGCTATGTATTATATATATAATATATATACACATAAAAATACTCATCTACCTTCATATGTATATATATGTATATATATATATACATATGCACGCACACATATATGCATGTAATGAATACAGTCATGGTGACAGTAGCTTCCACTGGAAATAAGCTGTGAGGATTCGAGGCACCAGGGGTTGGAAGAACCTCTAAATAAGCTCCACAATCACAAAATTCATAAACCACAGACTCAGATGAAGCAAATTAGCAGATATCTCTATATCATTTTTTTGCTTAAGCTCATGAAAATAATGCAAAGTGAACAAAAACATTAGCACAATGATGGCTGTTAATAATGGGATTTCTCCCATGCAATTATTTGAGGGATGGCACAGTGATCGCCGAGGCTGAGCGATGCTCCACCTCTGTGAATCCATTCAACACCCCAGCAAAGTAAATTTGCTCTGCTGAGAGTAAACTCTTTATTCTTGTCCTAACATGCTCCATGTTTCACAGCTCAGGTTAGATTAGATTAAACTATAACCCTAGCAAGGGGCGAATGCATACTACATGTATATTCATCTGTTTCCCTAAAGTGTTCTCACAGGAAGTGATAATTATGCGAGTCTTCATTTTGCTGCCCAGTAAATAAAATAATAAATAAATAATAATTACAGCCAGGGACCACTCTGTGTGTTAAATTGGATCTGTAGCAGGAGGACTTCAAGCAGAGGTGTAGCAGGCAGCTGGCTGCAACAGCAGGCAAGTGGGGGCAGAGAAACAGGCATGACTCTCACCCCACATCAATTTTCCCTGTGCCCGAACCCTGCAAATTTAGGCTGCTCGGTGCTTCCCAAAGGTGCTGGGCTGTGTGCAGGGGTCATGAGGGCCAGCCTGACTTTCTGGAGGGTTTCCTTCTGAGTCTGCCAATTCCCTATCTCCCTCCTCGAGAATGGACTAGGAAACCCCCGTGTGGCTCCTGATTTTCTTCTTTGGTACAGCAAAATTCCATTTTCCAGAGGTGCTAGTAATTTATACATTTTCAGGACCACAACCATAAACAATAGTGGTATAAATCTTATAAATCTTACCTGGAAGATGAAAGCATAAATAAATAGCTTTTTTTTTTTTGTGTGTGTGTGTGTGTGTGTGTGTGTGTGTGCGCGTCTGTGCGTCTGTTTGTTTGTGTGTATGATTTGGGAAGCAAGTACCTGTAGACCTGTGAAATTTGCTCTCTTTTTTGTACACGGCATACTCCTTAATATACTTGACAAACTCTAATGTGAAAAAACTTCAGCCACTAATTCAAGATAATCTAGGTTTTCTCCTGGCAAAATTGAAGCAAATATAAATCACTTCCCCTGATGATGTTTACGATATTTATTCATGGACCCTTCAGTATGAAGCACTTTGATTAAACAATTTAGCAAAAGCACAGCAAAACCACCTGCTGTATGCGGAACAAGAACTGAGCATCTCCAAGGTTGTTACAAGCTATTATAGGTGTATGAAAAAGATGTTTTACACCTGTAGTCAGAGATCCAGGAAAGTGACAGCTATACAAATATACATGAGCAAAACACAGTGACATGGAAAACATTACATTCTCAGCCTTTTCTGTACACTTTACAAAAGTGGGAAGTTTTTGAGATTATCTACAGTAATTAGGAGTCTCCAGTTGTGTTTACATGGTTAGTAAGTGTAAAATATGATGACCTGCTGAGGATTTGCAAACAGCTAAGTTATAATGATGGATCGTGGGGAGAGGACATGTAAGATTTCCCAGGCTTCTGCTGGGAATACTTCAAAAATAAAGCATGTTGTTTTCCCTTGGGGTTTATAACACCTCTTTGACTTAATCAGCTTGCCGTTTTGCTCTCAAGGAGAAATTTCTCCAATTTTACTCATCTGGAGAATCTCACCATGCTCACAGTGTTATGATGTCTTTCCTCATGGGAAATGCTTACTTGGGGTAGCAGATAACTCCCCTCTAAAAATTGGTGCATTATCTGGTAAGAATAAATCGTAAAATCTTTGAAGAGAGAGGTGTTCTTTACTATCTATATTACATGTGTTTGTGTGTGTTTATATATTTATATGCAAATTCATATATATTCTCTATATATGTATGAAAATGCACACATATACATATATACACACACACACAACATTCTGATCATTTAACGAAACAGCTTATCTTCCATATTAAAAAAGCGTGAGGCCATCATAACAAAACAAATAGCATTTTATTCCAAGTTGCAGTAAGAAGTACGTAAAGGTAAGTTTTACATTTAATTTATATTCTCATTGTGTCCAAGCAAATTATTTCATTTCTCCATGATGGGCTAATGTATGCAATCCATGCTCACTTATTTTATACAGTAACATTCAAGTGGAGCTATCACTGACTGTATGTTTGCTCTTGTGTCTGAGAAAAAGAAAGCAGGGAGATGAGTAATGCTTTATTACAGCCAAGCTCTACTCAAAAGTGAAGAATACCCTTAGGCACAGTTTGAAATGTTACTATGGGGTAGGGGGGAGTTTCACGTGTCTCCTGCCAGAGCCGCATAAAGCAGGGTTGAAAGCAGGGTTGGGAGGTGAAAATGATTGAGGAGAGCTGCTTTGTAGCTTCAGGACAAGCCATTCCCACCTTTACTTGTATCTTTGGCTAGTGCAAGGTGAATAATGGGGAAAATAAGATTCAAATATTTAAAATATGGAAACGAAGTACATCACTTGACAATATTACTCATTCTGCTGTGGTGAGGAAGGCAACTCTCTTTATGCTTTCCACCCCTACAGTGCCTAGGGGCTGTGGGGACCAATACAACCCTTCCCTCCAAGTAGCCTCCAAACTGGCTGGCACCAATGGACAAGATACCTCCCACCCGGCCTCTGCTCCATAAAAGTTATTCAAGGAGAGTAAGATCAGTCAGTAACGAGAATTAGGCACCCAGGAGAGGGATCTACTGGAGGTGAGATGCGGGTGTTGGAGGAAAATCCCCCCCTCCTCCTTGCTATATGGATTAGAGAGAATCCTGCCTTAAACTAGATGGAGAATTGCCTTGCTAAAGCTAACTTGATTGAAACTGGACCAAAATATTTACTTTTTAAGATTTTAACTTGCTATGATGACTTTTCTTGGGGCTACCCAGAGGTTTATATTATCCATTAGGTTTTCTTCTTTTTCGTAGCCCTTTGGCCAAAACAGAGTTTCAGACTTACAGGAGCTAGTTTGAGTTTTCTCTCACTTCCTTGGCACAGCTTTGTCCATGTTTCAACCCTCTAAGGAGAAATGTTCTCAAGACCTTTCCTTTCCCATGGTAGTACAGAGCTTTCTCTTCAGCAGGCTGTACCTCATGTGCTACTGAACATTTCTGGTCTTGAGGTTTTTTTTTTGCTCTAATGACTGATTTTCTGTTCACGTTAATTTGTGACTGTATATGATAATTAAGATTTTTCTTCATTTCACAGTGGCTAAACATTCCACTCGTGTGGCTCACAAATGCAGGTTAACACACTATCTTTTTTTTTTTTTTACCATTCCAAGTTTATAACAGGCAGGAGAAAAAAAGAAAGTTAATACTAGTATGTCCCAAAGGCTATTTTTTTTTCCTTCAGTCTTTTCATAGCTTTCATAATATCCTCTTATTTCTGTGTGCAAGAGAAAATATTATAAATCATTTTTTTTTAAGTGGCACTTAGTGCTTCTGTTACTTCAGATGTGCAGAAATACTACACACCACTTTTCATCAGGAACTTGCAGATTAACAAATATTGATGAGCTTCTAAAATTCCTGTGAGACTGGTATATTCATATCATATAATTAAGGTAAGGCACAAGGAGGCTTTACACAGTTCTTCAATGCAAAGCTTTCTGAAGTGGCTTGCTTAATTTTTATGTCTTGTGTGTGTGTCAAAAGGTTTCAGAGCATTTCCGTATTCACTACCACTGCATATGTACAAGGAATAGTCAAGATTTGATCGCATCTTAGTGGGGAATTGCTAATGTTTTATAAACTGAATTCATATTGTTAACTACCTCTTTTATCATGAAGTGACTCGTTGCCTTTAACTTTGTGAGGGGTTCTCTCTTTGATGTTCTTTTCTTATTTTGAATAAATTTGTTTTTCAGTACTTCCTATCTGCCATTGAATGCTCTGTCATTTTCTGTCAGTTGCCTTATTTTTATTACAATGATGTTTCTGATTTTGTAATCTCTACGTCCCCTAAATGTTTTTTAAGTGGGGAGTGTCTTCAAAGATTAAGAGTAAAGAGCAAATTGTGAACTCTTTTCCTATCTTTTAACCAAATATGTTCTTCAGAAATTTGCATATATATTATGAGTGGGTCCCCGTTAATTAATTGAAAAAGGTTGGCTTTGGCTCCAAAGAGAATCACTCTTGGAAAAAAAACACTTCAAGAGCAGAGAGATCAGTAGCCACTGAAAATATAGTATCCAGCATTAAGATGTCAGAATTTCCCATATCCTCTTCAGTCGTTGCCTAATGTAACCGAAAGCAACACCTATTTTTACAAGAACATCCTGAATCTATTCCAATGGACATACAGACCTCTACAGAAAGTTAAAAATAATTAGCACCTTTTTGCAGCCTATCTAATCTATTAAATCAAGCTAGATGATGAGCATTTGTTTTAGCTTATTTTCAGTCAATCACTTGTATGTATGTAAACGAAGCATGACACTTACTCTCATGGACTGAGCCAATTTGGGATTTTTAAACAGAAGCAGAATCAGTTCACGGAAAGCCATATGGTCTCCTTATGATATCCTATTAAGCTAAGTAGCAGATTTACTGCCAGAGCAACAGAAACAAAAAAGGAAACAAACAAACAAACAAACAAAATCCCTCCCAAAACCCCCCAAAACAACAAAAAAAGTAACCCCTTTTTTTCCACTGTATCTGCTTTAAATATCTTGCTTTACAAAAGCAACAAAACCTTTGTGGAGTAAGTGATTACGACTACGTACATATATTTCAATTAACACCATACTATTATTATTGAATGTCCATTTGATATAGAAGAAAAAAATCAGGCAGAAACTAGACTATGAGCTAGCAATGTACTGCAATATCGGGTTAAGATTTTAGCAATATCTCATTAGTGCCTTCCGGTTTCTTCCCAATTCTTTAAAATGTCTGGAAGAGGTGAGAAAAAAAAAAAAAAAAGAAAAGAAATTCTACTAAATTCATACTTACACGGGGTGTGAGTAAAAATAAATAAATTAAATAAATAAAAAAGAGGTAGCTCATGCAGTCTAACAAGCTCTACAGTTTCTCTCACCATAGAACTGAGGCCAAACATGTTTGGCTGAGATTGTCTTCCCAAAAGACATTTAGTTTTGTATAAAGAAAATATTAGAACTGAAGAGCACATTATTTTCACTGCTATTTTGTTCTGCTGCTTATCTGTCCATGCTATTAAAAACTTGTGCGAATTTTTGCATTTGTATTCATCTGACTCTGGCTACCAGCTATTTTCCCTTGTTATGTCATTTTCTAGTATGCTATAGAACCCTATAATATCCATAATTTTTCTCTGCATAGAAACACCCATGTTCTGTAACCAGCTTACTTCAGGAGACTGAATTTCTCAACTTTCCCACTGGAAATCTTTATTTCAAAAATTCAAAAATTTCTGGAGTTTTTTGCTGCATTTTCTCAGTTTTCTAATAATTCTTTTAAAAATATAGACACTGCAACCCTCCTCAGTAGTCTAATATCAGTCTCATTGCTTTATAGAAAGATATAACACTGTACTTCTCGTTAACATGTCCCTGTTTACAAATCCACTGATTGCATGAGTCATCTTTATCAAAACATTGCATTGGGAGCTTGGTATGATTTTTTATGTACAATTACTCATAAATCCTGCTTGGATTCACTGCTTTAATGGCATAGTCCTTCAGCCTGCATATACATTTCTTTCCCTCGTGGAACTATAACTTTCCACTTACCCTCATGAAGATGTAGTTTGTTTGAATAAGGCACAGTTAACTGTGCAATTCATTTCAGTTGGTATGACTGACGTCTTCATCATTATGTACCACTTTGCCAATCTTTGTGTCACCTGCCAATTTTATCAGCAGCAATTTTATACTTACTTCCCAACCCCTGATGAAAATATTGAATAGTGCTAGGTGAAGTACTGATCTCTGAAGCATCCTGTTAAAACCACTCCCTTCAAAATGACAGTCTCTCATTGACAGCTAATTTTGAGATCCACCAGTTACCCAGTTTTTTGATCCTGTAATGTTCATTACTAAGGCTGTTTAATCTGATGTTTAATCAGAAGATCATGTGTATCCAAGTTAAAAATCTTACAAGACTCTACAGTTATTTTTATGAGGAAATATGTAATTTAAAAAAAAATAGGTTTGTTTGACAGAATTTGTTTTCCGTAAGGCCATTCATATCTATTAATTCCTTATTAAATCCCATATATGTTTTAACATTATTTTGCCTGTGCTGTTGTTAAGCTAATACATTACCATGCTATATCAAGCTGATACTAAACTATAAATTTTTCAAATGCTGAATAGAGAAGATGATAAGAAAATAGTCTTTATTTGAGAACCTGTCCTGAAAATATCTGTTGAACTAGAAGGGCTGTTTGCATTCTTAGATTATGTGTATCTACCCAGAATTAGTAGTAGATAGATACATAGAATTAGTACTCACTACTCATGCTCAGCTTACTTCTTCAGAGATATTTCAGTGAAGTCAAAAGTGACTTGTAAAGTGCATCATTCCTTCAGTCCATAAACTTCAGAAGAAATAAAGAATGATTAGCTCTTTTCAGTGTCCTAATCTAACTTCTTTGCTGTTTTTAAGAACTTTATGAAGGATATTGGGAAAAAAATACAATTACAAAAACCTTCCAATGCGAGGAATATCTTTGAGGACTGCAAAATTTGAATCTGCAAGATTTTATCGTGCTTGGAAGAATTACTCTTCAGAGGTTGCACAGAACACTTCCACGACTTGTACTGTTATTATGTAGCCTTGAAACTTTCTTCCTTAGCAGTTTGCCTGTGCTCCAGCTGAATGATCTTCAAGATTGCATCATTCTCGGTAATTCCTTCTTTCCATTATTTTATATACAACAATAGTCAATAAAACTCTGTAGAGCTTTTTAATTGTGTGCTCTGAAAATTTCACAGGCAAAGCGCCAGCCACTTAATTGTGCTAATTATTATTCACGCAATAACGCCTATTAGTCTGCACTTTTTTAAAGGGGTTCAATCAGCATTCAGATCTTGCTTGCTTGGCAGAATGTCATTATAGCGGCTTTCAAAATCTGGCAAGAAGCCTAAGAAGAGTCCATTTTTGCCACTGGGACTGCCTAATCCAGACATCATTATCGATCAAACTGACACATGCCTGCCAAAATGGTTACAAGAAAAACAGGAATCTACACAGCTCCAGTATCTCCAGTTGAAGTCTGCAAATGATAGGAATGAAAAGATGAAATCATATTTACATGAGGAATCTGAACATGTGCCTGCAAGTGTGTGGTTAGAGTCCCAGAAGCACATTTGGTGAAGCAATCTTTAAAAAGAAGGAAAGGCCACTGGAAGAATCTGCCCATTTAAATCAAGTCCCAGTAGCAGCATGCCCATTTATTGATCCTGGACATCTCCTACCCTTTGGTCAGATTTTTACAGACCCACTTTAAATTAATTTGCCTATGTAGTGAAAGTGCAGTTGCAAAAGTAACTGTACATATCAGCTTTCTCAAAGAAATGTAACTCCTCAGCATTAGGAATTGCAGACAGAACAAAAAGGCATTGGAATGTGGCTCCAAGTAAGGCAAAATATTAAAACAGACATGTGTTGAACCACCACTGCTGTGATCTGAACTTTGTTTGGCAATTTAAGGCATCTTGCCACCGTGTTGAAGCAGATCAGCCAGCACCACCTCCTACTTTCCTGCTCCCTGGCAATGATGGTTTCCTTAATTCCAGGAGAGCCATAGCAATGCTGAGCACTGTATTTAACAATTTCTTGGTGCTTTGAATTATGAACGTAAAATATCTATCTGGTCTTGCAGAGAAGCAACACAGGCTCCTGCGTATGGGCCTTCACAGTGCACCAAGTCAGTCTGCTTTCATCATTAAGCTCACTGCTTAATGTAGAGAAAGTACAACCTCCTTATCCATATTTCCTGATATTTTAAGCTCCAATCTCCAGGTATACACATTAATCATCTAGAACAAAACTTTTACTGACTGATGTGCTGAAATGACCATCCAACTGTTGCACAACAGAAGAAGTGAGGACAATAAGCTACTTGAATTCAGCACTACTTGCGTTCTCTCCCTTAATGGGTTTAAAAGCCAACTACTAGTGAGATGTTGGCTGGCCTTAAGAAACATTCACTGAAAGTGAGAGAGATAAAGCTGATACAAATTTGAGGGGTACAAAGGAGAGAAAAAATGAAGAAAAAAAGAAGTGAAAAGAGGTAGAGAAAGATCTAGAGAAAAACATTTGATTTCAAAATTAAATTTGTTGAATATGAGTATAAACTGGACATGCAATAGACATGAGATAGGTGAGAATTTCCAGGAATTTCTTTCAGATCTAGAACGTACTACAAACTTGCCTTGCTAAGACAAAGCATTACAAAAATAATTTACCCATTGCAAATATAATTTATAATTATATGCCAAAAGTTGTTTATACCCCAAAGAGATTTCAAATATTCAAGTCAGTTGAATGCTTTCCCCCTTCTGACACAGAATCATCTGAGCACTGAATCCTCACAAGGATACAGTTGCTGAGCTGGATTTTAGTGTTGAGGACTCTTTCACTGAAAACTGCTAATGAGTTGAATTAAATGATTATAGGAGTTCATGAAGTTCAAAAGACCTTGACTGGAAAAGGCTTCCAGATCCCAAATGGAGTTTCTGATTAAAACAAGAGAAACCAGGGTAGCTAAAATGTAATGTGCAATGTCAGACATATGTGTTTAGGTAGAAAATCTCTCATTTATTTTTGCTGCAGGTACCTCATTTTGCTTCAGATATTTTCTCACATGGTTTAGTACCCTGCCATTGAGAGTTGTGGTGATCCCTTCTTCTGATACTGAAGCAGAATAAAAACCTGAAGCCTTGACATTTTCAACAAACTGGAATGTTCATTTTCCATTTGGTCTTAAAGCAAACTTATTTCTATGATTTTTATCTCCTAGAACTTGTCTTATCTGATACTGTCTTTCTATTTTTCTTCACTCCTGTCCTTGACGTGTTAAGCGCTAGTATGCTTTACTTGAGGGATATGTCAAGATGAGCAAACTGGCAAATTGCAATGTAAACTGTCTAAGTTTCAAGGTGGTAAAATTTTGCCTCAGTTACTATTGCATGAGAATTCAGTTTATATAGAAAGACTATAAGATCATTCTGCAATTTCACTCTTGTACTGTGCACATGTTGACACTGTAATGAGTTAAGTGTCAAGAACATTCTCAATACTATGTCTGAGACAGAAAGGTTTACAATCCACCCACCTATACAATTGGTAGTATGCAAAAATAAAGGAGGAAATAGTTGTTTATGTGCTATTCTCAGGAGTCCCTCTGAAGTGTCACAGAGGACCATACATCATTTCAAAGGCAAATGGAAATAGTGTGATCCAGCCATATGGAAGAAATGAAGACTGTGGCATTGGAGAAATGCCTCCTCTCAGAATAGGACTGCTGAAATGAAGAAAAATCCTAATCAAAATTTGTGCCTTTCCTACCAGTTCTTCCCAATAATCACTGTTTTCTTAGCTGCAGAACTGTAGTACTTCATGCTTTCGTTTTGTAGGTGCCAAGTTAGCATATTCACAGGCTTTGAAAAACTGTCCATCCTGATTTTCAATGAGACAAAGAATCATAAGTGATTTCTAAAAATAAGACCAAGACCTTTGTTTTTTTTTCTTTTTCTTTTCTTTTTTCTTTTTTTTCCCTCTCTTCTCCATTTGCAAATCTTGGAAAATGCATGTGAGACTCAACGAACACTAATGAGATTTATGCTCTAAGTACCTAAATCACTTTGGAAAATGGAAGTTCAGTGCTTCTGGAAAAAATATTTGCAGCGCATTCACGGCCTTTTTATTTCATGGTTAATCGTCCTCCATGGTCAACGGAAAACCTCCTTTAAACTTTTTCTATTTCATGTTATCTTCAAACTATGCAGGAGCTCTGTAAGTGTTTGCTCTCCCTGGGTGTCCTTGTCTTCTTCCTCTCCTTTGTATTACAGCACACCCATTGCGCCTTCTCGTAAATTAGATCATCCATATCCCAGGGACTGCGTGGTGTCTTCCTGGGAATTTATACAGTGATTAGAACAATGGGGCCCTGATTCTGAAGGGAGCCTTTGGGAATTCCTGCAATATCAATTATATATAATAACAATCCTGTGTGTGAATGGTGGGGTCATTATCCTCCAAGCCACTCAGGTCCACTCACGTGATACTTTGAATTTTCTTATCTCCTTTTGATTGGCCGTGATAGGGGATGGGAAGAGTAAACAAACAGACGATGACCTTTCTGAGTAAAACATCTAAGCATAAAAAGATTAATCGACCCCCGTCAGCTAGTCATTAAATCAAATAAGAGCTTTTCTTGTACTTTTAAAGCTCAGATTTACAGTCAGGCAAATTGTGTAAAAAGGCTGGTAATACAGTGACGCCCAGTGCCACTGGGCTTTAGAAAGCTGACAGTTGCTGTAAAATAGTCATTAAACAACCTCTAGAAGAGACTCATCAGCAGATGCCCCCAGGTGAAGGAGAGAGAAAGCCGAGAGAATGAAGGAGAATCTAACATCTTAGCATGACTGAATTAAACAGAGCATATTATGCTGATTTTCAGAGTCAGCCCAGTAATTTAATTTTCATAGCAGTTCCTTTGATTGTAGCAACCATTTTATGAAACATTAATAAAACTTCTTTTTTATGTAGCACACATCCCTTTTCCATTTCATTAAGAAAAAAAAAGGCAGGATGTACAAATTTGCTGACCATTAGCTCTGTAAATGACAAAAACAAATGAAAGATTATTTTTAATGTAGTAACACTGTGGTGGGTAGACTACATTTGGCTTCACAATAATTTCAGCACACATTGGAAGAGACAAACAAACTATACCTGGATTTTCCATATCGTCCTATAGCATTGTCTCGTAAATCAGAATAGATTACTATATGGGTTCAGATATGCACATATACTCCTTTTATATGTAATTATAGCTAGCAATGATATATTTCATTGGAGCTGATTCTTCTCTTGCTTTCTCTGGTATAAATTAAAGAATTAATTGGAATTAATATCAATATAAAATGGATGTAAATAAACAGAGAAGAAATAAATGTAGTTACCCAGCTGGGATAGCGGAATGTACATGATTATATGTCTGTAGTCATCTCTCACCAATATAGGCCCAATGTACATAAATATTGAATAAATGTTGCAAAAGTTTTTAAAATTTTCTACAGAGATCTATTCTGCAAGTACAGAAAAATGTACAAAAAACATGGGGAAAACGCTTCTAAGTTTTCATTTATATTTTAGATTTTTTTTTTACTTTCTAATGTCATTTTTATAGTTTAAAACTGCAATAACTGGATGAATATAAAAAGGAATCAAGGGAAAAGGAAAAAAAGGTTATGCTGACTTTGCTTCTTCCAGTACTGTTGGGTTTTTCTTTAAGCCACAATTTCCAAGTAGATTTTTGGTTTGGAAAAAACAGCCAAACATTTTTTCAACAAAAATATTTTCCTCAAAAAATAGTGACACTTCTTTACCCATAGAAAATACATTCTGCAGACAGGAAAGACATGTCACAAAACATGTTCTCATTTGGTTGCGAAATCTGTTCTTTTACTGACTACTTCATTTAAATGCTGCCTCAAAGTCAGTCTCCTATCATAACAAATAGACACAGAAACTCATGTGTGCAAAGACACACATGTTTATATTTACTTATATGTATATTTAGTTACATATATACAAACATACAGTTAGGGTAAATGATGTATAAGACTAAAGACCACAAGGTGAAGCTTTCAAATGAGAAAAAATTTCCAAAGTTAGGACTGCCTACTTAACCCTAACTCTGCCCACCTACACCCAGTTATCATAGCCCCAAGATTTATGTGCCATTTTTTCACTCATTATGACTTTGTTTCATAAAAAAAAAAAAGAAAAAAGAAAAAAAAAGGTTTGTTTGTATACAATAGTGTAGTCAGTGCTGTTTTTGATATTCATTTCAATGTTTCCCTATAAAGGAAGAAAATAACTCAATTCACTAAGCACAGAGGGATCCAGGCTCTGAGAGAAACTATGGAGTTTATTATTAGAAATGGAAACACCAATGGGAAATACCCATTCTTATTGAAATTTTGTGTGTGATCTCTGCCTCTAAACCTCAGGTTTCCACTGGTAGAATAGAGATATATAGGTTAGTTAGAGGGCAATGCTGTAATGATCTCACTTCATCCAAAAACGTCAGGCATCTCTTTTAAAGCACCTAATGACAACGGGAGGAGAGCAGAAGGTGCTGCTGAAGGCCTGTTTCCAGCCTCATCAGAATGACATCCACCGGCCTGGTTTGCTGCTCGCTCCTGACTACAGAGCAACCTGGGGCAATCCCTGCTCATGGAGGAACCAGTCTGGGCTGTATGATGGTCTATGCTTTTTCAGAGGAAGTCTATCCCAAGCTTCTTGGTCTTAGCCTGGCTCCTCCGTACCTTGTACTGCATGTCCCTCATCTTACTTAGACTTTTGCAAGAGCAAGTCCTATAGCATGATTTTTTTTTTTAATATTAATTTGGACAAGGAAATTTCTTTCCTCAATGTTTTCGCCTGTATAATGAAGATAATGTTTATCCCCTCGCAAAGCACTTTTAGATCATCATATGACATATTCTGTGGTTTTCAAAATATCATAAAACTACTATAGATCCATTTTTGCTACCTCAGTATTATAGTGATAGCAACTGAATGGACATATAAATTACATTACATACTGTGGTTACTTTTCCAGTGTGGTTTTCTTCTTCAGATAATAATTTGGAAAAACATGTCAGTTACAGGTGGAAAATATTTATTATATGAATAATTACTATACATTCACTTTGATTTTTATGTAGTATTGTATTCATGCGCAGCGCCTTTGTAGTGTTATTGCACATTATACAAGATATATTATATTGCAGTCACACCATTTGCATGTTTTTGTGTGTTTGTGTGCATGCGTGAGAGAGTTTTATATTATTTAACATCTATTTTAAGTGTCAGTTTTGACTTACCATTCAACAAAGCATCTAGCAATTACACATATAAAATGTGTAGAAGTACCTTCCACAGAAAATCCTAGGAGCATTTACATAAAGTTTCTTCATCTAACATATACAAGAACTTCCTCTAATTACATCAAACACATTAACCCCTTATCTCCCATTTTAATTAAAAGATTTAATTAGGAAACAAAATTGATTTCCTTAAAAATAAATTAGAAAATTCATGCTACAGTCCATAAAGCTATTACTCCAAGCAAAGAATTTTGCAAATCACAGTGAGGAAAATGCTTCAAATTACAGCACATCACAAATCTGGTGTAGGGTGAAAGGCAGAGGAGGGCACCATCTTTATTGAAAGAGTGAGGTACATTTGCATTCATTTCTGCTATTTCATAGACAGAAAGCTTCACAGATTTTTTTTCTATAAAAATTATTCTTCAAGCCACTAAAATGCCTTTTCTTTTCCATTTTTTTTCTATAAAAATTATTCTTCAAGCCACTAAAATGCCTTTTCTTTTCCAGAGGCTTACATACAAGCAGGCTTAGGGACAACAGCAAAATTAGGGAATAGGAATTTGCTAAGCAAAACTTTTGCCTGAGCCTTGAGGCGACACACGTTAAGCTCCTGGTGTGCTCTGCTCACACCATGCCAAGGAGGAAGAACAACTCTAGTTATAGCGGGCAGAATTGTAACTAAAGGAGCAGAAAGGCGGAAAAAAAGCACACCGGGTTATTTTGCCATGTGCTAATCATCCCTTTCAAAAGTCATTAAAAAAGAAAGGGGAGGGAAGGAAGCTAAAATGTCGAGAAGTTAAGTTGCGTGCAGACTGGGCTGCAGTTTCTCCGAAGTTTAATCTGTTCTGCTAGTCACATAAAAAACAGATGCTGGCCTCAGTATTTTCTTGCAGTGTTGTTTTTGATTGAAAACTTTGTGAATGTTTGTGATATTGCTGAGAGCCTATTGGCAGATGAGCATCTCTTGCTATAGTCTCCATCATTATTTGCCTGTCTTGTCTATTAACGAGCACTATCATCCCATCGTAAGATGACAGCTGCAACACGTACTCAGGCGCAATAAACAGCTAAATGAGGCGCACAGCAATTTCACTTGTCACCAGAGCCCTCGGCACGACTGGCTGCACAGCTTGATGCATAAATTCATGAGGCTGTTGCATATGATGGAGTATGCCTGGCTGAAAGAGGTGATGGATAGCAGGGCAGCTAAAAATGGCCATCACCTTGACTCTGTCAGGACATTTTTTAAAAGTACCCCATCAGCTCTCTTGCATTCTTTCATGTACACTATCCCCAAGCTATAGGCTTTCCAAAGTATGATACGAGACTTTGCTGCAGGTTTTCAGATCTAAAGTCAAGTTTCTTCCATTTGCTATTAGATGCAGTGAATTCCATATAGGCTTCTAATGTGTAGGGTGAAATGGTCCTAAAGTAGTTGTTCATTTGACAAATAGCAGAGTCATAGGGTTAAATGTTAATGACAGAAATTTTCAATTATCCAAAAGATGTCTAAAATGCTAGGAAAATGCACCCACACATACGTATATACAAGCAAAATACATTACATCCATGGAAATGTACCTTCAATTGCATACAAAATTACATTTTGCAAAAAGCTATAGAAGAGGTTTATGAGCATATTATGGCAATTATACACTATGCAAAACCAAGACCGATCAAACTAACTTGCCATTGCATACTGTTGGATCTTGATTAACAATACATTTTCTAATAAACCAATAAAACTGAAAAAAAAAGAAAAAAGAAACAGAAAAAATCACCTACTGCTTGCAGGTCTCCCATATCAAACCCAAATTCCGATTTGCCATAAGTGCAGCATTTGATGTCCTAGTGAAATTCGTTCATGCATCTTCTCTATCTATGTTACTGGAAGTCATCTAAGGAAGACAAATACAAAGGCAACAAAATCAATGAGGCAGTTTCCTGCAAAGCTTTATGCATTAATCTCTATCACACAGAGAAATATACACCACTACAAGGGAAGGAAGTCACTTGTTCTCTAATAAAAGAGAAAACCCTTGGTAATAAGCAATTAATAAAGTTGTCATGATTAGTTATGCAATTATGAATCAATGTTCGTGATAAAAATGACCACTTTTGTGGCTTTATATGTCTGTGTTTTGACTGCATTAGAGTCATTGCTGCCATCCTTAAGACTCTGCAACTATTCTGATGATATTCTTAACACGTTTAAAGACATACTTTGGAGGGCCATGAACTTCCTGTCTTACACACTGTGACTCTCTCCTCCTCCTCCTCCTCATTGTCACCTCTCTTGTCTACTCTAAAACTTTTTGGTCAACCAACTTTTCCTTTGTCCCCTTTGCAATTGAAGGCTTTTGGACCTTCCTTTTCCTCTGTTCCCAGATTGTGGTACCTGCCATGGGAAAGGCCCCGCAAGCTCAGAGGACATTTCTGGCTGGGCAAACTCATGTGCCTGTGGTTGCTCATTTGGTATTCATATCTGTGAAGTGCAGATCAGGAACCCAAAAAAGCAGACATCCTCAGAAGACCTTGAAGAGACAACTATCCAGCTGTTTCTTTAATTTTTTTCTGGAATCCAAAAATAGGCTGGAAAATGTCGGCATTACATCATACTCCATCCTACCAAGCATTGGATTCTCTGTGGATTAGACAGCAGATGATATGCCAGAACTGTACCAGCTGAATTTCTGAAATCCTTACTTTTTATTACATTTAGTTATACTTTGAAAAAGAATAATTGGAGCCTAAATATCGATTTAAGTGACTGATTTTCGATATGGCATGCTGCCATCTGGTGGACGTTGCTCTGATCTATCTGTTTGTCCAGAAACATGAGGAACTTGGCTAAGGAAACAAAAAGCGTGAGTAGAGCTTAAGGAGTCCTCTGTGGAAGAGCCTAGATCCAGTGGCAGTCTTCATGTTCTAATCAAAGCATCTATACAAAATCTGAAAGCCTTCCTTATGATTGCACTGCTAGACACTAAATCCAGAGAGTGTTGGCTTTTTTTCATGAGTCACTTGGGAAAAACATGAAAAGCCTGTCTTTGACACTGTCAGGAAGATGATGAAGAAAAAGAAGAAAGAGCATTACAGTAGAACACCGAAACTGTAGCAAGCCCTAAGCATATCCTCCATGCGAGTTATCTTCTGGAGTGCTTAGTAGGTCAGAGAGCTGCTTCTACAGAAGATGTGACATCCTGGGGGGAAAATTTAATGAGCAATCAAGCATTTAGATAAGACCTGACTCAACCCTGGACAACAGTGCACTTAAGGAAATTGTAAATTAAACAAAAATGAATTCTAAGATTTGTGAAATCATCCATCTTCCATCAGAAGCACGTATGACACAAAACCTTTCTGAAATCCAGACTGCTGTCTCAAGCATTATAAAACCACGGGACAGAGCTAAGAGGTTTGGGAGGTCTGGTGAAAGGAGAAGGAAGAAGGGGAAATTAACTGCACATTTCCTTAAAGGTTGGCTGTTATCCACAACTTCAATTTTCCTAGCTAATGTGTTCATGGAAATACAGTATTGACACTATTATCAATGCAACATTTACTGTCCTGCATTTCAGGGCCTGAGCACAGCTCTTCAACTTTAAATGAGTGCACTACCACAGCATACAGCCTAAGAACTCCTGTAATTCAAGAACTTCCCAAATGCTATCAAAAGCTAACCGGAAAAACGGCTGGTTTCTCACAGTATGTGTGTATCAAGCTCTTTACAAAGTATTCTTATACTTTGTCCTAAACACAGTAATCAAGTTTCCCACTGAGAGACTTGAAGATCAAGACTAGGGGCCAAATTCTGTTCTTATAGTTACATGTTCACCTGTGTAACTGACAGCAGAATTTGCCCTTAGGACTTTAAACTTGATCTGTTATTCGATGGGCAGCTCGTGCACTGATCTGAGCACTGGAGTGATGTGCTCCTGTCAACCTGTGAATCAGAGGAATTGCTGCTCTCAGACAGAGGAGGAAAAAAGCTGCTCATAGATTGCTCTTGAAATTGGCTTGTGCCTTTTTTGGCAAGGATGGGCAAATATGAACACAATACTCAACATAAACTTAAATACTGCTTAGATTTCAGATAGATGCAAGAGAAATGCTTAGAAGTCATAGGATGATTAATTGAGTTTGTCTTTCACTTAGGACACACTATGGTAAAAGGAGTTAGAGAGGATGAAAGAGATAAATTTAAATGAAAAAATGCACACACATAAATAAATGCTGCATATAAACAAAGTAATTTTAGACCAGCTTCTAAGCATTTCTTTACTAACACTGAAAAGATATAGAGAAGAATGTTATTCCTTTTAAAGCTGCCTTGAGCCTCTGAAACAAAGATGATCTAATATACAGAGGCTAAAAGTTTCATTGACTCCAACTGTCATTACAAGCATTACAGAATTGACTGTTTACTTCTGTATAGATTAGCAGCTTCGTGCAATTGAATTTATTTCTCCAAATTTACTCTTCTGTATAAAATTAGTCAACATTGAACGTGGGCTGTCAAGATACGTACAGTAGAATGAGAACGGGGGGAACTTGGGGAAGACCTCTGAGCTCATTTTAGATATGAGTAAACTAACCCCAGCAAACCATGACCCTGTACAAACAACACTTGCAATAAAGATTTTGTGCACTACGTTACCTTGCAAAGAGTCTGCTGTGTAAGGAAACATGTAGACTTTCTTCATGCAGCCAGGCAGCCTTCCTCGCCAAAAACTTCCTTCACAGGTCCCAGGCTCCTCTCCTTACTGTTGCTTAGCTACTAGATTTCTGCTGATGCTGCCTTCGTGCTGCTGTAGGGAATTGCTGCTGTGCCAATGCTGCTGTGCCAAAAGACCCTCTGTATTTGGGGCTTTGGTAAGCCAGGGTAAGTCAGATAAGCAGGGGCTCTGGCACAGGGGGAAGCTCTAATGCTGGTGGGAGGTTCTGGCACCTCATCCCAAAGCAATCTGTAGGACAGCCCAGGTTTTGGTGTGGTTGGCACTGTCTAACCAGAGACTGCTGTGAGACCTGTTTGCATTTCACAAATAAAGCTAGAAGGTGCAGAACTTCTACTTGGAGGATGGAGGTTTTTCATTTAATTTGCAAATCTTATATGACTGCTGCTATAACTTCTTTAACAGAGTTGATCGCAAGACAATCTTACATAAGTCACTGAAAAATATTTTTGGTCATACTTAATGAAAGCTTGATCTTTGAACTGGGGAGACATATGTTATGAAGAGTTATAATTCATATGCATTAAAATAGTGCCATGAACACCATGACAGTCAGAGTTTCTGCTTCATAGAGGCATAGAGGAAAAGGCTCTCCATCAAAGTAGCTTCCTAGCTCCATTTAACAAACAGAATAAAGAAAGATGCGAAGGTATACATTCCATTTTACATTTAAAAAAAATACATTGCACTGATAAACTCCATTCTTGTAAATGAAGAAAGAGATCATTTCTGTTGCCCAGTCATAATATTGACATTATGGCATCAATTGTTGCTTAGGAAGAAAAAATTATAATAAATAAAAAATTATAATAATTTTTAAAATAATAATTTTAAAATGCTTTAATTGTCTTAGCTTGTTCCTGCTATGCATTTAAAAGTTATTCCTTTTTCAAGGTCAAAGAACACTTTGAAGGATATTTTTGAAAAAAAAAAAAGCACACAGTTGTAAACAAATGAAATAAAAAGTGACAGAAGATGGTATCAGATGTGCAACATTTGTGACAGTTGAAGCTCACAGAGATTGCCCACAGACTTCAGAATGTCTCCTTACTTAGCCCATTCACTCCAGGAAAGACCGCTCCTGGGGCTCCCTGGCCACTTCAGAAGTCCACTCCAGGATCTTTATTGAGTTTCCAAGGCTAAACACAGTGAAAATAATGTGCTGTAAACTGCTCAAACTGGGCATCCCACATGCTTGGCAGCCTGTAGATTCTCTGTAACAGATGTGTTTCAAACTGAAGAAATGGAACTCAAATTTTATATTTCCTCTTGTTTTCCTTTCTGCAATAACCCTTGTCTGTTTCCCAGTCCAGAATTTCTGATGAGAATTTCTGATTTCCCAGCAGTCCGCAAATTGTGGGATAGTAGTCAAGGCTTCTCCCCCTAATCACAACTGAAGAATTTCCCATCCCACTTGCTTTGCTGTTTTGCCACTTCCCATAGGGAAAGGACAAGATAGAATCCATTTAAAAAGATGTAAACAGGATTTTCCTCCTTTCCAACATTTTCTCAGCTGCTTCAACAGGTCCCTGCAAAGTCTTGTCCAGCTATTCAATCCTGAAAGTTAAAATTACCTCAGGTATAACCTTCTTCCACACTCAAACCTGCATCTCCTGAGCCTGTTTATATTTATTGTCTACTTGCAGCTGCTATGATAAGACCCAGAAAACTGTGAACATTTTTCCCACTGTGATAGACAAGAACAAAGCCTTCTGGAGCAAGCAGTGGATGGAAAGTAAATAGGTTCATGAGCTCTGGGAACACTAGCAGTGCTGCAGGCAGGGTAGCAGACAATGTAAAATAAATACAGTTAAAGAGTAAGAAAAATATATTTACTTTTCCTCCTTTAAGCTTTGCACTATTTGAGAAGGTTATGAAGGAAAATCTTAGTTCAGAAGGGCACAAAGCAACCTACTTGCAGGCAGTGCAGCTGCCTAAGAGATGGAAAAGAGAAACTGGTTTTCGGATGATCATGTTAGAGAGGACATAATCATGAAGAATGTGATCCCCAAGCTATTAGGAAAGAACAGAAAATAATTCACAAAATAATAAGTATCCAGAGAAACATAATTTTCATCAATACAAATAAATTCTATTGTTTTTTTCAGGATAAAATGCTTGCTGTGTGTGTGTGCTAGTAAGTCCTGAAAAAATAATGGAATAACCAGAAATTGAAAAGATTTGAAGGGGCATTTTACAGATTTGGAGCTCTATTTGTCTCAATTTGCACCTCACTTGTATTAGTATAAAAGCCACCGTCCTCTAGTCCTACATACAGGGCAGTACAGTATATAATATTTTTTACTAAGTGTGAGGATTTTTTTAATGAATAGTGCCTGGGAGGCACAACAAGAGAACCAACTACTGCATTAAATCAATATTGTGTCTTGTAAAACATATAACAGCACTAGAAAATAACACATAATCTGAGAAAAAGCTGGCCATGATGCATTTCTATCTCTATGGAATGCTACAGAATGTAAAATATTTACTTCTTTCTCCTTTCATTGTAAACTGTGTTTTTTTCAGATATTATAGTACAGAAATATTCAAGATGGAGGAATTAAAGCAACCAAGATGTTTATATGTTGCTGATGTTTGAGTGTTGAAAAAACAAAATCAAAGGAAATTAAGAATAAAAATAAGTGTGAGACATTTTGTTCAATGGTCATCAGTAGAGTCCTGTTCTCTTCCACTTTGCTCCCACATTTATCCAGCTAGAGTGGTTTTCATTGTTTTATTTTTGCAAAGCTATTGTTTCATTGACTCTATGACTCAAGTGATATACGCTTTTCTTAACACACTGTATAATTATCCCATTTCTGCTTATTTCCTCTTTTCATACTAGTATTTATTGATAGTTCTGAATAGCATGAGACTGGTAGCAATTTTCCATACTCCCATTCTCTTATGCCAGAATACTGAGATTTTGTGTTTCCATTCCATTCAGCATAAGGTTTAAGTTTTAATAAGAAGAAAAATGAACATGAGAAACACCCCCAAATAGTTCATCCCGTATGGGATGCTGGGGAAACCAGATTCACTTCTTATGCTTCTCTCTTGCTCTGTATCTCAAATGTGTGCCTCAACCATCATCCGTTACTATTTTTGGATGGCGCTCTCTCTGCTGGGACTACGAGCTTCTGCATAAATGAATGCTGATTGCCCAAGAATTCAAATTTGGATATTCTATATCCTGGTAGATAGTCAAAAACTGTTGGGCTAGAGAGCCATCTGTCTTGTGTTTATTTTGGCAGAGCAGAAGAACATCAAAAGAAAAATAAGCTGGTGGTCAGAGTACACATCAGCAGTATAGAACAGTGAAATGCAAGGCCCTAGCATGAACCATGAGGGAGGAGATTGAGCTGGCATCGCCTACATGAACAGGTGAAGAGGAAGGACCATCAGGCTATGAACCACTCTGAGACCTCCCTCTTGTCTGACTAGACCTTCTAACCTGCACCTGAGAAACCTTCCATGAACAAATCTGTGCCCAACTGCCACACACGTGTCTGTTTTGACAGAGTACTTCTTCCTTTGGCAACATCTGTTTTACCAAAGCACTCCCAAATACCTGCATTCACACAGCTTCAGGTCCCACACACAGATCCGGTTTAATCAACCAGGATCCACCAAACCAAAGACTGACTGCCATAAACAAAAGTTATATCCTCTCCTATTCTGTATGGGTTTTATGCTGCACTCATCACTGTGCTATTGCCAGCACAGTGTCAGTGATGCATATATGAATCAGTACAAATCATTCACAAGTTCTATATTTAAAAAGCTCCGGATGTAACAGTTCTTCTAGGCTCATCAGATGTTCGAAAGAGGGTAGGCGTGAAGGCAGGAAAGGGAAAAGGAGTGCTCCATTTTGAAATTCCACCAGTTTGTTTTGACATTTTCCTTGTATCAAAGCAGCTAGAACTCACTCAGTGGCTTACAGAGATTTGTACGTTGCCAATCTGATATGATGACTCTGCATACACCGCCAAAAATTATAGTGGATTTTTCAGCTCCGAACACAAGCAAGCTGATGTTTAATCTGGTATCTACTATGGTCCCAACTCTTTTCTGAGACATTACTGCTTTACAAGTGTATCCCAAGTGTTTTACAAGTAACTGACTGTTTTTTTTTTTTTTCCAATTATATAAGGTTGTCACAAATATACAGAACATGGGGAGAAGGAGAGCAGTTCTGGTGAGACAGCTGGCAAAGAGAGCAGCTCCAGCTTTCCATACATGACGGACTAAGTGGAGAGCCATTCTGTTATTTTACTGATTTACATTATATCAAGAAAATAAAAGAGTCGCAAGGGGGAAATGGAGGAAGTGGCAAAGGTGAAGGTAAGGAAACAAGTCAAGGCAAGAGGAAAATCTTGGGGTTATTGTGCTCTGTTGCAGGGAGTTATGGTGAGGGTGTTGTTCAGATCTTCCTCTCTGTCTTCATTTTATATTTCTACATTGTACAGTAGCATACTTTCATGTCCTAAAGGCATCTGCCCTCTGAGAATTGCTTCTGTTTTGCTTGTGCCATTATTGCAGGTCTAGTGTCTCTGATACGTGATTGAGGCCTGACTCATAAATAAGAACTACTATAAATTTAAGCCACTGCCTTGTTTAATCCCTTTTTGCCCACACAGCTAGGAAACTGACTGGAATTTATTGCCCTGTGCATTCTCCTTGATTTATTCAGTCAGGAGCCTGCTTGCATTTTCCTCTATTTGACATTACTTTATATCTCATAACATAATATATTTTCATTATATTTTAATATACCATGTGGTAAGTGCAACTGCACAGTGAAATTTTGGATCTTTCTGCTTATGGCATTATTTCTCATGTACAATAATATCTACTACATGATGAAGACCTGACTCATAAACAATAGTTTGGGTCACTGTCTTATTTATTTCTTCTAATGCTATGGCCAAGGAACTAACAGTTTGGTAATTTATTTGACGTTTGTATCAGACTAGTAAGATCTATGCCCCTGCATAGGAATGCGTGGCTCATCTGTTGACCCAAGCTATTAGCAACTGTGAGAATCTGCATTAAAATACTGAGAAAGTTGTGCTGACTCAAATCTGTAGGTGCAGCTTGTTAATTCTACCTGAATATGAGAGGTCTGCCTGATATGCTGTTCAGATAGAAAAAGAGACAGAGCTAGAGAACTTCAGAAAAAAATTGCAAGAGCAGATAGCCTGGAGAAAGGTGTAGGTTGGGCATATGGTTATGTAGTGCCACCACTTCAAATCTTTGAGCGGAATAGGAAAAGAGTGAGCCCATAGAATGCAAAAGGATCACCCCTTTTTACTATCCAATCTATTCCTAACATTACAATTAGAAATACTCAAAAATTCTTAGATTAAATAGTGTCTCCTCAAATTAACATTTCTTTTGTTTGCTTGTTTGTTTGTTTTTTTATTCATAGCAAATTGATTTTCAGTGAAAGCAGTGTTTCATACTTCCCCATGGTACAAATCATTTGCTATGGTTAAACAAAAATATAAAATAATACAGGATAGCAAAAGAAAAGTTGAATGATAGAATAATTATCAGATTTTAAAATATGTTACAGTTTAAAACTAAAATTATTTTCAAAATTTTTGTGTGAAAAAAAGGTTTCACTGAGTGATGTGATGAACAACTGCGGAGGTGCAGGCATGGAAGAGAGGACAATTTTCAAAAGAGACGCCTTGGCAGTGTGGACTGGGTATGAGTAAGTCTAGTAAAAGTAAGTCTAGGGGCTGTTGTACTAGATTGGCGTATCACTGAGTGTCTCAGCAAACCACCAGCAATGGAAAATAACGGGGAATATTTTTCAAGGAAAGGTTTCAGAAGGGCAAGAACCAGATGGAGAAAGGAAAGCTCTGTTTTATGGTAGCCAAGATACCAGTGGTCAAGTCATTTTGTTGCTTGGAGGTGACGCACTCGCACTGTCTAGGTTAGTTACTTCCTCTCCCAGGGCTCTCTCAACAGGTCTCCTGAGGCTAGTGTCCAAAAGTAAACTACATGAGGACCCTTAGCAACTTCAGATCTTATTTAAAGTATCTAAAATTCTTGTACATGACAAAGGAATGACTATTAACTATAGCTCTCTGGAAGAGAATATAGCATTGGTGGAAAAATTCTGGAGAAGAGACAAGCACCCACTTCAAAAGAGACCAGTGCGGAGAACAGTCTTGGAAGACAGATGTGCATGCCCTGCATTGAATTGAGATTTTATCCCAAGACATCTCCTGAGACAGAGTTTCCTGTTCCATTTGGTCTTCCTGCCTCAACTTCTACCCCAGACCCAGAAAAGTTATGTTAAAATGTCACAAAATCCTTCCCCCTGGGATGAGAATTTCTGGCTTCAAGAAGTCAGCATTTTCCATATGGACAAAAGAACTTTCACTAGAAAATTCCAGATCAACTTGAGTCAAAATAGCTGCTTAGGCGTAAGATTTATCTGATTTGACAGCAATATGTAAAATAAAAGTTGCAAGCATTAAGACATAATTAGTTCAACAGCAAATACTATGACTGAAAAGGAATAATTTAATTTTCCATCAAATCAGAGCGGTTTACTGTTTGCTTGTTTTCAGCAAAACAAAGTTTGACTTGGCTTTAGGAGGATGACGGCATCTAATGCTTTCTTGTGGTTTTCCAATAGCAAAATTAGTGTAAAGATGGTGATGCAAATACAGTTCATTATAGGGGGTAACGTACTTCCCTAAGAAAGTAGGAAGGAAGGATTTAAGACTCAATAGGCCAATGAAATATATTTCATGTGCTTGTATTTGGTATTAATACTAAAAAAAAGTCTTGCTTCTATTTTTTTCACTTTACAGGGCAATGTTCTTTGAATCACTTTTTTAGACTGCCAAATCAACTTACCAAGTTTCTCTATTTCTCCCCATATTAATTTATTCACTTAAACTTTCTAAGGCATAGAATAGTCTTCAAGGGACAGTCACTTTTATTAACATGGGCTACCTACATGGACTAAGCTTTGAAAGGCAATGAAAATGTGCTTGTGTTCTTATTACTAGAATCTGGAATCTTTCTAATAATATAATTTGTAAAGTTGGTTTTCACAAATATGTTACTGATTTTCAAAAATTAAATTCTGATAAAAAAACACATTGTTTTTCAAACTTACAATTCATGAATGTTTTCATTTAGTGTGGGAGAAATAGCTTACCTGGCATATGGTTAAAATGCCCCAAATCTCCCTAGTGTTTTTTATTATTTTTCTAGGCTTATGTGTAAAAGAATATCTTCCCCTGCATATTGGTCGTACAGTTTCTTCTTCTTACTCACTGACTGGCAGTAAAATCAAAAGAAAACCAAATGTATGTAGTACATACTGTACAGTATGCATATAGACCAAATGTATGTAGTTTTTACTAAGTAAAGTTAACAATGGGTTAGATTCTGCTGCCTATACTAATATCAGGTAAAACCTCTTCCCTTGCAAATATTTGTGCTTGTAATTAACTTAAGCATACAATAAGTCACTCCAAAGTCAGTGCTTAATCAGTCCCAGAGACTTACAAAGGAAATTAGCATATATGAAATACATTATAAATAATGTTATTTGCACTTGGGGATCCATAGTAAAATATTTGGTTTGTGCTTCTCTGTATACCCGAATAACTGGAGCAATATTTTGGCTTACTGTTCTTTTCATTAAAAATATTTTTTAAGGCAAAGGACTGCAAAACTGACTGGCAGCTTAGGATTTTACTTATCATACATTTTGGTAAACAAGAGTGATCCAGACATATATTTTCAAGTATATTTATTAAAAATTAAAAATGACCTATTGAAAGTATTATTGGTTCTAAATACACTATTTTCTCCCCAATTCCATTTTAATAAAAAAAGTATTTAAATCCTTCAATTTTCATTGCAAATCATTTAGCATAAGGAGCCAAAAATCACAGATACACATACACTTTATAAATCTACACAAAATTAAACGACAATGCACTATTCATAATAACATTTATTTTAAAATTCCCATTATTTATAATATTTAATTATTAATAACGAAAAACCTGAAACAAGTGTAAACTGACAACTCTAAGAATTTATTTGTAATTTCCCAAGACCAGCATTCATCAGCAGAAAGTTTCTTAAACTCAATAACAACCATAAAAACTTAATTCTACCACATATCCTATAATGAAAAAAAGGCACTTTTTGGTGTTCTAGGGAGATTTTGAAATTTTCAACTATATTTTCATTGTCACTATTCAGCAAAGTGATTATTTAGTCAGGAGACCAAAGTAGATGAATCTTGTGATCTATTTTAGATTTAAGCTTGCCAGTCCTTCTAATGAATCACATATCAAACGTTAAGCAGGTGCTTAAGCACTTTGTTGACATAGGCACATTTTTCCCATGCTGACTGAACTGAGGCTGAATATTAAAACTGTAGTCACAGTTCCATGCCATTTTAGCTCTGCTCTGAGCCATTCTAATTTATGGTGACTAGATGCCCCCCAAGGGCACAAATGAAACAGAATTAAAAAGTACTAAACAATTTTCCAAAATGCAGCTTCTGACATTATATATCGCATTATAATTTCTGAAGACAATAAATAATAATAAAAAGGAACAAAAAACAACTTTCCCTTCCTTCCTCTCCAAAACATCTTTTTGATGAACCACAAGGGAATCAAAAAAAATCACCATGCTCTCACTTTCAGATTTGCAGCAGTACATTTATACCTACTTCTTCCAATTTTAGATAAATATTCCCAGTGTATTAATGCTAGAAACCACAATGTGGTCACTTACACTTTTACAGCTGGTTATTTCATGAAAGATCAGAGATTATTGTCACTGCCTTACTATTTTCATATGTGTATGCATCAGTACGTCCACTGGCATTCCGGGTTGCCAAGACTCTTTTCTGCTGTACTGTTACTTTTTTCTTTTAGCGTGGAGATCAGTATCTATTAATATTGATTTATCAACCTATATATCTAATAAAAAGATAATTGCTAATGCCATGAACCTAGAGTATTAGCAAGTATCTTTTCTGGAGTAATGCACTTGACCTTTGTTTGTGCTTTCTTAGATGAAGCCTTAGAATGGTTAAAACTACATGCAAATCATTTCAACTTCTCAACGATGTGTTTATTGATATGGGACAAGATTTTCTTTTCAAAAGCTCTTTATTTATGCAACTGGTGGACTTCAGAACACACGTGCCAAGGAGAGCAGAAAATTCATTGTCACACTCTTTTCTGGGATTGTTGCCATCAATATAGACCACCATCCTATCACAGATGAGTTACAAGATATAAAAAGTGCAGAACTCGTGAAGCAAAAAAAAGGCAGAACTGGTAGGCTCTTTATGTAGATTCAGTTGTGATCTGCATGGTAGAGGCAGACATATCAGTGCATTTTTGGCTATAGCTATGGTTGAATCTGATACACCTACCTACCTACTCATTCAAGTGAGTATCTTCACAAAGAAGGGAAATGCGTCAATTTTCTTCATAAATTAAGAAAGCAAACCAAACCAAACACTAGGCATTCACCTTGCATTTTCTCTATAGATTTTATTTTCTGTGTAAATATGGCTAAAATATTACTACTGAGTGTTGGCCAAGCCATTTGTGAGCCCATAAACTTTGATTGATGGACATTGGTAGGAAAGGACCGAAAGATCTTGTATCTGAAGATGATGTACTGAATGACTCATGATAGTTTACGATGATGTTTAAAGCCTTAACAGTACTGCTTGTTTCTGTGTAAGAGCTGATTTTATTACCTGGACTAAAGGCCACTGACATTTTGGTTCCATAAAACATACATATATCCATTGGAACAGGTTTACATTCAGAATATGAAAAGCCACGGTTAGGACTGTGCTCAAGCACTGTTGAAATGATATAAAATAACTGTTTCCTTGTAAGAAACACCTTGGGATCATTGTAACATGAAAAATAAGATATTGATGTGCTGCTGTATCTTCATCAACGGATTCTATGTGCCTATGTTTTACTTACACTTGAAAAGCACGATGGGCTATGTGATTTACTCGGTCCATATTTCATTTGAATACTGCTTTAAGACTGAAAGCTTTGGAAACAGATATTTATTATAGGGAAATCACTAAGAACAGTGGCCCCATACTATGAGAGAGGAGAATTAATATCATCTTAAACAGTATATTTTACTTTAGTCCTCTTTGTTGGGTTTTAAGTCACAAAGAGTCTAAAGGGTTTCCCAGCAGTCTGTGAAATGCTCTGTGCTGAAGGTCTCCAGTCCTGAGGTGCACAAATATTATATTGAAATTGTAATTCCTTCTAGCTTGAGAGCACCCAAGGAAGATCAGTTCTGAGTTTTGTTGCATTCGTTTAATTGTTGCACAAATTCTTTACTCCAAATTGCCACAGTTTCAAGTGGTGAAGAGCATCCCCTCTAACGTTTTGCTTTCATGTCAAAAATACAATTATTTTATTTCACACATAGCTGATTAAAAATCTTTCCCCAAGTATATGTAGGGTTAACAACAATCAAAGCATTTTTTGAAAGTTGTGAAAAGCCTTTAATACTTGCAAACACTAACCGATGTGTCCTCATTGAACGCGACAGACAAACTGAAGGTCAGAAGATATTTATTTAATGCAGGTGATTTAAAATACTGTGAATGATTTTTCAGTACACCCTAACTTTTATAATTTTATATTTTTGAAAGTTTATCAGTGAGAATGAAGGAAAAAAAAAGGATTCTGTCAAGTGAGCTGGTGTTTTGAGCAATGCTACTCAAGCAGCACATGACAGTGATGGACACATGATTATTTGTACTAGAAAACTGATATTCTGAGTAGCTTCATATCAAGGGAGAATGAGCAAAAAAATCTTAAAATCTGACTGGTCATGATTCTTAGTGGAGATAGAGCAATGGATAGAGGAAGGTTGCAGTTTTTCTAACCAGAGTTTGGACCAAACGCCTCACCTATCACTTCTCGTAACAACTCACCCATTCAAAATATTTCTAAACAAAAACAAGAAAAAAGCAGAAACGATTGTTTTAAGCCTTTGGCTTTGCATATCTGAAGCATCCTGTGGTTTGGTGGCTGACCCCACTTCCTTCCACTGCGATCAGCACAAACATCATATCCATGACTCACACTAGCAGAACGGTCCAGCTGTAAAGGCATCACTGCCTTTTAATGCAGACCTTTTGTGAATATGGAAAACCTCAGCCTTTGGTAAGCTTTTCACAAAATGGGTGATCCACCATAATCACACAGAGCAGGAGGTACTTTAAACCCCTTTTGGAAATAAAAATAATAAAAAAATATTTGCAGAAATTCCTGCTGTACTGCAAGCTGAAACATCATCCCTTCCGCCCGTTCTCAGCCCAGGTTAAGAAATCTGTAATACTTCTGTCTTTTCCAGTACTATCAGTGAAAAATATTGTATGCTCTATATACACATATTTCTCCAAAGAAATATCTCTAAATTCTTTACAGAATTCTGTAAGAAGCCCATCAGAGCTCACTTTAGAGTCTATACTAACAAATGTTATTAAAATTATATACAATACTTAGAAAATGTATCCCTTCCATTTTTGCAAATCTGTCTGCATACGGATGCAATCCTTTTACAAGGAAAAAGTCGCATCCTTTCACTGAAATATCGCCAGCATACCGAGGTGCCACAGCAATCACGCATAGTAATGTTGACAGATATGCGGCCAGATTATATATAAACGTGTATCCATAACAGTGTGCACAGCGAAGACTGTGATTTAGTTTTCAATTCCACTAGCTGCGTCCCACCACTCCCGTGAGACCCACTGATCACTCAGGGCTGCATTTTGGGGCGATTGGTCCATTTTTGCACCGTCTTGCTCCTTTGCGAGTGCCAACAGTGTCGCGCTTTGCATGACATGGTTGCAGTCCCCGCTGCAGGCTGCTCTCCCCGCTGGCCAGGGCTCGCTCGTTTTGATATTGCTTGTGCTCAGTGGGCAGCCAAGTCAGGCTGGCTGATGGCTCCCTCGATTCTCATCGCTCCCACTGTGCTCAAGGTTGCAGTGCGTTAGTCGCAACACAAATAGGAAGTTAAAAGTGTACACAAAGTGTTCATTTGGATAACACATGCAGATGAATTCACAAAATCTCTCCAAGACAACTTTATGATATTTATGTGATAAAGTTATACCCAGGAACTGGTATTTGTGATGTCCGGTTAACTTATTTTTATGAAAAAAAAAGGATTATTTGCATAAAACAAAAATTGAAATATTTTCTGAAATGTGTCAATGTGTACATTTATAAAAGTGAGTTACTAGAAGGTATTTATAAAGGTGTTATAAAGGTGTTTATATAAAACGTATACTTAAAGGTATTTGTTACTCTTTAAAATATAAGTCTAAGTAGCCACAGTTCTACCTGTTTAGTCCATGAAATATCAATTTAAAAATTGCTGTCAAGGTCCTGATCTTTGGGAATCCTTGCTTTCAAGAATTATTTGTTGTCCATTTGCTTTCCATAAGTAAAAAAAAGAGAAGGAGGGAGGCTAGGTAATGCCATGACTTTTGAGATACAATGCAAAGTGACAAACAGCAGGGCATGTCATTGTAATTTTTCTGTATTGCAACATAAGCAATGCTGAAATCTAAAGAATCTATAAATGAACCTTTCAACACTCCAAATTGTCTACACTATGAACCTAGAGGTTTTTGTGGTAGATTAAAATGCCCTTTTAAACAGTCCAGTCAACATTAACAAATGTAATATAATTCATTACATATAATCTGAGTGTTACAATGTATTTTACTGAATTCATTTTACATTAATTTCTGTATTCTGAGTTTTATTGAGTATAAACAAAAAATTTAATTTCCTTCTAATTAACTTGCTCCATCTCATGGTTGCTGTCAATGAAGTCATGCTAGTTTTTGTGGTTTTCAGATCTGCACAACAGGTTTCCTTATGATCACAGAAACAAGGAGCTGCTTGAGGAGGAGGAGGAGAAATCCTGAATTTTCAGTTTCTCCATTATCCATCTGCCACAGAATCTGAGATACACACAAAGGCAGCTTTAAAGCATCTTGAAGGTTCATATGGATGGATCATTCTTGGGCTTGTTTTACCATCAGTGACAGAGGATTCAAAACTCTTCTTAATTACACCCAGCCTTTCCAGAAAAAAAAAAAAAAAAAAAAGTATTATTCTAAGAGCTCAAGTATATTGGGCCTGTTCCACGCAGAGTACCTCTGAAGAAGTGGAAATTCAGACCTCTCTGATCAAATGCCAGCTTCTTTTGGAACATCCTCAGGGTCCTTTCTACAGGCTGAATACAACTGTTTGCAGCATCTTCCTGATCCTGAAGCACTAAGTGAAGCCATAAACACATGTCTGAAAAGAGGGCCTACCCTTTTTAGTGAAAATGCCATTCCTTTTAAAAATGGAAACAGAGATGAGAAAGAAATACAGACAGGTTATAGAAAAAAAAAAAAGAAGAAGATATTTCTGCGAAGGAAAGTATGTTCTTATTTTTCAAAAGCAATATCGACAAGAGTTGTTCTGCTGTCCATCTCTCTGCAATAGATATTAACATCATGCATAAAATATATTAAAATGATGCTAAATTATCAGAAATTTCTAAGTGGCCAATTTAATACGGCATGGGCTACATTTCATGTATGACAACAAATGCCTCTATTACATAACAACTGATTTCCTTTTACATTAATTTTAATGTTCATTGTCTTTTTCTTCTTTCTTTTGTTCTGCTTCCTTTTCCCTTTAACCAAATACTTTCTCTTAAGTGGAGCTCAATAGGGACAGGGAGCTTTAACTTGCGCTGAGGTAAAATTTGGAGTCTGCTCTATACATTAAACAGTACATAAAAAAAAAAAAACACTACACTCCACACGTGGACTTTGTCTGCATGCAGTAAGGATTCCCTCATTACCATGATGAAATCACCTGTATCTGATCAAGATGAATTCCAAAAGCCTGATGATAAATTCCCTCTCTCCTAGAAAAGGATACAAAAAGCGAGATCTCTCTATTGGCATTTATCTTCTCTGATGTGGAGGGATAAGTCAAGTGCAATAGTCACCAGTGACTTATCAGTTCTTTCCTCACAGGTGAAGATGAATATCATAAGGGAAATAAGCCATCATGTGCATATATTATTATGTCCATAATTCTGTGCATGAATAAGAAGATGTTAAACACATTATAAATATTTGATTTCTCCTTTATGTTTTTTTTTGAACTGAGACTAAGTTAAAAAAATTGGAAGGATCTGTAAGTCCATGCTTTAAAGAAAGGCTTCAAAATCTTTAATTTTCCTCAGTACTGCTGCCTGTCATCAGAAAACAGGCATCACCTTTGCTTCTGTTGATTGAGAATCGTTTGACTAAAGCATTAGACTGGGATAATGGGTACCTGAAATTTAGCTACTTGTTGCTCTTCCCTTCTTGGATACTTAACTTCTGTTTCTCAGTTTTCCATGTAGCAAGTGTGATATTCAAAGCTCTTGCATCTTCAGGTGCTGAGTGAGCACGTCAGAGGCCATAGGGTCAAACAGCACCATAATAGAAGACATGTACCTGTTTTGGACACATATATGATATTTGAATGTCACATTTTAAAATGCACCTAAAGATAATAAATTATCTCCAGATTATCTACATCAGGTCAGAAAAAAATTTATCCATTAGCCCATTTATAAATGGGCTAAAATCCTGCAGGAAAAGAAGTGGGGTGCTGGCATAGGACTAGTCTGTCATGGTTGAGCCATCAGTGACACCACCAGCAGAGCTCGCAGCAGTGGAGGCTCCGCTCCTGGGACCACAGAGATCGATCTGTCCCCTCCTGCTCCCTCTCCCACTGGCTGGGACACACTGGGTGATGCCTTGAACTGCTAAACCCAGCTCTCGTGTGTGTGATTTCTTAGCTGAGAAACAATTGCTTTGCACTTTAAAGGTGGGTATCTACCCTTGCCAACCCTGTGCTCCCAGCCTAACAACCCAAAAGAGAGTCCCCAACACTCCAATATTAGAAGTTCACAGTTTAATACTTCCAGTATGAGAAACCTCAGGAAAATCAGCTGGTGAAGTTCAACTCTTTTTTCCTTTAGGAAGTCACTCCAAAGTTTTATCAGCAGCAATGTTTTAAAGTTCAAACATGAACTTTAAAAATACTAAGTAACCTATCCATTTTTAAAAACTGCTTTTTAGAGAAAATAATAGAAATAACAGACTTGCCAAATTAATCATAGAAGATTTGCAGTTATTACTTACGATATATAAGAAATACTATCAACAATCCCACTTAGCACTGCAATACGTTAAAGGGCATCCAAATAGCCCTTATTCTTTCTTGTGCTTTTATATTATGCAGCAGATACAAGCTGTAAGACAGAGAGATAATCTGCCTAGGCAGCAGTATATAACTACTACTCTCTTGTGTTATATTACAATTCATTATTCACACAAGTTAACCACTGAGGACAACTGTATTCTAATAACCCTAAAATAAAAGAAAATTTCAAAAGCAAAAATAAAGATACTGCATCCTTAGATGAGCTACATTTGTTCTAAACCAAAGAGATATTCAATCTTCTGACCAATTTGATATCCTTATACTTACTATATAGACTAGTAAAAAATGTGTTGTGCTTGTTTTACGGATGTTAAAGCAAACAGATAATATATTTAGATTTGTCCATGATAGCTTGAGGAAAACCGGATATTTCACCTGATCAACAAGCAATCCTTTCAGCCTCTCCCCCGCAAAAAAAAAGTCTCACCAACATAATAGTTATGCAGGTATTTAGAAAAGATAGAATGAGCATATTAAACTACTCACTTGAATTTACGTTCATTAACTTACATTAATCCATTGCAATGGATTAATAATAACTTAGTTTGTGAAAAATATATAAAATATATATGGATATTTAAATATATATTTATATATAAATATATAAATTAGAATGATTTTTTCAAAGTTAGAAGTACAGGGGAGGGAATGCCCTGTGCTTTGGGCAATTGCAGGAAGTGTGAAGCAAGAATATTGAAAAGTGACATTCCTTAATGTGAAGTTCTCCAGAGAATGTCAGTAAATCAAAGCTGCATACTGAAGACAACATTTCTTCCATTCTGCATGCATATTTTTAAGAACACAGATTCTTTATTTCTGATGAATGTAGAATTATTTTAAGAATGTCATCTCTATAAGGGATAGATAGACACACACTGTGTGATATATGAAGTGTACAGTTTAAGTGAAAACCTGACCCCATTCATTTTTTTGGAATCAGAATCTTGTCCTACAGTAGTATGTTAAAAGCATACAGATGGATGAAGCAAGCCACTAAATGACATTCACATCTTGGTACAAGCAAACAATGTTTAAGAAACTCCTTACACCTAGTCAGAATGAGAACAGTGACTGTTGGCCAACCTTTTGGTATACCACTTTTGATAGTATTTGAATTGCATATCTAATGTGCACAACACTGAGTGAGGTACCCACGAAGCTGACTACTTTGATCTGAATCTTTCAATACAAGAAAGTCACCTGACTGTCAGCAACTCACAGATTTTGATGTTCAAAAGCCACCGTCATCATTATCTTGCCTTGTTTTCTGCATGTCACAGAATACAAATTTTCATCCAATAATTCTTGCATCAAAACTAGCACCTTGTGGTTGAACTATAACCTATCTTTGCAAAGGCCGTGCAAACTTGATTTAAAACAAAACATTGAATAGTCAACCACATATTTTGGTAACACATGCAACTGTCTAATGACCTTTAGTGTTAAATATCTACTGATTATTTCTAATTTGAACATAACTAGCTTCAACTTCCAGCCCCTGAAGTCTCATTACATCTCTGCTAGATTAAAGAACCCTCTGATTAGAAATCTCCCCCACATCTAGACTCCTACAGTGAAAACATGTCACCATTTAACCTCCTCTCAATAAGTAAAATACACTGTTCTTCTTGCAATCATGGTGAAATACGCTTTTCAGTCCTTGGGGTTACTGTTAGTGGGCAAAATTAACAAGAGGGGTGGATCCATGACTTCTTTCACAGAATTTTTCTTTTCTTTTCTTTCTTTTTTTTTTTTTATAATCTTATTTTAGCTGCTGCTTTGAGTCTAAAATAGACTCTTGACATAAATATACCAATTTAAATCAGCAAATAAAAATGTATTTGGTACAGAGCAATTGCACTCCTGACCACCATGTTACTGTCAAACAATCTACTATTCAACTTAGTATAAATGCACAGTTTCTTTGGTCTAATCAGATAATTCCAGACAAAAAAAAAAAATGGTTTTGAAAGTATTTTTAAATGTTGGGGTTATTAATCATTTGAACTTCAAAATATAAAGCAGTATCTTTAAAAATTAATGCATTTATGGAAAACAAAACTAGTTCAACTAGTTTGGCTGAAATTACAAGATTTCCAGAGCTCTTTTATTTTTAGAAACCAACTTTTTTTTTTTCTTTAAAAGAATCTCTTTAAATAGCCCTTTCTGAAGATTAAAAAAATCATTTCACTTCCTAAAACACCAACCATCTGCATCTGGAAGCTTCGCATTTTTTCCTAACCACCTACAGTGGGCTACCTGAGATTTGCCTTTTTACCTTCCTGAAGGGTGGAGTCCTTACACATTCACTCAAGTACGGTTATTTGCTCCAACAGCAAATGTTCTTGCAGTTTAAAATATCAATGTTTGGGACACATGAAGAGTAGAAGCATCATCATCTGGCAAAAGAAAAGGTTCTGCCCAAAATATATGCTTTTCACCAGAGCAGTGCTGCAACCAAATACAATTTAAAACTCCATAACAGAGCATGTATGGCTTTTAATGAGATGGTTCAAGTGCTTCGAAACATAATAGCAATGCACTCATTAGTCTAATCTATATCTATGCAAGAAAACTATTAAATTGTAAAATATGAAAATGTCTTTCAGAAGGCAAAAAAAAAAAATCATGATTTTTGCTTATTTTGCTGACTTTCCCATAAGAAAGGACTCATGTCCAGATTTTCCCCTCCTTTTGTTTTATTCAAATATTAACATGAAATGTCCTCTTCTCTCTGGTTCATGCATTGGGATATCTAAAGGCATAATAAAGTCGAGACAACACAGTCTGCCTTTCTTTCATACCCTCCAAGTCTTTCCACATTTTAGCACATACTCTTTTGAAAAGCCAAGTCTCAGCCTAAAAGGGTGATATGCAAAGGCTGATATGAAAAGGCAAATATGTAAAACTGTAACAGTGACCAAGATCTACGAGGGTACCTGCAGCTCCTGAACTTATTTTAACTCAAATTAACTGCATTTCAAACTTCACTGTCAGTCTTATAGTCACTGCATAAAGGGTGCAAGGGCAGGGAAGGGATTAATTCAAAAAGCAAGACAGATTTAAAGTCCCCAGCAAACCAGGTGGTGTTTGATCTTCTGATATATGGCTGAGTTGCTCACAATGAAGTTAGTAAATCTGCATCAATATTAGTGTAGACACATGACATTTGGACCATATAAGCCCAAAATATCTCACAGATTTTTTAATTGCAGCTGATTATCTCAGTTAGTAGGAACATGTAACCGTAACAATAAGCTACGAGACTCCGGTAACTACTGAAGTTGAAGCAAATACTCCTTTTACTTCATTAGGCTTTGGATTAGGCTTTGAGTCAACAAGATCTGCCCACAGTCACACACAAGAATAATACTGGAAGTCTTTCTGCTAGAAAAAGAGAGGTAAGACAGTGGGAAGGAGTTTCTGTATTGTGGCAACAGCACATCATTTGTCACATCACTATGTAATTGCATGAAATTGGAAGTGCTTCTCTGTAAGTTCAAAAAAAGTTGATTAACCTCTATACTTTCTGCAGCGCATTCTTAAGTGATAAGAATACATTAATTTTGAAAATATAACTATGCACAATGTATACTATTCAAGCTTATGTTTTTATTTTTGATGATGAAAAATGCCCCTTACTCACCAGTAGACTGTGTAGCCACAGATTTCTTGACAAATTTTATCTGCAAAAAAGATCTGTATTTTTTTCAAAATTGCTAAATTCATGTTTTGCCTTACATCCTTCTAAGGCTTTATCTTGTAGGAATATGATGCTACCTGAGACCATGCTTTGCTTTAGTATAATAGTCAGGCCAGCATAGCTAGCTATATGTGTTCAAATCAAATGTTGCAAGAAAAAAAAGTGCCATCTACTCTGTGTTGAATATTTTCTATGGTAAGTTTCAGATCAACATGAATTAAAATAGGTAGGCTATAAATCCCTTGAAAATAAGGTTTATAATGGAAATGCTGACAGACATTTAATGATAGCAGCAAAAGCTGGCACCACAGTAATAAAAGGACTTAAATGAAAAAAAAAAATCTGTATGCCTCACAAAGGCTTTGTGGATTTCAGGGTAAAGCTATGTGCAGACTCAATGTAAGGACGGACATTAATATGCTTGATTCATTATGATGCTTGGGTGTCATGTACAAAACATGTACAAAATGTCTTGGAAACTCAACTTGTAGCCATACTGTGAAAAGATCTGAAAGATTCTGAAAGAAACGCAGTGCTGCATTTATCGCTTGTATTTCCCTCTCTTCCTCATGATCAAATTACTCAACTGAGTCTTCCTAGTGCCTAAGATGCAGTGCACAAAACACCCTGCTCAATTGCCATGCAAACAGCAGCCTCTGCTCTGTATCAAAACAAACACAAAACCAGCTACAAATAAATAGAGTTATTGGAACCCTGTCACCCAATATCTGACGCTCCTGTAAGATTCCCTCTCACTTGTGACACCATTTCTTATCCCTAGTTGACAAAGCAGGAGTGACTGGCACTGCTACAGCATCATGACCAGGTGCCTTTATTCTAAACGGATCCAGTAGCTGGTCAGGCACTCAGAATAGTGGATAGAATAGATTTCTTTTTTAAGGTATCATATGGGCAGATATACAAGCACTTCTTAAATCTCCCCACTCCTGCTCAAATTAAAAATTAAAACAATGACCTTAGGCTTCTCTTGGTTAAACATTTTATGTTTGTTCACTGGGTAGCAGGAGCTAAAGATGCTTCTCTGGTGCTTCTCTCCTACCTCCATTTCCATTCCCACTACTTTCCCCTCCCTTTGCTTTTTCCCTCACTCTGTTTTTGTTGGAAGGAGTGGGTCTGACCTGACCACCCAAATAATATCTGCCAGGGTCTCTCTGAGATCTCTTAGCCATTGCAGTTTATAGGTGTAACCAGCAATTTGCATATCCCTGTCTCCAAATAGTAATGAAGCAGGTCCCCCTCAAATAGCTCCACTCGGTAATCCTTTCATGTCTGCTCTGCTCCTGAGCCATTTCTGTAGAGCACTGTCTACAGGGAAGGGATGCAAAGTAAAAGGGAGCAATTGTGTGTGTCTGTGTGTGTTCTTTCTCCATGCCTATAAAACCCAAACCAAACTGTCAAGGTGACAATCCAAAACGATAATCAAAACCACTTTTTACATTCCATCTTGTAACTGCCGGAGGCAAGTTTGAAAGGAGATGCTAACAAATCCCCAAGAATACCAGGTATTAAATATTTGATACAACCAGAAATGTATACAATAGACATCAAACTTGTGTTGTATATCCCTGTACTTTCTATACCATGGGTAAACAACTGTATTTCAATAAAAAAGTCTTAGATGGGTATTTGGAAATCTACATAAAAATCTGTTTACATTTTAAAAACAGCTCTGTTGTTTCCATGATGCAGCTACAACAACAACAACAAGGGATTTTACTTGGGAATATTATCTCCTGTAGACACACTATGAAAATTATTTTCAAGGGTGCCTTTCTAGCTGTTTGCATCATTACAAGTATTTGCTTTAAAGCAATCTTACATTCCTACTACAGCCCGGTTTAAAAATGGTAAGGCTGCCGATTTACAAAATACTTTACACTGATGCCTACAGTCTGCATTTAAATTTTTTTTCAGGGCTTAGTACATATCAACATTCAGTTCATTGTTATATAATGTCCTTCACAGGGAACACTGAGAAACCTATACAGAAAGAAGGGATCTTATGAGTAAAAGCCAAAGGAAAGCTCAAAAAGAGGTTTAAACCAAGGTTATTCTATGCTTGAGAAAGTGAGATAAATACAGTATGTGGGTAGAAGGAATGACCTTGCCCTCAGTCTATGCAGTCAAATGGAGGAAAAAACGAGGAGATCTTAAAATGGCCTGGTCACAAAATATATAGATGGTATAACAAAAGAAATGGGATGGTGCATTTAGGAAAAACAGAATGGACACACAATCAGCCATATTAACTGCCTGTAAGTAAAAATTTAGCTCAGAATTAAGGTAAGATAATTTGACATACATCACTACATCAAACTAGTTCACTTTTCCTTGAATAAAAAGCACTTGTATGAGAAGTCACTAGAATGGGTATTTCCACTTAAACCAGATGCCTGCAGTGTAGGAATCTACATCGAGCTGTTTCTTCTAGACTCTCTGTATAATTGATGGTGAGAAATAGGCACTGTGGGGACATGATTCATCTGATCTTTGTTAGATTTCCACTGCAGAATGTGCTCTACAAGGGATGTTGTTTTTCAGTGATTATAAAGAAAGTCAAGATGACTAGTTCAGATGTAGTCATTACCCTGGCTCAGACAATCCCCATAATGAACAACAGATGCAAGGTACCTTATTACAGTGCAATAACTTAATCAATAGTCAGAGCTCTGAGAATTAACAGCCAGGGGTGGGGTCCTGCTATGACAGAAAATGTTTTCCAAGCACAGGACGAGATAGAGCTCTGAATAATTGTATATCCTTCATTTAAAATACACAAGCAAAGAAGGGAAGCAAAGCAAGAGGCACCAAGAGGTGAAATAAATGAATGGCAGAAGATCACCCAGAAAGTCAGAGCATGTGTCTGATTTTGGTGACTTACCACTGAACTGCACCCCATCCTAAATGAAAGTAGTGGAGAAACACAAAGCAGGAGGAATTTTTGCCAACTTTTCCCTTCCACCTTCTGAGGTGGGATTAGCACTGGTTTTACTGACTGTTGGGGACGTAGAAGACAAAGCATCTGCACACACTAAGTGAGCAGTTGCTCCCCTTGCTGCACAATGCAACGGTCCTGAAGATGAGGCCTGTGTGCCGTAGTCATGGCAGGGCAGGATATCTGGATCAGAGAGTGTAAAGACACAAGGCCCCAAAGCAGAGGCCTTCAGGGTAGCAAGCTCTGCTTTGCTTGCCTACAGCAGACATGGCAGGAACACTCTACAAAGGCCTTATTATTAAGAAAAAGTGCTAAAAGTGCAATGAATTGGCAGAAATAGAAAATCTTAAGGCAACCAAAAGCTATCTCAAAGCATCCAGAGCAAGGACTCAGAAGTAATGAGGAAGGGATCTGTGCTAGAGCTGTAGCCAGCACATATCTCTTGTGACTCTTTTGAATGTCCTTGGGATTTGCATTAGGGGTTGCACAGCCACAGATAAACTCTTACAGCTGACTACAGGGCTTTTAATAACTACATGGCTTTTAAGATATTTTTTGGCTCCCTGATTCTGTGGTGTTGAACATAGCCTGTGGAGCACAGTTATGATACGCTCTCACCAGTGCAGCCTTTGTGTGGGAAGACAACTGTATTCTGCAGGAACTGGGGATTTCAAGGATTCTTCACACTTTGAATCAGATAGAGTGCAGTATAGTAGACAAGCCTGAAGGGATTCTCAGTTATGGATCACTGTAACAAAGTCTGCATTTAAGAAGAAAACGCACCAGCTGAGATGATAAAACAAAATGTTTCCAGTCACTGCTATCTGAAGGACAGAAAAGTCTGATATGAACTAAGATCCTGGATAGGCATGTCATCCTTAGCTGAAGCAGAGAATAGACTTAATCAGTTCCTAAAACTGTCGCCTTCAACATTTCAGGATCACAGCTGGCTTCCACTTAAGAAGCCTACCCCAAGACTGCACAAACAAAGCAATAATTTTGTTTGCATCTACTGCAAAACACCACCACAGATTGAACTGACTTCACCATTTGGCTCACGGGCTTTGCAGGAACATGGGCAGAAGCATAGGGTACAGCAAGATTAAGCCTCGAAAGAGATCTCAGCAGATCAGGGAGCAGATCTGCACAGGGAAAGGATGCACTTTGAGTTGTTCAGCAGAACTGCCAGCTGAACTGCCACCTAAAAGCCACGTGCACAGTGTTCGCTAACGACCCATGGGATATAGGGATGCTTGGAGAAGAACTGGACAGTTTTGGCCATGCAATGTGATCTTACTTGAATTTTTATGCCATTATCACAAAGATGACTGGAAAGAGTGATATTTGCTCAAACATAATACTGTAATAATGGAGTCTGTGTTTTTCTTTTAAAGATACTTTCAAAACAGGATTCATGTGAGAGCCAAGCACTCATTTAATAAAAGCACATACTATGAAAATATTTCCCAGTATTTCCATGACATTGGAAGTTATTGTATTATTCAATAACTGATCTTGAATAATTAATAACTCTTGTTTCAGTTCAATCAGGTTGAGGTGGCCAGAGGCTGTGGAGTGGCAGGGCTTAGAACAAGGGTAGGGGGAGGAATTGTGCTCCAAAAAGCTGCCTGACAGGAGTCCCCAAACCCCAGTTTCCTAACACCTGAAGAGAAAAATCCAGAACTAAATGTTTCATTTGATTTTTATTTTCCTGCACTGCCAGCCCATTCATTTGGGACCCAATGAAAAAGGAAATGATATATGTGAATATAAAGCTTCCCAGAGAGTTTTAAAATTTATTTTTAAAATTTGTATCTGTGCTGCACATTATGCTTCTTTGTCAGCCACTGATATAAATTGCACCTGCGGTCCAAGAGGGTGGAGCATGACAGGTAGTGAAGCAGCATTTTAATTAACCACACACACACAAAAAAATCTTTTGAAATACGTTATACTGTGTCCTGCTCAATAAGAAGCTGCAGAAGGAAATTAAATCTGGCTACACATATCCTTTCTTTACAGTTCATTCTACTAAAGAAACAAACTCAGACTCATAGGGTTGAACTGGCAATATTTCATTTATTCTCTTGTTAACCGTAATGTGATGTCACCAACACCTTATAATCACATCAAAACAGATTCAGGGAGAACCATGCAGCAAAACTGGGGAGAAGGGAAGCCATTATTGAAAATCATGGCAGGTGGGCAGAGGGTCCTGTAGCCCATATGGGCCACAGATGCCCCAACGCAGTGTCCCTGGTGACACATGGGGATTGCCTGCTCCTCCTCCCTCTTTCCAATGGAAACTTCATTTGAAGAAAAGCACACAGAAAGCACACTGCTATTGTTGTTTCTAAACACTTAAATTACAATATGACCCAGATATCTTCATGATGATCCATGACCGTCATGCTAAAGATATCAGATACAGGTAGACGTGCAGGTATAGGAGTAGATATAGAGCACCATTTTTTTTTCTTGCAGATTGTTTCCTTAAATACTCAATCAAAAGCAAATGCATACACACATACACACAGGACTTAGCAGTCATATTAATGTGAAATACCTCTCTGTAATTGTAGGGTTTGACTGCGGCCTTCATTCTTTCATCTTAGATTTCAGGGGCATAAAGAAACCTTTAGCATATGCAATCTGAATCTCCTCTAAAGTAGATGCAGTAGAGTTTCATCCAGTTGCTCCCACAATGATCCTTGATTTTGTCATTTAGTATAAACAATAAGATTGTCTCTTTGGAAAAAGAGAGCGAAACGTAGGTCCTGGAGATAATTGTTTTATGTAGCGCATTTTCCTCCTTACTCAACTCTACTTCTTTTACATGTTGTGACATGCCAACAAGGGAAGGGATAAGGAAAACTTGATACAGCTAATTTACTGTAGATCTTCAAAAGTGATCAAGAATGGACTGTTTTGTTGCTTTTGGTTATAACTGCTTACATTTTTGTTTCATGATTTTGCTTACATTTTTTTTTGTTTCATGATGCAATGATGGAGTTAATTTCAGACCAGCTTTACCAACCTGAGTATGCAGATCATTTTATTTTCATTTGTTTAATTTAGACTTGCTCTCCCTTCTTTTCAAAGGTCTCGCCGTCACACAGGAGAATGATATGAGGAATCCAACATGCTCCTGGTTCTTCACTGATGAAACCACTTGAAGGTTTGAGCTTCCATCAAGAGAAAGGTATCACACCTGGGCATGTGGCAGTTTGAGTGCAGATCCATTGTTACTCTACTGATGATAGAGTTGTTATTACTGGTGAATATTGTTAGGTATTCAACAAATATATTCAGTAAGCATATATCTGATTTTTCTAATAGTTAATGACTCTGTCAATACCAGGAATTAAATCTTTGACGTCAAATAAAGTTGCTGGGGTAAATTTAGTGTTGCCAGAGGTTCTTTCTAAAGCTTCATCTTTCTGGTCTTATCTTGCTTGCACTGTGCCAGTCAAGTGCTAAGGGGCTGACGATTCAGGATGCTGCTGCTTTCTCCCACTGACTGCAAGGGTGGCTAGCACCTCTTGAGTTGTCATATTTTTGGCTGGCTTAAGCAAGAAATAAAAGATAATAATTGGGATTTGCTAGAGTCTGAGTCATATCCTTTGTCAGAGGAACATTAGCAGTGAGTGTTTTGAGGGGAAGAGGAGCTGTCCTTCAGTTACTTGGAAGAGTGCTTTGGAGCTCCATGTGTGTGAAGAACTTCCAAATTTCATGCTCATTTCGGAGAAGGGAATTTTGAACCCTTTGGCTTCTGTATATACTTGAAAATAATCTACAAAATGCATGTTTGGTTGAAATGTGGCATTCTCTTAAATGATTATAAATTCTAGGAGGGACAACTTGTTTGGAAAATGAATATAAATCAAAGTTGGATTTTATCATGAATCTGAATTATGGTGGTATCTCTCATTTATAACCAAACTGTGTTTATAGCTTTTCATTTGTTTTGGTAGTGGGCTAAGGGCAAAATTACAGCAAATGCTACTACAGAATTTTCATTTAGTTCACACTTCTGTAAGTTTTAGACCCATCAGAAAGCATGTTTTGGAGGCTTATTTGTGAAAACATCTCGAACATAAAGGATACACAATGACCAGAAGTGAGGGCTGTATGTAGAAAAACACGTAGACATAATGCTAGTTTCCTATAATGAAAAACTTCAACCTACCAGCAGAACACAGCATTAGATCAGGCATGTAATCCTGTGAAGTATGAGCATTGGGTAAACTCAGCCAATAATTTCATCCATAGTATAAAATACTCAGTGACTTATGCTACAGTTACATCATGATGACAAGAGGTTATAGTGATGCTTAGCAATAATAATATTGTTAATTATATTACTATAATAAAGATATAATAAATAATGCTATTAGTGCCTCTGTAGCATAACACATCCTTATGGCATTGTAAACACAGATAATATAGCTGGCAAACATCAGTTCTGAAGCATGACTGCATGGTTGGAAGCCAGTCTGTGGCTAAATGAAAATTAAAGGACCAAAATGCCCATTTGATCCACTACTGCATAGCTTCAGAAGCCTCACACAGCATTTTCTGTGAGAGTCTCACAGACTACACCCATATGATGAAGGCAAATAAAATTTAATAAATACTTCTGGTGCTATTTTAGGGGGGAAGAAATCCATCTAAAACTAAGACAAATCAGTCCTTCAGAAATGTCAGAAGCATTTTAAAACCATCATCTTGCTTTTGGGAATCTTTTAAACATTTCTTATCATTTTTTCACATATTGAAGACAGTTTACAAAAGCTTCTTGCATGTATATTTAATGAACCATATTTGTAATCAAAAATGCGATCATTCATAGTGAAGATGCCGTAGTTGCCAAGTGCATTGCAGGCTATTTTTCTGAAGGTTGCAAATAGTACCTTTTATCTCTCTACTGTCTGCCAGAAAAAGATAGACATTGGTTTGTATCACCTAACCTTTAATGAGAGTATATTTGACCTAGGGAACTAGTTAGCAAGCAAACAGACTTTTGTAACCCCACGGTTGGTTATGGCCTCTTCCCGGTGTACTGGTGCAAACTCAGTGCAATTGCTTCACGATTATTATATATTGTATTTTTAGAGCTCCTGTTAAATTGTATAGGCGGTGCAGTTGGTAAACAATGTCTATTGTGGGAATAGGGACAGCAAGGTTTCTGCTTGGTCATCAAAAGCACACGGATGACCTTACCGAGGAATAACAGCCAAATTATTTGCTCCTCATCAGCAACGCCGTCTTCTGTGGGGTTTCCTCGGCCAAACACAGCGCGCGTCTCAAACACGTGCGGGGGATTACAGCAAGCCCTGCGTGCCTCTCCGGAGAGCAGCCAGAAAGGGTTAAAGAAAATCAACCCCGACAACGCTGGGAACAGCTCTCTCAGTGTGTGTTGGTTCACTGCTCCACAGGGCATAGCAGATGTTGTGTCTGGTAGTAAGAAGGGCCCAGGAGGTGTGAGCTGTCAATCACTTCTCCTCCTGACTACAGGCTGTGCTATGGATATGAGGCACGACTAAAACAATCTGTCTCAGCTGGGGGGTGCGAGGTATCAATAACCCTTGGCAGAGGTGTCAAGAGCCGTGCTGGAACCAAACCGCCCTGCTGACCAGCTGCTTAGCACGTTAACAAGCTCCCGCCCGGCCGCCGCAGCCCTCCCCACGCTGCGCTTAACACCAGCAGCAAGGGGCCCCCGAAAGGCCCCCGGTCCTTGCTGCATGGGAGGCATCTGCGGAGGCATCGGCAATGCCGGCCTGGGTGGGAGAAGCAGAGCAGGGAGCGGGTTTCTCTCCCCGAGAGCGCCTCTGGATAAATACTGCCAACCCAGAGCGGACCAAGCGAAAAAATGTGTTTGTAAAATACCCTCATGTGGGAGGTCGGCGTTTGTAGAGGGGCAGAGGGCACAGAGGAGCGACAAAGAGAAGTAAATCCTTCTCAGGAGCTGCAGTAAGGTGAATTTTCACCCGAGTGGGAACAAGCAATATAATGAAAGAGTTCTGCTGAACGAGTAATCCCTGCAATAGCAGTGTAGTGCCTTGTTACAATCATCCACATGGCTGCTTATGATGTTACATAACAACGCAGTTGTAAAATGAACAGGCGACACTTGGAAAGTCTTAAACATTTTACACTCGTGGGTCATGTACTGCTCAGCCTCACACCGGTATAAATTTGGAGCGATGCGATTAAAATCGATGGCTTTGCAGTGGCTTAGCGGAGAAGAATCTGGCCAGCCTGTAGAGCATTATCCAATTTTTCATTTTACAAATTGCTAACTCGAGCTCATGGAGTTAATGCTTTTTTTCCTGAGCCCCAAACACATTTTTTTTTGTTTTGTTTTGAAAAGTGAATTACTTTCAAGTCCTTTCGCATTCTGCATTGCTTTATTTTGTGGTTTTGTTCTCAAGGGCATCAACCAGTGATTATATACTGTTCTACTCTGAAAAAAAAAGGCAAAAACCATGGTATACAGCAAAACATGAATATTAGCTTTAAACAATTTAATGTTGTTTGTCTTTGCTTTGAAATTCAATAATGCCATCAGCCCATAAGACCTTTTAGAGCAGAGTATTTCACACAGTGAAAGCTGCTTTCTGCTACAAAAGCACAGCAGCTGTGGCTCCTGCAGATACTCTTAAAGACAGATATAATAAAACACTGGGAGGGAGTAGGTCGACACGGGAGCATGAAATGGACGAGATGAAGCCCTTTGTCACAATCAAATAGGCTGTAAAGTTACTATAGTAACATACAGTATTAAGCTCCAGGTGGATTGACTTAATGTTGACTAAACAAAAAAAGGTTAACGAAACCCAAACCAATAATTATTACACTCACTCGACCAAGCTTTTGCCAGGGTGCTGTTATTTTGATTTTGCCAAGCTGCACAAAACACAACATGTGTTGTTGTCATATAAGACAGCCTTTAGGATGAGAACAAATTCGAAGTTGTAAGAAAGAAGGGGACAGTTTTACTGTTCCAGTCACTGACACTGTAGAGAAACCCAGGGAAAACACCACGATAGAATTAAACTGGATAGAATTAAACCATTAAACTGGATGCTTCCTTTTTTTTCTCTCCAGGATCACCCACTTCGCCAGTGTGATATTTTGCAACAAGGAAGAGATGTCCAAATTCTTTCTGATCTACCTAAGTGAGCAATTGGTAGAAAAGGCAAATAGATATAGAGATATATTTAAGTTTTCCCTATAAAAAACAGATTCCTGAAAAGAGGATTCCTGAAAAGGATTCCCAGATATTCCACTGTCCACTGCTTCGTCTTCTAACTATGTACTAGCTTTGCCTCTGATATAAATTCTGCAAGTAATAGGAAGATGCATCTTTGCTCCAGTGGTCATTTTCCTTCACTCTGATTCAATCTGGGAATTAAACAATCTGCAGATTTAAGTGAAATTCCTAGTTTTATTCTGAAACTTCTGATGCTGTCAGAATTCACACCTTCTCTAAGAACTGCAATTTTATCTGTCTCTGGTATAGTTAGTGATCTCCAAGCTGGTGCCCTATAAATCTTTAAAGGTTGTTACTCAAAGAGAGAAAGATATCATTTTGGCTCAATTTGAACAAAACTGAGCGGGTCTTTCTTTGATAGTGCAGAGCAGATACAAATCAGAAGCCCACTTGGATAGCTTCTTGAAAACTATCAAAAGCCTTTCATCTGTGCCATAAACTTAGTCTTAGACCTGAATTAATATCACCTCTAAAGGAGAAAAGAAAATGTGCTATTTACACCCAGGGCATGAAATTTACTCTTGTTAGTAAAGAACAAAGACTTTCTTTTTTTTTTAATTATCAAATGTATGAGATGACTTGAACCTGTAAGTGTGGATGTGGTTCAAGGACAATTTGGGGAAAGAAGGAAGGAAGGAAGGAAGGAAGGAAGGGAGGGAGGAAGGGAGGGATGAAGGAAGGAAGGAAGGATTAAATATCTGGAGGTCCAAATAATTGAGGAATTCCTTGCAATTATTACAGTCTCTTGGCTGGTAATATAGCAACCAGGAAATTGGTATTTATTGAAAGATGATGAAAGGATCTAGTAGCTAGCCAGAGTCCTGCTGTCAAAAGTACGTAGATTATTCATTTCAAGAATTTCTTCCTTGTAACTTGGCAGAATGGCAACATGGCTGTGTACCACAGAGTATGGTGAGGCGTGGTCAGAGGAACTGTAAGCAAGCTGTGAAGTAGTGGTGATGTCTTCAGTGGGAATAAGTGTCATCACTTGAAGAGGTACCAAGTGCTCTTGTGCAACTCTAATAGCAAATAGACTGTAGGAGACTTAGACTTCCTCCTTGTGGAAGAAAAATATGTAATGAACATACATGTGAAGGTCATAAACTTTTAGTTCCTCTACAGTAATAATCTCTCTCATTAGTGTTTACGGTATTTCACAAACAGGTCTGTATCTATGATGCCATCTGGAGGGCAAGATGTCTGAGGAATTCCCTATGGTTATTTGAGATGTCTCTGCTAAGCTGATCTTCGAGAATGTCCTGAAGATGTAAAATTAGTGAAAGGGAATCACAGAATCGCAGAACAGTTAGGATTGGAAGGGACATCCAGAGATCATTTGGTTGGATTCTCCTGTACAGGGCAGGGACAGCTAGAGCAGACTGCTTAGGGCTATGTCCGGTGAGTTTTTGAATATCTCTAGCATATTATATGCTATAATTGAAGACATTATGTAGGAAAGCATTTAGATGTCTTCCCAGGTGTCTTTCTTTGTGTATTTCTGGCATACTGGCTCATGGTAACCTGAATATGGAGCTCAAGAAGAAGATGATCTTGGGTGAATATCCCAGCCATTGTGCTCTTCCAGATCTTCATCTGTACACAGATGGCTTAACCATGCTTCTCTGTACACTGAATACCCACCTTTCTTCTTTGCCTGCCGAGACTCAGGCAACATTTCTAAATCTGCTGTGCCAATTCCTGGTTTCGTTCCTCTGAAGAGAGTGACTGGCATGGATATTGCACGCAGTCAGGGTTGATGTCCAAGGTGTGGGTACATGGTAAACCTTCTCCATACAGCAGCTGGTCACCCACTGCTTCCTAGGGCACCTGCCACCTCAGTGCTGGTGCGCCAGCAAGGCCCCAGAGCGAAGCCCTCTACCCTGCTCCTCACCTGGGAACTTCTTTAAGAATATGCTGTTTGCATTCTCCGCTTATCTTCCCCAGTATTGAAATGCCCTCTGTATTTGGTTGTTCATTAATCAGGAAGGGTCAGTTGAATACCTAGAGGTATCTTTAACCTAAAGATACTGAATTTTCAGAACACTTAAAATACCTGTTTCCTGCATTTTAACTTAAGACATTCCTACTGCTTCATCGGCTTTGCTTGATAGTCATTGCAGATTAAGAGACAATTTGAATTATAATCCTGATCCAAGCACTACTACTTCTGTGACTTTGGGCATGCCACTTAACCCCTCTGAGCCTTATTTTCCCTATTATCTGAGACTAATGGTATTTTACCTGTCTCAGACCACAAGGGAGCTATGAGGCTTAATTAATGTTTGCAAACTGGGTTGTTGCATAGCATAATTAAATAGCATTTCCAAAGTTTAAAGAAGTAGAAGGTATTAAGACCCATCAGTAATAAAGATGAGAAGAGGAGCGAGAAAGTCCTGATTCCCAGGACAGTGCTTAATCCTCTCAACCATATGGCTTTGGAGGGAAAAAGAGCACCAAATTATTTTCAAGAACCTTTTCCAAAGTTCAGATATGTGCATTTTAAAGCAAAGGTGGCTATTCTCAACTTTAAAGAACATCTAAACAACAATATTATTTTGATTCTTGTATAATTATTTTCTTCTTGCTTTATTTCATAAAATTGTCCCACATTTTAGACGTTATTGAGCTTCAAGCCAAGAGATTTTTGTTAAAAAATATCTGTCACAGCTGCAGGTCTACTGAGTTATAACATTTTTAATGAGCAGTATTTATTTTCTCCTCTGAAATGTAACAGTTCTGTTTCAATTTAATTTACAGTATTCAGGTTGCAATTGTCTTTTACAAAGAGAGAGAAGAAATGCCCAACAGTTTCACCTATTGTATATCTCCTGAGCTATCAATTCAGTTTGACATCTCGTAATTCCCACATAATACTCTAAAGCCATTTTAACTATAGAGTGAAAACATATCACAAAAGCACAGAGGCTACTGTAGTACTCTACCTGGTTATTTTCATGTTCAAGCAAATACTGAAAAGCTACAGTTGGAGGAATAGTGTTATTTTGCACATTTTACAGTGTTTCTTGATATCATGAATCAGAAAAATGAAATCCAGAAAAAGTTTAGCTATCCTTTTTAGACTTTAAGGCAGTAGAATTGCTAGTTAACATTTTTTGATTTCCATAGGTTTTAAAAAATAGAGGGGAAAACTCATTATAAATATTAACTCTAATTCCCTTACTTTTGTATGTATATTAAAATCAACAGGTTCTTTTAAAGAGAAGGTTAGAGAGACACTTTTACGCAATTGTTAACATAAAAAATGTGTGATATCAGCCTTAGAGCATTAAGAATTACTTCAACAGATGTGTGATGCCACTGCGAAGTTTATTTAATCGCTTTTAAAAATTGTGTTTTAATTTTATGCACTATTGCTATTGAAGGTCTATTGCTATTGGACTAATGGTCCTTTATTTTACTCTTAGGTGAAAATGAATATATTTGATTTCCCAAATATTCAGTCATTTGTTAGTTGAGGTAAAACAGTTAGTTTTACCTGTCTTTCAAAGGCTCAGAGGAGACCAATAAGAGCAGTTAATGCAAGAGGCAAAAAATGATTTTTTTTTCTTGAAATAAAAGCTTTATCTTGTTTTTAGTATATACAAAATAGACTTAAAAGTTACTAAAAATGAAATATTTATCAGTATACCACAGTTTTGTGATGAAGAAATTCCTAAAAAAAGATGTAGTTCAAATCCCAAGGGATCTAATTTATTTAAAGTCTCTAAGAAAGAGGTGTATCTGAAAGCTTCAGTTAGTACTTTGATATGCAGAGCTTACATATCATATCAGAACTCATATGTAATAATGATGTATACTACAGATGATAGGACAGTTCAATATTGAGGATATGGAGTTGCATGGCAGGCTCTATGGGTGCCCTTTATGCAATGACAAGAAGACAAGAAATAGAGAGCCCGTGTTCACTGTCATCCAGTCCCAGTTATGTCTAATTAGGGCTATTTCTCTCTAAACTTATTTATTTTTGTTTTCCGTAGAGAGACATAATAGCTTGGCTCAAGGATGCTTTCCAGTCCTGAATGACTGAAATGAAAAAATTTATATCATGAACAAAACTGTTTCAAACCAAAATGATTGCAGTCATTCTAACTAATAGTCTGAATTCCATCACTTTTACTCAGCAGAAAGGTACCCATTAAAGATGTCCTGTCTCAGTCATCAACAGCTAAAAGACAGGAGGATAAGTACATATAAAATACAGATAACTGCAGGTGCCCACAATTAACTGGAAAAGATTACTAACCCAAATTTTCATCTATGACAAAGGTAAACCTAGGGCAGAAAAGGAAGAAAGGCAACTCTAAATAATCTTTTCTTCATCCTGATTCTTCAAAAGTAGGACCCCAAGTAGAACAAATGTGGATGTAAGAGTCAGTTGCCATTAAGAAGGATATTTCTTTATGCTAAGCGACCGAGTTTGGGCTACAGTATTTTCTGAGCAATAATGCAATGACATAGTGGCTTTCTCTGCTAAGTACTGTTCATATGCTAACTGGGGAACTGTTAGAGCTCATTTTACAGTAACAACACCAGCATTCAAAATAATCACTATGTTGGTGGCTCTTACAACAGCAGTGAGGGAAAACCTTTGGCTCTCTGCCTCACAGGGGCTCTTTGCCTGTGTATATTCCCAGAGAGAAGCTTCCGCAGATATCTGATATCAGTGGATTGGAACCTGAGCTCTGATCGTCAGTGTCATAATGAAAATTTATAATATTCCAAGCGTCTTCAGTTACAATCTATTATGAATTTAATTCCAGTTAAAATCTGTTATAGAAAGTCATAGTTGTATGGCTGTATTGAAAAACAGAATTCTATGAAATATCTTCTCATAGGATGGGATTATTCAAAAAAACCATTATGTTGTATAAATATCTTTGTTCCACCAAATCTAGGCAGAAAAAGAGAAATAAGAATATTCTAACTTTGACTGCTAGGAGAGGAAACTAATATTTAATAAACCTTGCCCAATTGCTAGGAAGAAATGTCTCAGTTGGGCCTAGTAATGAGCAGGCAGTGGTTGGAAAGGAGCAGGACCCAGGCTGGGACCTCAAAGTGGTCAGAAATTGGTGATCTGCAACAGCTAAAGAGATCCCATGCATTAGGGAGGAATCCACTTTTCACTATGCTCCTAAAGCAAAAGAGGTAGATGCTCCCGCTAAGTCAGGCTGAATTGCAAATCAATAAGCAATTTAGGGAAAGAATGTGGATGTTCGGAGCTACATTCATCTCTCAGGCCAGGGACCACTGGTGCCAGGACTCTGCCCTGTGAAAGCAAAGTGAATACTGACCAAGTAGATGTGTCCTTGAAGAAAAAAGTAGGGAGATGCTCTCCAGCTCTGTGCAACCTGTTGGTGTCTCAGCCTGAGTGCCCTTTTTACCACACTTAGCAGTTTTAAAAAGTGTTCAGAGCATTCAGATTGCAACTCGGCAGTGTTCATATCACCATGTCAGAATATTTCCCTTGTACGACATACTGGTGTGCATCACGTCAGGGTACAAGGTGCCCCTGTGTGACACATCCTGACAGTTGTCACATGGGGCGTTGCAGAGAGTAGTAAGGAGTGTTTGCTGTGTGCTGAAGGTTTATGCATTGAGAAGGTCCCCCTATCAGCAAGGGGAGCTATCATTTTGCAGTAGAAGTTAAGGCAGCATATGAATAAAGAAATGCAAACTGTCTGTCCTTGCGGAGAATCTGCTTTTGCTCCTTTTCCTTTTGCAGCTTCTCTTAATCTAAAGGCCACTCAGCTTGCAAACATGACTCCCTTCAGGGAAGATAGGGAGTTATGTTTGTACGCAGGCTGAAAAGGAGAGGCTACAACTGAGGTAAGGACAGTGCTGGAGTCCTTTAAAATGCTACAACCTGGTATGCATTCCCAGGACTTTTTGCTGCTTCTAGAGGAAAATTCATTAAGAGTGTGCTTATAATACATATGTAAACAACTAAGCAATATCTGTTGATTAAATAATTACCTAATAAAATAAAAATAAATGACTACCAGGTCTTCCAGATCAGTAATAAATAAATAAATACCTCCAGCAAAATTGCTGCACATAGATCTAAGACAACACCAACAAATTCTCATTTCACTGGAATTTTATTTCATTCTTGTAGGCTTAATATCTCACTGCATGAGCAAAAAATATCACATAGAAAGGGCTTCAGGCTAGCTACTTCCAAAAAGATTCAACCTTCTGAGTACTATCAATATCATCCCTACACCCACATGGTTAGCACTTTTTAATGCATTCGCTGCAAACCATTAATAAAGCAACAATTTTAGTCTAGTTCTTAACCATGTGTCGCACTGAAATAAGTTCATGTAAATCTGTGAACTGCACGACAATGATCAAATTAACAGTCATTTCAGGAAAAAATGCCCCTCAGGCTGAAAAATAATTAGTAGTCTCTCACTCTATCTTTTCCTACTAATAAAAATCAAGCTATTATTGTTGACTGTGCTAATAAAACACCTTCCATGACCCTGAGGTAGTTCGATGTAAAATATAAGGACTATTCTATTGTGCAGATGCACACATGTTTTATTGAACATTTCTATTTGGCTTCTCATCTGGTAACTGAATTACTTTCACCAGAACTTTTGTCAGAATGATGCAGCGCACACACTCACTTCTTCCTGTGCAATTCATCTTGCTGAAAGAAACCCCAAATTTTAAAAACTCCTTTAAAACTCCTTTAAAAACTTTTAGCTGAACTCCTTTGTGTGATGATTGCTACATAGTGCAATAGTGCAGGGATTTTTTTCACTTTGGTAACTGCTCAGAAACAGGCTATTCATTTTAAGAAGCATCTTCTTGCATCGCAGTATATATGCAACTCAGGCAGGCAGCTCAGGTATGTGTCGTCTCTTACTAAAAGTTTGCTCCCAGGATTTTGGTTCAAGCTGAAAGCCATTTTACTCTCTGTTGTGCTGCCAAAGCCACCTCTATAGATATTCACCTTTTTGTTATCTGTGCATATGTTTCATTATTTTAGAATGTTGCATATTAATATACCACTGCAGAAAGTCAACTGTATTGTGAAAATACAGTGAATAAACTACCGATGTCCATACTCCTATTCTGTCATGACCACAGAATAGCTTTCATATATTTAAAAGTAGAGTAAAATAGCTCACATGCACTGAATGTCAAGAGTGCCCAACTTACTGCAATGTTAACCTATTCCCTTATGCAATAGTGGACTTATAGAGCCACAGCCCAGTTTTATTTATTTGTTTATTTATTTATTATCAGTTTACCTGGTTATAGAAACCATATAGAACAAGTAGGAATGCATCTGTGTATGTGGGGGCAGGGGAGTGTTTGAGTTTTAGGCACATGAATATTATGCAAACATTCATGATTAATTTAGAGCACCAAGCAAATAATAAGAGCTTTCCAAAATGGCTCCCAAGAGCACTTGCAAAGCAAGTACTCCCAGTAATTTACACTAATATGAAAATCAGAACAAGTTCTTTCTATAAACATAGTTCTGAAAGCACTTTGTGAATAAGTGATCAGGAGTGATAGCGCCTACTGGGGGGTAAATAAATGGGCTGAAAGCCCAGAAATGCCAACTGAGGGGAACAGAAAGAGTCTTGCCAATTTTTGGTAGGATTTGGAACAGACTCTTGCTTCTGTAGGAAGTTGCAAGGTGTGTTCTGTGGGTGTGCAAGTGGCATGAGTGTATGGCCATGTTCACAGGATCAGCCCAACGCTACAGTCTCACACAAGCCATGAGCTGTCAGAGCAGTTAGATCCTCCCTGTGTGTGAATTTTCCTTTTGAGGGGAATGGGACTAATTCTATGTTCAAGGATACATGGCACTTGGATGACATGCTAGGCTCAAGTCTGCTGCATCAATGACTGTTTGTCTCACTGTTCTGCTTTTCTCTGTATATGTTATCCCTTATGATCCTAGAAACTTCCCTACAGTCAGCTTCTGCATGCATATTAAAAATAATTTTCCTAATTACATCTTTGAATTGCCTTAATGTTGCAATTTTCGAGAAAAAAAATCTTGTTACTTTTGTAAATTTATATTATTTATTGGAAATTTTAAAGAGTAGATAAAATCCTCTTATTTTAGAGATGTATATTTCATACAATCATATGTATTTAGGATTGTCTCATGACAAAGGAGAATAAAGGGATTGCAAATAGGTAACAGTAACAACATAGATTTTTTTAGTATTTCTCTAATGTAACCTTGGAGGAGAAGCAAATACTGCTCAATTACTTTTTGTGATATGTGGATGTCATAAATAACATGATAGGAAAGGGATTGATCTCTTTTTCTCTTCTTTACATGAGTATGTGTTGTAATCAAAAAGGCTAATTTATTACCAAAATCACCTTTTCTCCTCTGTCAGAGATGGAGCTCTTGGACCAAGAACTCACCTGAGTGCTTTTCATTGGCAGGAAAGTTTCTGAGGCTACTGCATTTCTGCACCTCATAAATGACAGCATCAAATATTCAGAAGTCCATCAGAAGCCATTTTTCCCTGTGTCCCTTGAGCCCCTCATCGTTTTTTAGCATAGTGTTTTGGGTTTGTGCAGAATTAGACCCTCAGAATAATAGGAGATACACATGTTCCTCTGATAAAGCTAAGAACACTCCAGGCTCTATTCCACAAATGGGATTTTAAGTAATTTTCATCTTTCAAGTTTTATCAGAAAACAAATATTAGTAAACAGCGGGTAGTAGGTAAATGATGAGGGAGGGAAACATCAGTTTAAAGACTATAGCTTGCTAGAAAATTAAGATGGTACAAATGAATAAGTGCGAATTTCATGAAAGAAGAGGGGTTCAGACAGGAAATTAACTCTCATATAGATTTTTAGAAATATATTTTTCTATCATGAGCTAAGAACCTACAATTTCCATGAATTGCAATGCAGATTCTTACAGAAGTGCCCAACACATTGAAAGATCATTTACTGAGATAATAATACACAGTTCCACACAGCTATAGATGGAGGTTTGGTGTTTGCTCAGAAAAGGTGTCTCATTTTGCAGTTATAGTTCTGGCCAGAGAAAAAGCTATAGAATGGCTTCAGAGTGCCAGTTTTTAGCAGAACAGTTAGGAATTAAGAAAAAAAAAGTAACACCATATTGCTACTCTTTTTTCAATTATTATTTTATTGTTTATGTACACTGGCTTGTCTCATTACCTTCTAAACTTGAAATACTTGCTATACGGGTTCTTCTCTATTTTTGTGAATTTAACACAAAAGGGTCTGATGCAAGTTAGGCTCTTCAGGGAAAACTGGAGACACAAGAGTTTAATGGAAATGTTGCAAGGAAAGAAAATACGCTCAGCCACTAATTTTGAGCGAAGGCCAGAAGTCTGCAGACCCCAAATACAAGAGAAAAGACATAACTTCAGTTGTTTTTTTGTTGTTTGTGTTGTTTTTATTCCTAGCTCCCAGATCTCACTCAATTGAAGTGCATATACATAAAAATCTTCTGTTGTGATTAACAGAGATCTCATGCAGGTGTAGAAGCAACAGGCATTGTTAATAAATGCAGCTCCTCTGCAGTTGATGAAACTATGCCAATTTGTACACTGGAATTCTGTTTCATATTTAGAGTTTTCTTATTAGTGAATGATCTGTAAAGTGAAGGACTAACCTATCTTGTCCATGCTTCACACTAATACTTAGCTATACTACAAAAGTCTGGGAATTTTTAATCAGCTGAATGTTAGGATGCACTTCAGATATCCTCCAGAACAACAGCTGCATTTTGCCTTTGATTTACAACAGTCTCCAGCAAATAATTAAGATCAATTGCTAAGGGATAAGGAAAGAGCCAACTTATAAAATGTTAATTACAAAGGAAACATTATTAGTGAAATTCTATGCCATCTGCATGTTATGCATCTCTGAACTTGGTCCTATATTTTGCTGAGTAGAATGCACTTTTCACCTAAGTGCCATATGGACAAAGAGAAATGTTCTATGTGAAAATGTAACATAGGCAGGAAAGAAAAGAGGCAAGAGAGCTAACAGAAGTCATCTAAGGGCAGGCCACCTGCACAAGTTAGATCTGCTCTCCTTATGCAAGGAGGACTGTATGGCCAGCACACTTATAGCAGACACGCTGATACTGAGAGTGACCTTTCAAAATAAGGAGTAACTTGATCACTATTTAAAATAACATTTCCAGGGCAGCCAATATACATCTTTCTTTTTATGTTAATGCTATAAGTAAGATCTTTTGGTGCATTTCACATTTTTATTGGCAAATATCTCAGACTTAGAGCTGCCCTTCAAAAACAGAGGCTAGGATAGAAAGACGAATATATCATCTGAAGGCAGAAATTAAGTCATGATGGTCCATGCAAAGAAGAAAATTATTTGAGAGCTGCTTTTTACTCTGTCTCTGATAGTACTATAGATCCACCAGACAATAATGTGGTATATGTTACTGAACACACCTCTAGTCACTTAAACTTTTCTAATGGCATCAAAAGACTTAATAAGTTCTGACCTACTAGTTTAGTGCTATTGAGAGCAATGGGACTGGCTGCAGAGGTAGCAGCTTTCAAGGAATCAGAATTAGAAGTACTAACAACAAGCATAGCCCTGTAATAGTGCACCGAATTGATTCTCCCACAAAGCTGCTCATTTAATTTCACAACACACTGAAGGATGCTCCTTTTTTGATTAGATAGGAGAGTGTAAAGAACACAGCGCACAAAAGAGCTGTTGGGATAGACCTCAAAAATTTATATCATTTCTCACTGCTAGGGAAAGTGATCTTTTGTTTGGGCAATCTCATAAGAGTGGGAGCACATTCGAATAGTTGGGCCTCCTTTCTCTGGTCAAACCCAGCACCTGAGAGTTAGATATTATGTTGACTTTCTCTTTTCCCTTTGTTGTATCTAGACACTTTGACTTGAAGAGTACTAATTGCAGATTTGCCTTGCTGCTATACAGGAAGCCAGAGATACCATGCATAAAGTGTACTGACTTGTGTGCTCAGATAGCGATTAAAAGAGATTTGGGGCATGTGTGGTGTGAAATGAAATCACTTGAGAGAAGGAAGACAAGCTTAACAAATCACTATATCTATGGATCTAGAATCTATAAGTATTTAGTGAGCCATTTTCAGAGCAAGGGAACTAAAAGAACATCATGAAGTGGAAGGTGAGTTTTTTAGAATCTTTTACTGATTTTATAGACTATTGAGCAATTGTGGATTTCTGAGCTAAAAAATACCCACCTAAACAACATAGCAAATAGGAAAGAAATCGTGACATCCTGAAAGAGATGGCAAAGGATGGCATTTCCATGCGCTGGAGGGCTATTTGGTTTGTTTTTCTGTAGGACTCTGTGATCTTCCACACTTTGCAGCCAAGATCTTAAGTTTATATTCAAGCTGTCTACTATAAGAGTCTATTGTGCCTTTCCTTCTTCCTTCTTTCCTTCCTTCTTTCCTTCCTTCTTTCCTTCCTTCTTTCCTTCCTTCTTTCCTTCCTTCTTTCCTTCCTTCTTTCCTTCCTTCTTTCCTTCCTTCTTTCCTTCCTTCTTTCCTTCCTTCTTTCCTTCCTTCTTTCCTTCCTTCTTCTGTTTTCTCCTTCTCTCCTTCTTTCTTTCTCTCCTCTCCTCTTGAAGCCTGCCATTGGTGTCTTTGCCAGAATTGCCTATTGCTCTTTTGCCTGTACGTGCCATAATGGTTGCAATAGCTGACTTCTTTTAGTCATAGTTCAGTGCTTCAATAGGCATCCTAGTATTTATATCTGCCTGCAAAACTCAGGGTGCCTAGGCTCTATGCAGCTGAAACTAGGAAAGGTTCCTCGTGTAGTTAAATCCTTCCCCAAACTCTCATTGGAACACGAGAACTTCCATGCCCTCAAAAAGATGAATAAAATTCACTTACATAGTAAAATATACATCAGCACTCAAAACACAGCAACAAATGATCCAGTGAAAAAGTCAGTTTTGGCGGAAAGTAGTGCACACTGACGCTGCTTGTGTCGGCCCCAACAAGGCAGAACATTTATTATGGGGGATTAATTGACAAGGAGAACAATAGCACCTAACAATGAGAGCAGAGATGAAGCTCTCTCTGTAGCTTCTGCTGTGGCCCCTTTAGGGGTTTATCTGAGGGTAGCTGCTCAAAGGTCACAGGCAAGGTCTAATGTCTAGGGCTTCTCTTGCTTTTATACTCCCTCCCCGCCAAGGAAAAAAACAGGTTCCAAGAGGAGTTAAAAAAAAAAAAAAAAAAAAAAAAAAAAAAAAGCGAGACACAGGGGCTTGAAAAAACAGTAGGTTTTACAATTTCCAGCGTTACCACAACAATGATTTAATTTTCTCTACCAGTACCATGAAAACAGCAACTCTCTTATATAGTCCAGTATACATAAAAATCTTAACATTGTTCTGGAGCTAATTTTAGAAAATTATATTGTTAAGTATTCTTTTAACTGCTGTAGATGAAACCAGAAGAACAGAAGAAAAGCATTGCAAGAACTGGTTTCAGATGAAAAATTACAAAACTTTTTTTTTTCCGAGTTGTTTTACTTAATTTACTTGAATTACTACAAATTAGGTAGTCATAATTTTAAAAATTATGCTGATATACATTTTTGGGCAAGTGACTATGAAAAAAACACTAAATTAAAATGATTCAAAAAATGAGTCGACATCACCTGTTTGTCTCTCTTTAATTCATCTGTCATATCTACCCATTCATGTATACCCCATCTCAAGCCATTAAAGATAATAATTTCTTACTGGTTTATGATCCACTTTTTAACTGCAAAGTGCACAAAAGTAATTAAATCAAATTGAAATAATTATAGAAAAACAATATTCAATAACTGGGTTGCCAAAAAGTTTTACTGTACCCTAAGGATGCGAAAAATTGCCTAAGCAGCAGTAATATTATTTCACATGTTACGTTTATTCCTGCAAGCTAGCCAAGCTCAAATTAATTGTACTGACTAAACTTTTCTTCTCAGAGAAAATTAAAGATATGCTGTTGTCAACACTTGAACGCAACCTTGCCGACACTTAAACGCAGAGAAGGGTGTGACATCCTGCCCTGGCTGCCTTGCGCTAATTAATCACTCTGGTATTTAGGACCATTCAAGCAGACAAATTAATGGAGAATAATTAGTGTATCTTTGTTCCAGCTCAGCTTTGCACACCAGACACTCAGAGGGAGAGGGGAGCATGCAGAAAGCGATCCATTAGCATGCTCCTAGTTTCGCTTCTGCTCAGCAAGTTCTGCAGAGATTAAGAGAAAAGCCAAATTAGCAGTCGTGTGACTGGGGTTAGGACATCCCTCAGTGAAGAAAGCAGTCTGTTTGGGTATCAGCTTTCAGGAGCGAGTTGTTAATCCAGATTTTACCCTTCATGCAGAACAAAACACAATCAAATGCCACCTCCTCCCCCTCTCGCACATACACACAAAAGAAAAATGAGGAATTGTTCCTTGCTGTTAGAAAGATGTATCTTAAATTCAACTCCTGTTACACACCAACATGGGCATTCTAAAATCTTCATATTTCCTTTTCAGTATGAACTTTCACTGGGAGCTCAGGGAGGACCATGCGATTACTAACTTACCCTTATTTCACACACAGTCACTTTGAGGAGTCTCCTTGAGAACACACAACTCCATGAATCCTTCAAAAATAAAGCAGTGACAGATTCAATTTAATCCTGAGGGAAAATCAAATAAAATCACACAAGAGCCCAAAGTATGAAGAAGCTCTTGATGGTTACAAAGTAAATGATAGTTAGACGCTTCAGCACAGAGGTACTTTATAACAATAGAAAGATGTATTTTTCCATACTCCAGAAAGATATTCCTGGTTTTGCTGTATCAAAACTTTTGGAAACAGTTTTTTCCTTCATCCTGTCATATGATGAGACCTAGGAAAATCTGACTCCTCTCAAGACAGAGCTGAGTGTTGCTGATCCCTACACCATCACAAGCTCAAGGTGATGACTCCTGCTTAATGGGACTGGACTCAAATGAACATCCTGCATGTATATTCTTTGTCAGTCCACATGCAGCTCCAGGCATTACTGTGGAAAATGGATCTGACTGATAGGCATCAAAGTCTAATAAAATACAACGTATTGCAAGACTGTGACATAAAATATTTGCTTGCCCGCGTGTTTAGGAAAAGTCAGTATGAAAATACGCTGGTAGGGCCCATTTGCAGTGAGCAGAGCTTGGAGGCAAGAATGCACTAGGGCTCACAAAACCCAGAGCTGCGAGGAGTGCTGGGAGGTTAAAAGGGTCAGGGAAAAAGAGCCAGGAAGACCACACAGTGAGAAAAGCTGAACAGACTCAGAAACTGTATCAGTCCCAATCAATCCTATAAAACCTTGCTTGAACCAACTCTCCTCAGCTTCCTGCAGCCCCAAATCACTGCCTGCCACCAGACCAGATGCCATGAGAAATACTACCATCCTGGGAGTGGGTTTCCTCACTCTTTGAAGGTGCATAATCCTCACTAAAGGAAAACCCCACATGTAGGAGGGGCTGAGCTAACATCAAGGCACCTGGCCATGACTAAAAGAGCTGGCCCCATATGCGGCTGCTGCTGAGCAGCAGAATGTAATTTAGTCGTGCCAGCGGGAGCAGAGGTCAATGATTTTATATTAATGGGGATCACGACAGTTCTAAGCTGTGGCGTGCTTTGAAATAAGTGTTGTACAAGGCAGCAGAGAGACTCGACGGAGGAAATGAGCTGTATCACTGTCTCCTCATGCCTCGAAGCAAATGCTGGAATGTTTAAAGTTGCTACAGACTTAAAGGCATAATATTTTACAAACAACAATTACCTGTTTTTATCCAAAAGCTAAATGGCTTGTAAATTATTGTGTCTTCTGACATATTTGGAACAAAAGTAAAAAAAAAAAAAAGAAAAAAGAAAAAAGAAAAAAGAAAAAAGAAAAAAGAAAAAAGAAAGGCCTGTGGGTTTGGAATACAATCTAAATAGAGATAAAAGTGGAGGAAAAGTGATAAGTCTTTTAAAAAGAAATCAAACACTCTTTGTAATTCATCATTTGCATGCAAGAAATATGGTTACATAATGTTATATCATTTTATATGTATACATCAGTGAGCAAGCCATGTCAATACCAGCTTGCAAAAAACATAGATTCAAGCATGCAAAAGGAGCCAAGGTTTGATTAAAAGAATCTTCGGTGTTTTAATGTGCACATTTCAGACCTTGAACTAAATTCACATTTAATCAAGTTTCTTTGTGGAAATGTAGCTCTTCTGTGGCTTCTTGTAGGATTTAAATCTGGCCTTTCATGTAGGTGCATGACACAGCAACTTTTACATGGATCAATAGCTAACCCTCAGGATACGTGAGGTTCTTAATGAAGTTTTCTGGGTAAGTTTTCCTTTTATTTTGTTTTCCATTGGTACCTCCAGTGCGCTAAGTCCTGTCCAAACATGTGATGAGGACATGGTCTTTTCCCCAAATAGATTTCCTTCTGTGGTGATACGCAATGCACAAGCAAGGAGGAACACCTCACGCTGCTGAAGGGTGAGGGAAGGGGAAAGACATGGTCAGAGTGATAAGTCAAGAACTAATAAAATGTATTTTGAGTACATTGGGTTTGTATATAAAAATATGTGGCGAACCACAAAGGAGGATGTTTCCACAGCAGTGGTGAAAGAAGTTCAAGACAAAAAGAAAGAAGAAGACTAAATATTAATTCATAAAATGTTAAAACTTAGAACTGAAAATTCAGGAGGAAACTAGTAAGAATGGTACAGGAGATGTACTAAGAGTTCTAAATCAGTGTGACAGAACAAATCAGAGTCATCTGAATGGAGGTTGTGCTGGTAATTAAAGGATATAGAACACGTTTTCATAAAAAAAACAATGTTTTGATCAGTTTAATTGTTTTAATAGAGACATGGAGGGTGGAATTAGTTCAAGGACAGGTGAAGACTGTTAGGCAAGGATGAAATTATGCTGTTAACCCACAATAAATGCTGAATAACTCCTGGAAGTGATTGAGGAGTGCCATATAACTATTTGGAATACAAAAAGCAATACTGCAGAACTGAAGGAGTAGAGATAAGAAAGCCCATGTGGCCCCAAAGTGCTCCCCAGGAAAGCTCAGCACCTGATCTAGTGGATACAGCACAAAGATGCAGCTAAGGAACATTTACAAAATGTCCTGAGATCATGGAGAATGAACCCTGACCTAAGACTGTGAAGAGGGCTAATCCTATAGCTATGTTCCATAAAGGAACATGCACACCTCTGCTTTAGTATCAAAACCAAGGATAATTTCGCTTTCATGATTTCTGAATATTAACAATATTGTGAAAAGTGGTTCATGTACAATATCAGTGGGCATACACACAATGATTTGTATGTATGAGCAGTGATATGCAAACATCACATATTATTTCCCCATTTATTTTGATAAACACTAAATATATGAGCCATCCCTGTGACAAGTTGTTTGCATATGTTTCCATTCAATTAGGTAAATATCTTGCTAGAAACAGATTCTGCATGAGCCCAGTGAACATAATGATACCTCAAAGAGAAAAAGAAAAAGAAAAAGAAAAAGAAAAAGAAAAAGAAAAAGAAAAAGTTGATCAAAAATATACTTTGTGCTCTTGACTTTCATTCTCTCTCAGAAGGATGGCAGCCTGAGCACCACACAAAGGCAAACTGTTGCTATCCAGCTGGTGGTATTTCTGTTCTCCATTAGAACACTCTACATCAGGTCTCAGAGTCAACGGAGCAGCTTTTCTTTCTGAGGCAATATCTCCTAACACGTACAGCAGCAAGTCAGGCTGGAGCTGACTACTGAATGAAGACTGCATCCTAGGACACTACTGGGACCTACTTCTCAGTACATGCCAAAATGCTATGTGAGACATGGATTGGTGCTCTCCACCTGAGTACAGAGTGGCAGAAGAGTCTCAGGAGCTGGAAAGCATGGGTTAGGGCAAACTTGCATCATTCCTTGCTCAAAAGTTTGCTGCAAGATCCCTGTCTGCTCTCTGCAGGGGAGATGATCTAGGTGTTAAGATTTTCCCTCCCGGATGGAAGTCTTTCAGGAAGCTGAACATTGATTTGAGACACAGAAGTTGGCTGCCACTAAATTTCATGGCTAACCCTTTTAAGCAGTTTTTAAAATGAGTGCAGTATGAGCCTAATATAGGTGTTCATTAACTAATAATAAATTGTAATGGAACATCATTGACATCTATATGAGTGCTAATCGGATTGATGATCACAGTCATTACAATGAATGCCAAATGGATTCATGATAACAGCACACTAGCTTCAGAGTACATATGTTATACTGAGAATTACTTAGGCAGAAAATCCCAAGAAATAACATGTTAATTCACCTCCTCTGTTCCTCTGACCTAGAGTTGGTCTGTGCCTCTTCTCACATCTCCTGGACTAGGAGATGTGGAAGTGGTCTGACCCCTGGAAATTGATGGAAAGGTTCCAGATGGCCCCATCATCTTTGAACAGAGACTGATGAACAAAATAAGTAAGAGACAGCATATTGAGCAGCCAAGAAATGTATAAATAGCTTATTTCAATGAATGTTGTCCTAGCTGTGCACTAATAAAGGAAAAATTAAAAAGTGTGATTGTTTAAACTAATAAGTAGTGCTGTTAGAACTCCAGAAGAGAACTTTCACTTAAATTTTCTTACTTTTGAGAGCCACGCATTCTAATCTCATTTTTCTTTAACTTGATCTTGCGTGTTGTATGTTACTTAAGTTTATTTTACAGGTATAAAGATTTGGCATATTATTATAATATGACTCCTATTACTCCAAATGTTGCAGAAAAAATATAGAAGGCCTAGTTACAGATTAAGACAATGCTACCAACGCATTGTAGAAACAGAAATAACACCTGCCCTAAACAGCATAATCTGACAGCTGTCTAAGAGGTCATTTAAATGAATGAGAACATCTGCCAGGTTACTTGGGATGCTTTTAAAATTTTCAGTCAGAATTTGCTAACTCACATTCTAAGTAAACTTTTCTGTAAAATGGATATCATTATAATCCATTAATGACTGAGTGTGGAATCAAATTCACCCGATTAGGCACTTAACTTGATTATAATTTTAAAGCACCTAGTGTACCAACTCAGGGAGAAGTAGGGGCTCTTTTCTTCTCACTCATATAAGCCAAAGTCACAAAGCATAATTTGCCACAAAAAAAGAAGAGGAGAGATCAATATCCCAGCTCTACCTGATAGCAATGTAGTTTGATAGATGTTAATGCACAGATAATCCTAGTAAGTTAATGGCTTCTACACCACAGAGAAAGTCTAGAAAAGAAACCCTAGAGGTTCTTGTCAACCAGATGTAGAAGAAAGAGTTATGAATTTGTATCTCAAGCTTTTGATCACACTGGTTCTGAGTACAGAATATGGTGCAATGTATTAATAGAAAAGACAAAGGCAGGGTCTTTCGCTTCAGAAAAATAAAAAATGTACATCTTAGAGTGTTATTTCATTACTCTTGAAGGCCACCTACTGAAACCTAAAGCATTGAATTAGTAGAAGATAGTGCAACAAATATCAATCAAGAATTTACTTTGCGGAACAGATTTCTTTCATTACCCGTTCCTAATATTTAGATTTTGCAATTGTTTAATCATTTAACTTTCATAACTCAAAAGAGTTATCATATTCCATCTCAGATTATTAAAGGAAAGATATAAATAGAAAAAACAATAGAAATACAAACAGTGACTAAAGATTTTTAATCATTTTCCATCAGCAGAAGCTCTGAACAACTCTGGCTTCAAGAGAAGCTGAAGCTGCCTATTCCATCCCGCTGCTCCTACAATGGACAGCATTGTAAATTAGAGGAGGTTGCTCAGGGTTTTTTTCCATTTGGGTATTGAAAAGCTTTTAAAAGAGAGATTCCACCACTACTTTGGACAACCTGCTCTACTGCTTAATCATCCCCACAGCTTAAAAAAAATAAACAGAAATCTATATATCCACACACAACTTCCCTCATTTAAACTTCTTTCTCATCTGGTCAGTGTCCAGACTATATTATTGCAAGAAGTTCTCCTTTCCTGTGTGCAGGATGTTGCATTTGCCCTTGTTGAACTCATGGGGCCTTGAACACATCAGCCAGTCCCCCCAGCCTGGTGTTTTCTGCAAACTTGATGAGAGTGCATTCTGTCATTTTTGTCTCCAGATTATTCATAAAGACATTAAATTATTGAGGTCCAAAGAGAAACCCCTGAAGAAATCCCCTTGTAAGCCGCCTTCTGTTAGAGGATGAATCATCAACCACTGGACACTTAAGAACTGGTGATTTTTCACACTCCTACAAATCCATCTATAGTATCCCAGCTTGGATATAAAGAAGCTGCAGGACACTGTGGAGAAAGCTTTGGTAGTGCCAAATGTCATGCCAAATGTCAAGGTAGATGGCATCCACCTCTCTCACTTCATCCAGAGACCTAGTTATTTCATGATCAAGCTGTAATCAGATCAGTTTACCATTGCTAAGTCCACATTCTCCCTCATGTGCCTAGAAGAGTCTTCAAAGAGTCTTCATCTTGCTCCTATGAATCAAAATGGGGATGATCAGTTGGCATTTAAACATTAAAAAACATGATCTCCTTGATTCTCCTGTTCTCAGGAAGAAGAAGAAAAAAAAGTCACCAACGGAAATCAGATCAAATCAAAACAATGAAAACGCATAAGTCTGAACTCTAGAACATTTTTATCTATGGTCAATATTTTTCTCACATATGTTGACACTGCAAAAGGACTTTAAAATGGATATCAATTTCTGTGTCATGGCAGACCTTTTTACTTTAACTGAGTCTTGTAAGAAAATTCTAGGATGATAATATTAGGATACAATTTGTTTTTATTTCAATGCATTCACAATGCTATGTGTTTGCATAGCATTTCCATCAAGCTGGTACGCAAATTCACAGCATCAGGATTTTACTTCAAGATCTGATTTCAACACTATTTTTATGACTCCATTTGTATTACTGGTTCTCTTGTCACAGTGCAAAATACAGAAGTGGCAGTACGATAGTAATGTACAGTGGTACATTAGCGTAAAAATTAGAAAATTAGTCTTCATTCATCTTAACAAGTACACCTTTGAGTATTAGAAGCAGGGAAAATACAAAGTGTGAAATATTCTACTGAGGTAATTTTAATGTTTGTGATATTTTATAGAATTATTTAATAACACTTAGGGTACTTGATGGCATATTTATAGAGGACTGCTGACATAAAAGTATTTTTCAAAGCTACAAGAAAACTACTTTATTTTAATCATGTATATTTTTGATAAAATAATTACATATATCTACTTTTTTGCAAGTATAATATCTAAATATTACTGGTTTGTGTGCCTGATTCCAATTCCCAACACAAACAACTTCCTGATTTTTATTTTCACGGACGTTTTCATTAACGTTATAATTATAAATGTATTTTCTAGTCTCTAAGGTGGATATTTTATGAATAAGTTTATAAGCTTTTCTTCATAAGAAGAGCAATCTTTAAGACCAATCATTAGTTACCACCTCCAACCTGGGATGTGGCACCTGGGGGGAATGCTTCCAGTATATTTTAGTGTAGATTCAAACAGGCATCTTTTAAACAACCTTGATGACTTCATCTTTCCTTTACAACATAGAAGTTTTTTTTTTGTTTTGTTTTGTTTTGTTTTGTTTTGTTTTTTTTCCTGGCTTTTACAGAAGCTAGATAGGCTAGATACTGTATAGTCAGGCCGAGTGTGTACTGATGCATCAAGGCATGGCTGAGTCCATGCATGGTAAACCATGGCAATCCCAAACCTGTGGTCAGACAGCTGCCTCTATGGCTATGCAGAGACAGTTGCATATGGTGTTCTCAACTGAGTGGACTCACAGATTTCTAAGGCTGCAAGGGAAGACTGGATAATCTATCATAGCACAGCCTTTTTTTTTTTTTCCCCTTAAGCTCAATAGTTTATATTTTCTGAAAGCATTTATTACAGAAACGGCAGTCATGCTAAAACTGAAATTATCAAATGTTGAACTATCTACCTCTGCTTGGGCTAGGTGTTGCTACATAAAAAAAAATCACAACAAAAACAAACAAAGGCTGTATCACACCTAATACTGAAAAGACAGTTAAGAGACCTTCAGCTGTACATTGTGATATATTCTGTTACTTAAAGCCAGATTTCAGGGTTTATCCCAAGAGAATTCTGTCTTGCTTTTCTTTCTTTCTGGGGTTAAATACTAGTTTTCATCCTGAAATACCAGAAAGAAATACCAGCTGTAATCTTTTCAGTGATTGGTTGGAATCTCACCATGGAATTTCATACTTAAAACATCACTTAAGTTGCTTGACACTGACTGAATGTGTCCCCATTAAAATGACATTTCACAAATATTGCCCGATTAAGCAGTAGCACTTTCTATTTGTTGCTGAAAAGATAAATCAGTTTCCTGGGAAAAGTGCCAGTACATAGCTTGTATACTCTGCTTACGTACTAGATAATTGATAGATTTGGTGAAGATGTCTTCATGTTAGTATAATAAAAGCCTATTATCAGTTCAACAGCAGAAAACTGTTTTCATTCATCAAGAAAATAGCAGGTTCGACACTAGTTGCCTTTTTTAAGTGAAATATTGGACATATGCTATGAAAAAATTTCTTGCCATTGCAGGGAAAGATAGCACATTCAATCACTTTTTAAAAATTTAATTCCACTTCTCAATTCAGTTGTCAACCTTTTTATAGTAAATTACATGATTACTATTAAAAAGCATACTTTGACTTGTTCCCAAAGTGATTTTTTTAAAAGTTTGAGCAAAATTCCTTCAACCATTTTGGATTTATGAGAAGATTAAAAAGTAATCCTCGTTCCCTCAACTTCTGTGAACAACATAGTAAAAAAAAGTCTAGTTATGTGTTTTTTTCCCTCTCCCCATGGGGATAATTCAAAAGTGGTTCAACTGCCAAACTTCAAACTTCTGTTATTGTTGTTTAATATTAATATTCCTTCCCTATCTACGACTAAGTGCCCAATTTGACGAGCCACCAAAAAACACATTACATGTCAGTGCCTGCTTTGAAAAAGCTAGATGTAACAGATGAGTGGAATTAAAGAAGAGTGAAGAATAAGGATTGTGACATGAGGGAGGACAAGGAAACTTTAGTATCAGGTTCTAGTATCACTGGCATTACTCACTGCTTGCTCAGGGAAGTATGTAACAAATGGAAGGTGCCCTGCTAAATTTAAAAATTAAATAGAATAAATGCATCAGACTGCTTTCCCCTGGGGAAGAAAATGAAAACAAAACAGGAATGAAATCTCTTCATAATGAAGAAATCTCTTCCTAATGCAGCAGTAGCTGCATAATTTTGTCTATTTGTTAGGTGTGAAAGCGATGAAGTCTCTGCTTTCCAAGTCATGATTTTCCCAGAATGGACGAAGTAGATGAAAGAGATAAGAGACACCTGGAATAATTCACCCCTAAAAAGTAATGAAAAAGGGGAAAGGAGTCATCATCGTTTCAGGGATGCCATTGAAAGTCTTCAGTACTTTTTTAAGGAGGGAATAGGCTGTGCAGTGTCCTGGCCTGAAGAACTTTTATTTGCTGTACTTGTTCTCCAGCGAGTCCTTGCAACATACAGGCCCTCTAGAGGAAATTTGGGCTTGAACATCAGCATCTACATTTAAGACTCTTGCACAAACTGATAAAATTCGTGATCTAAGAAAAGATGTTTCTTGAACATCTCCATGAGGGGTGCCAGAATAAACATCTCTGTTTAGTTTCTTGTCAGAATTTAGCAGAATTTAGCAGAAGCCTCAATGTTTTAATAAATTCACAAAATCAACAAAACTTCATCAAAACTGAGAATATGACAAAAAATACATTTGTGGTTCTATATAAACAAGTTGTTGCTTATATTTTGGCCTTTCACGTACCTTTTGGAGAGGAAAGATGAAAGCTTTTTCTGACTCAGAGGGTCAAGGGCAAAGCAAGACAGCTTTCCTCACCACATTTTAGTACTGAAAATCAGGTGCCCACAGAGCCCACAGAGAGTGTCTTTTCTTACCCATGATTTGTTTAAGCCATTTAGGAAGCAAGATTCAAAAATGTGATAGCAGCTATTCATTACAAAACTGGCACTATGGATTAAGGTACGCATTGATTGTTCCAGGCTAAGGAGCCTTTCAACAGAGAGAATAAAACTGTTTTAAACACAGTTTTAAAAATGTACGTATGATCATAATGCCAGATTACTTTCAGATACGATACTGTGATTTTATCCTCACTGTAGATAGGATTCTTATTCTATGATGGGCAATATACACAATAATCCATCACCCTGGGTGAATCAGTCACTTAAATTCACACCTTCTTCTCACACCCTTTAAAGGTTTTAGAGCAAGGATGAGAAAAATGTGTAGCAGAAGTTACGCAGAAGTGACAAGGACCACAATTTCACCTTGTATAGCCCTCAGCCACCATGTTTTGCCACAGCTAGTACTAAGGTAGAGTTAGTAACCAATGTACAATACTAAGGCAGGTAATAAGCAGCTTTAGCCACAACTGATCTAAGGCCCATCTAGGGACAAGAGAGCGTATGGCAGACCAAGGAACAGAGCAGAACTAAACGAGAGCAGAGCCTGGCTCTAATGCAGAGCAGCCATATTGCTCTGCCGTGCGCCTTGGACTTCCTCAAGTAGTAGCTGTGCCCTTCATTTTGTCTTTAAAAAACCTTTTGATGACAATAACAGTGAGGTCTGTGGCATCTGGGATCTGCAATAAAGGCTCCCTCTTCTCCTTTCCCATGCTGAAGAGGAAGTAAATAGCTACGTTATCTCCTGCTGCCTCAAGACCTCTGACATAACCACTGAGTGATGGCAAGTCCAGCTCTACCTGTGAGACAGGCAAAGGAGAAGGCAAGGTCCTAGGGCAGCACCCCTAGGGCTTCCTAGGGGGCATCACTCTGGCTTCCAGGAGGCATCTTTTTTTGCGATTTGTTTATAAAACAGAGCAAATTCAGGCAGGTACCACACTAGACAGCTCCAAACATTTCGGGGCTAGGGATTCCAGCTAAGTCAATATAAGCAAGATGAATTAAGAGTGACTGTGCCATTTTTTAAACTGATTTAATTAAATCATTTAAAAAATTCTTCTTTAGTTACATAATGTATTTAGACCAACCTGACCTGATCTGGCAGTGCTAGCTTGTTCCCTTGGCCCTCTTCTCCTCCTCACACTTTCAGCCCAAATCCTCATCGTCACAGGGGCAATATGATAAGATCTACACATGTGAATTTTCAGAGCTGATAATATGAGTCTTTGAGAGTTAGCAGGATTTAGGTGTCCAAGTATCTAAGCTACTTTAACACTGTTGAATCCAGCCAAATAAGCACCTTCTTAATATTTTTTTCCCTTAAGCTCTTTGGAATTTGATTTTCCCATTTCTGAAACCAGAGTTTCGAAATCAAGATTTATAGTGGGAGAAAATGTCACCTGCCTCCATTTAATAATTAGCCATATTTTGTGATTAAATGAAACACAGTCATCTTTTCTGCTCTCCATGAATTGCTGTGAATCTTATCTGAGCAAGTGGTTTTGCGATCTTCACAGCTTCGAATCACTGTTTTAACACCTTCTGCATAGCTGAAGGGGAAAAAAATCCCTCAGTTCTCTCATTTTAAACTAATCTACATCATTTCCCTAAAAAGTTATTTAGGATGCAAAAATTTATCAAATCAAATTACCTCAGTCATCTTTTCAATGAAAGATAAGTAAAATTTCCTTGTTAAAAATGTATTAATATTCTGATAAGCAAAGATCATAGCCTATATTTTTGCAAAAAAACAGTTAAATAATTAAGCAACAAACCAAAATCAAAAGTAATAAGTGCTGGAATAAGTCCACCTTCTCCTTCCCAGTCCAATGACTTTTGCAAGTGTTTTTATCAGACACATTTGTGCTATGAAAATAAAATATAGCTCTGCTTTAAAATGCCCCTACAAAACACACAAGAGAGTCAGATCTCAGTTGGTTTCTAAATTTTCCAGACCACAGTTTTGCCACATCAATATGAAGCATACTTTTTAAAAATTATTTTAACATTCTGCATATTCAATTTATTCAGCTTTCTTAGAACCCTCACTCTCCCCTGACATCCTGGATTTGAGAAATAATCACTTTGTGGGCTTGCAGCACACACTTTCCTCTCGTTTAAAATGCACACAAAAAGAGTAAGCTCAAATTCAAAAAAATAAAAAATAAAAACAAAGGAAAAAGGGGAAGAAGCAAAGGCATTTCCACAGGATACTCCTTGAGCTGCAAATATTTATTCTTGGCACAGAATGCGCACACACAGCGCAGCCACCTCCCACCATCAACACCCAAAGTGCACACGTGCATGGCTAGGGCAGAAGCCAGGCTGGCCACATCCAGCACCCTGAAATCCCCTTAATAGGGAATACAGCAGAATTCAGATTCAAGTGATCACCCCACGAGTATTCATTTGGGGTTTGATCTTGTAAGGTGCTGAGCACTCTGGCCCCAGTCCAGAAAATCATTTATCTCCATGAAGAGCATCGTTGACTCAAGATAAGCATGCATTTCTGTGCTTTGCTGGATGCTAGTTAGATGGAGCAGCATTGCTTTCCGAGATCATTTTTAGTCTGTGGCTGATGAGAATGACCTTCAGTCATCACTAGCATGTTCACTATTTAGGGTCAGAAAGAGGATCAGAAAGGAAAGGCTTTCCTTGACTTCTGATTTTACAGAAGGGGGAAAAAAATTCACTTTTTTTTTTTTTTTTTCCTCCCTGAATGCTAGTGGATTTTAAGCAAAAAGAATACAGTTTGTGAACTGTCAGCTGCATTCTGACCTGTCTTGTCACTGAAATCCCTTGTATACGTCTGTTTATCTTTGGGAGACAGAAATGTTATTTCTGTGTATATGTTAAATTGGGGACATTCATTGTTTTAGGAATCTGTCCATAATGATTGCTCTGGATATAATAATCAAACCGCTTAAAAATTCTTGTGTGCAGCCTTTCTTTCTCAGTAGGAAGCATTCACTGTCCAGTATACTGATGCCTAATTGCAATCCACAGAACACAGAAGAGAGGAGAAGAGAGGCCACATGCAGTCCCTGGAGTCTTCTCTGTATGGTACAATTAAGTTCCTCCATGCATCTGTCTTTTTTTTCCCCATTTTCTTATGTCCTTTCCAGGCAAAATCATTTTTCCTCTGGGATGTTTTACATTTTGTTTTGTTTTAATTGTCTGAAGTAGAATATACTCGATAATGAAAAATCATTATTGAGCATTGTGTAAAATATGAGTTCTTTCATTTATTTATTTATTTATGTTTAGAGACAAGTTTCTGCTGAAGTTAAAATAAGTCCATTGACCTGCAAGAAAACTAAAATCCTATACATTTCTGAGGCAGAAGTACCATCAGTGCTGATATTAAATCACTGAATAGAAAAATACATGGCACAGACCCAGAGAAAGAGACAGTGTTAATAGTCATTTAGTGTGACCACGGTAAAAGCTGAACAATGTGACACTCATGTGGTGCTTAACTCGGGGAAAATACAGCACTGACTCTCCCTGCTCACTTTTTCATCTTTTTGTCTATGATGGATATATAATAATTATATTTTACTAGAACGCCAGTGGAGACGGAAATGCTGTTGCTAATGTAGAGGCTGTAAAGCCATCAGAGGAGCTTTAAGCAAATGTTATCTGTTTTACTGAAGAAATCAATTACGCACAGATTGCTTAAACCAGTGACAAGCATAGTAAGGAGCAAAATCTGTTAAGCAGAAAAGTTACAGCCATCAGCATGTGCAGATTTATGTGATATATGAATACAACTGATTGAGAATTTTAGCTCAGAAAAATAAAGGAAAAAAGGAAAAACAAAAGAAATAAATTCCAGGAGGAAAAAAAAAGCTAGTATTTATCCTAGTATTTATCTCTATAACTGATGCATCTGCAAAGCTCCTCCTTTCTTCATCACTCTTCTCCTTGACATGGAGAAGAACTGGTCAGGACTCCATCACCTGGAATATGGGCATTTTTTAGGGACCCTGGTCTTGACATTGGTCAGCAGTTAATGGTCTGTCAAAGTTTGGCATCATCAGAAATCTCTCTGGAATATTTATGCTCTGCCATTTGGACATGTTGCCTCAGTTAAGTAAAAGTTTTAATAATGCTATGGTTTCTGCATTTAATCATATTATCATTTCATTGTTTCTGGATACAAAACAATTTCTTTTTATTCTAACAGAATGATTTATAAGATGATATGCATGTTAGCACATATTAACAATTACAACAAAGCATGAATTGAAATTACTTGCCAGAGAATCATTTATCTTTTACCCAGAGCAAAGTGTTTTCATGTGGTTGTGTTGGATGAGGCCACTTTGTATCCATATTTTAATTTTTAAGGAATGAGAAGCTGACAGTTCTAGCACTTGTGCGAAAGCTATGTCAAAATGGACATTCAGAAATAGAAGTACTGAGAAATTAGTTACTACTCCTGAAAGTATTTGCCTTAATGACTCGTAAGAAAAAATATATATATAGTCAAAACTACATGGACAAAAAAAAACCCTAGTCAGATCCCTAGCCTCTGTCTTGGCTTTTGCAAGGCTGATATAAGAGCATTAAACATCCTTACAGAGAATATCACTGTTCAAAAGGACTGTCAAGACTGTTAATTACTCAGGTGGAGTTAGCATACAGCTCATTAAACCATGTCAAAACTTTCAGTCCTTCTCCACTGTATTAGTCCCTTTAGGGGCTCTCACATCAGGATAATTTGATTCTTAAAAATACATTAATTCAATTCATACATTACACCAACAAATTATTCCACTTCCTTTGTAAAACAGGTCAGATCCGACCAGAACCAGCCTTGCAGTGGAGACAGTTTCTGTAATTAATCTGCGGTGGGTGTGCCGGGTGCCCGCGAGGCGCCTTTGCAAGTGCGCGCTGTGGGTAACGCTTAAATTGCAACCATCGTCAGACCTTTGGGAGAAGTCTGTTTCTTGCAAAATTGCAAAATTTTGTAGAATTGCAAAAACGTTATGTTATTTGCACTCAAGGCTTATTACAGTTGCACCACGTATTCACAAGGCCGTAGCCAGAACATTGTGTATGTAGGTTAATGCATTACTTTAATTTTACTCTATAGCAGTAAAAGTTCTGTGGAGACAATCAAAGATCAGGTTTTCCCTCCAAGGGCAAAAGCTATCAACAGCCTTTTCCTTTAGCAAAAATGTACTTCTGCAGTCATTTAAAAATAGTTAACACAAGTTTTCATAAGGCGCTATGTGGCTTAGAAACCTACATCCCATTATCAAAGGTGCTCCTGATGCTCAGAAACCTAAAATGCATGTAATTAGAGTAGGGTTTTCAGGAACACCTCATGCCCAGCCCCTGCAGGAGAAGCTCCAGGTGTTTACATGGGAGTCTATAACTCCCTGTGCTGTGGTTCATCATGCAGGAACTGGGGCTTCAGATGACTATGGATCCTGATGGGTCAAGCTCCTTTTAAGAAGAACTCTAAGGGAGTTTAAACTTCTACCTAGAAGAACTACGTCAGAGGTGTCCACATATAAAATGCTGGCTAGATTTTACAATTTTTTTTTCTCTTAGTTCAAGGAAACCTTATTTCAGCTGCCTAGCAAACCTGCTGAGATTGGTTTTCTTCTAATGCCCACAAACCAAGGTATAAGATTCTGTTTGTCAGTTAGGCCAGTGGGTTCACAGTATTTTATAATGCTATACTTCATCATCCAAAACAATTATGATAGATTTAGAGATGCATGGGTCTTTCTTCCTGAATAAAATTGCATTTGGATGCAGTTTATGAAAAAATCTTCTTTTTTCTATCTCAATTAACTAAAAGAATTATGTTTTAAATCACCTCACTTTACTGAACAGAAACTTAGCAAGCCAGTCAGTGAAATAATGTTTGCAGGAAAACCTGGGCTAATGGAAGACAGGCTGCAAATTTTAGATCAAAGACATGATTTTGCTCATTAGATTTAGTTACTCCAATTGGCATTAGCAGAAGATCTTTGAATGGGATATCTAACAAGATCAACTCCAAATTTATAAGATCTATGACTGGGGAGTAATCATTCACTACTGAAAAAGACTTAACTCTGTTAAACACATTTCTAAAATGACACTTCTATAGTGGTTTTCAGCTCTTGATGAATGAAAGCCATCATCGTGGCTGTAAAGTATAGTTTGTTGTTTTAAGAATGTGCACTCCATGGGAGCCAAATGCTCATTTTTGCTCTGCTTTGCAGTAGAAAAATATTCAGAACAAAACATAGAGGACAATTAAGCATGCAGAACCCTTTCTCCTCCAGAATTCACGCTTAGGCAAAACTACAATAATCTCCAGATTTATCACACCCAACCTCCACATATGATAATGTATCTTTAAAATATGAACTGCAACCTAAAATATTAAACATGTGTTTCCTCATCCTATGGGATAAGTGCTGAAATGTCACACACTATTGGGGAAAATGACCCGTAAGTGTTTTTTTTCCTCCTACTGGAGCGGTTAGTGTGGCGTGCAGTGAACCAAATCAGCAATGTGATTCAAACTGTCTCTGCAGCGTCATGGTGAAAGAAAGGATAAACTATAAAAACTACCCTCCTACAGCTCTTAGTTCTTGCTTCCCACACTTTAACATCTTCTGTCACCCCTGGCGCTGTTACTGACCCATGCTAAGCTAAACTAAAGGATGATAAGTTTGCTGCCTTTGCCCTTGTCCTAAGGGGCTGCACATTATCCTATCAAGCATCAGAAGCCATTTCTGTGGGATATTTGTCAACCTACGAAGTCCTTTTAGAACAAATGAAATGGGCAGCGAATTACAAAAATGTCATTCTCTAAAGGAAATGGATGAAGGCTTTTGTTCGCCAGTAATAAATAGATGCCATAGGCTTATAACACTATTTTTGAATTACATTTGACAGGGTTACTATTTCCAGTTCATTAAGGAAACAGCTTGAAAACTACTTTTTCATATGCTTTTAAAAATAATGTTTTCCCAGTAATATATATAAGCAGTGGCTTGTATAATGTTAACTTGAACATCAGGATTCATTTCAAGGTACTTGTATTAGTGATTACCACATGCAAAATGGAAAGCTTTAAGTATATATATATTCAGCATATAGAGATGATTCTTTAGGTGGTAGGTGATGAGCAAATATACAATAACACATTTCCCCAATATCTCCAATATTAAAAAATATTTTAACATTGTTTGTAAGCTTATGCTTTTGCATACCCTTTTTTTTTTGCACACATGGTCTTATGGAACTTCATGACATATATACCATAGGCTAAGGTCAAGCAAAGGCATAATAACTCACTTCCTTAAATGAATGCTTCAAAGTAAATCTTCTATGTTTAATAGCAGTAAACAGAGGTCAGGATGACACTCTCCCAGGCTTGAGAATAAAGCCTATGTGTTAATATTCGCTAAGAATTACAGCTGATTCTCTGGGTGACCAAATGTTTGTTAGAGAGTGTCCCTGATTAAAAGAAAATACATTGCTATAAGCATGATTGTGTATTTGAAATTTTATGAAAAACTAAACTAGAATACACATGTAGAAATACATTCATAGATACCATTGTTGTTTTACCTTGTCTTTAAGCATTGTGTTAAAATGCTTTGGAGAGGATCATTAAATATCTTTGCATACTGAAAGTTCTTTCTGAAGATGCTAACTGGCTGCAGAAATAAGTGATGTATGATATATTCATGGTAGTGAACTTCTCTGTCATGTCACTCACAACATTTAATGTGTAAGTTGTATTTCTCTCATCAGCCACAAATCAATTATTAAGGGAACATTTTATTTACATCAAAGTACTGTAATATTTCTAATGTTTAGAGCTTATTTTTGCCTGCAAAAATAATCTTTCAGGTACTGTATTGCTGGCACTAGTTATTGTTGATTGCAAGTGAACATTTTGTTAATAAGAAGAGCTCAGGATTGATTTTGAAGGAAAATAAATCAGTACACCAGACCATTAGCTGGTCCTTTGCTTTGTAACTATTGCACTAATTCCAGACTAATTATAATCAGATCTTTATTAGGACGATTTTTTTTTCACTAAATAAGCAGGGCCAGGATCAAATGTATGATGAACAGTGAAGAATATATTGATAAATACACTCCTTCATTGTAGTGCATTTTTCAAGATACACACCAATGCACGTTTCAGATTAGACTCCATCCCTTAGTTATCATTAGTCAGGCAGAGACAACTAAACTCTAAGATGAATAGCTCCTCACAGTCCAGCACGTTTCCTTTTCTCCCACCCTTTCCTTTTGTGCCAGAGCTGGTCTCTTTTGTGTGCTGCCTACCATCCTTCAGTGAACTCAGACCCTGTTGGGGTCTGAGACACAAACGTGCTGAACCCTGCCAAAATATAATTCTATGGGCACAGGCTGGGGATCTTCATCTCTCCCCTTTGCTAGGGTACCCTTCCTGTGCTCTTTGGAAACGTTCCCTCCACCCCTTCTTGGGCAGTGAGTAGCCTGCATTTCATAAAAGGTGATTTTATAATTTTAATCACTTTCTGGGCTTGGAGAAGGATTTCAGAACAAAATTCCAGGGCTTCACTTCCTCTAAGTATCCTAAGTATCCAGTGGACAAAGGTTTAGAGACGGTCAACACACTTAAGGGGCCTTCAGCCACCCTGGTTTTCCCATGACTCCTGAAGGAGCTGGACTTCTGCCGAGGAGCTTGAAGAAAGGGAACCTGCTCTGCATGACAATCAGCCTCCTGGCATGTAGGACTAGCTGATTTCTTATCAGGTCTTTATATGAGCTGGAGGAAAGTTGAAGCAACTGGAATAATTCATTGTTTTAGGCTGAATATTATGTTATGTTAAAGCTCATTAAAGGTAGAACTTCAGAATGCCCTGATCCTGCTTTTCTGAAGCACTGGACTTCCTACAGCTTCTACAAATTTAAGGATAGATGTCAACCCTATTCATCTCCGAAAGCCAGACCCATTTACTAGGATTTAGCTGCCAAAAAGGTGCTCTAGAAGCTAACTTTAATATGCCCAGTTTTGAAAAATCTGGCTTTGATTTTTTAGCATTCATCACTGCCTCTTCTAAACAGTTTGGGGATATTACTGTGCGGCATTGAACAGCTGCTGCATTTTACTCCAGGCATGGATGAAGTGATCACCATATAGTTTCTCATACCAATTTCCTAGCTTTGTGTAGCACGCTGGGATCCTTTAGATGAAAGAGACTCTATTGCTGTTAGTTTATTACACTTAAATCTGTGGTAAGAGATGCGCACTAACCTTTATCACCTGTCCTAACCCTCAGTAAAATTTTGCTGTCTGTGAAAGTTCCCTTGTATTAGTTACGCTATATTATGTGGCTACCTGTTGTAATGGCTGGAATAACACTGGTCCCTTTGGTGGCTGATAAGAGGTTTTCACTTTTGATAGTACATAAAACCATGAAAACATTCAAGAATAAGAAAGACCATCTGGTCCAGCTAGCTTGCCTCTGCGAGCACTCGCAGCACAGCTTTTCCGAAAGCAGAGCTGCTATGATATTAGGCAGGGCTGAATGCTTTACAGGCTAGGTTTAGTATGAACTCTCCATAGAAGCACCCTGAATAGTGAACGTGAAAAGTCATTTTAAAAGATGTACTTACTCTATTCTGCTGATCTTACAGGGTTTGTATTGCAAGGGGCCTTAAAATGCTGGCTCTAATCTTAGAGTGAACTTCAGTGCAATGCAAGCTCGAAGTGCCTGGACATGCTGCAGCACACAGGGCATCTTTCGTGACCGGGTGCTCCTTTGATGGACAGAAAGTTATACCAGGGGCTCTCACAGCTGACAAAAAGTCAACGATCTGATGTGTTTAAATTAACAAGTGTATTCATACCTGCCCACACACAGTGGTCACACTTAGAAGTGTTAGAGATATTACCGGGTCCTTTCTCCGTTTACCTAGAGCTTTTCCACATTGCTAGAGAAGCACCTCAAACACAGCTGTCTCAAATACAGACACACATAGACATGCTATATTTTTGTACAGAGCAGGTAGTGGCAAATTAAAAACAGGCATGTACAGTAACTGCAGAGATGAGTAAGTTCATCCGTTCTTTTTTTCTAAAGGTCAAAGCTAATGCAGAATAGCTGGCATAATCTGTAACAGGAGTGAAAAAGAAAAAAAAACCCACAAAATTCAAAAGCATCATCATATTTTAAGGCAAAAAATTTCTTACAAAAGCATGATCTCTAAAACAATCTCCAAGCTTAAATCACAATTAACTGTGTGAAACCTTAATAATAATAATAATGGATTTGCAGACATGCTTTGCCATCAAATTTAAAGATTTCAGCGTATTTGACAAATGTTAAATAACTGAGACGGCATTTTTCTTCACAAATCCTACAGATAAATAAATTAAGGCCTGGACAACAAGCCAGACTAGGAAGTGGAACCCAAAAAGCTCATTTCAGTTCTGTGCACTAACAACAAAACTGGAGTGACCAGTTCCTCTGCTGTCAGGGGCTCATCTATGCGAAGGATGATATTATGGTCATGGTGTATTAAAGCAACAAAACATTTACCTATACTCTAGAGCAACTGAGGAAAACTGATCTTCATCAGGGATGACAGTTATGAGTCTTCATTACTTGTTTGGCAGAATGGGGTAAAACAAACTAATTTATATTAGATATCACTTCAACAGGCAAGTAAGAATACGATTTTCTTGGCTATTGTGTCTTGTAGGCTGCAGTAAGGTGACTTCTCTAAAAGTCGGAGATTATTTCCAGCCTCTCAAGTTCTGTCACATCTCTAGATTGCCAGAGGTTGAGTGCATCATGAAATGGTGGGCAGTTTTCACCAGTTTCAAGGAATGGTTTTACAAAGATGGAGCCTGATCCAAGAACTGCAGTTTTCATTTAGGAGGAAACCTAAAAACAGCTAATATTTTGAGGAATCTGTGAAATCCTTCTGCAATTTTCAGCATAAAATAAAACTTGACTGAAAGCGAGCATTTCACAACATTTGTCATATGAGCCAAAAAGTGCCATTTTAATGCTACCTGACAAGGGGGAAATGTCTACCACTTCACAGAATGTGTAACTTAAAAAAAAGGGATGTTATTCAATGCATGGCATAAATAGCAAATACTGTCTCACTTACAGATTAGGTAAGAGAAAACATACTACTGATATTTGGTAATTAAAATCTGTCATTGTGTATGAGTCCATCAGGGGCAACAGAATTAGAGCCCACCAATGCGCTTGAGAAAGTATTAATGGTCACCCGCATTCCCCTAATGGTGTCATACATTGTATTTCTCATAGTAACTCAATGCCACAGAGCTGTTGGCATAGAAAGGTCTTGGTTTAATCAGCACAAAACATCCAAACAAGTCTTAATCTTATACATTACATGAGATAAACATTTACAAAATTAATATTGATGTTGCCTATGCTAGCAAGCAAGCCTATCGATGTGGGAGGAACATACCATTTTAATCAACAGTAAAAAATGCTCTAGAGCCTGTGTGTGACTGAACCACTGACCTCGCTACTACAAAACAGTGCTTCAACGCCCTTTTTCTCCCTGCTGGTATGCTCTGTACCTATACTGAATGAAGCTGCCTTCTCTTTAGTGAAGGAGATTGGAACTAATTTCTTCCAAAGCTTGGTTTTCCCATGTTAAATATTTACTGAGTTGCCTAAAATAGACACAGTGCTACACAAAGTTGTTTTCTTGAAAGTTATTTTAGGAAATCATTATTCCTACCAGCGCAATTTTCATTACTTTATCCCTGTTTTGCATAGTAGGAAGCCAAGATAGGAAGAAGCTCATGCATTAAACATCATCTCCCAAACCTTTGTACAATGGTCCATCTACCCACACTAGGATAGCCAGACACAAATCATTGAGAAAGGAATGGTACAAATGATACAGCAACAATACACAATGACATAGTAACAATGCAGGTTGGCCAGAAAGCATTATTTTGCTGAATCACAGTAAACCTACTAGAGCCAACAAGGAACAGAGATCTCTAGATTTGGGGTACACCTACACTGGCATTTTAAACCAGATAAGGAATGTACTTTTGAGGTGAATCTCCTTTATGCCTCCTCTTATCGTGTTTGGATTTGTACCATCAAGTGGTCTAAGAGCACCTGTGCTGCATTTCTTTCCAATGAAAGTAATGTGGAAGCACACACCTCTCTGCTCTGATGATTACTGGATATTCAGTTGATGAGATCAGATGACAGGCAGCACAAAGTACTGATATATACTCCAACATGCATTCATTGTGGAAGCCAGGTCTTCAGCACTAAGTTCTTAGAGAGCCATGCTACTCGCTAGTGTCAGCATAGCTTCTGTTAGGCTAAGCCTTCCTTACAACTCATTCACTCCCCTGATGTGCTTCACAATACTGTGTACAGGAGAGGAGAAGTCAAATGGCTGGAGGGAAAAACACAGCATAAACTTCAGCTCATTTATCCTCTTTATTTTTAAGATGGAAGATGTCCAAAACATGTTATTTCAGAAGTTGTTTTGCACCTAAAACATAGGAATAATACGAATGAAGGGGAAATGAAAGGTAAACAGATGGGAGAGCTGTAAGAGCACAAATTCTTCTTCCTATGCTGCTTTTCCTATACCACTCTCCTTTCTGCTACTCTTTCTTCAACAAATGTCATATCTCTAGCCTTGGAGTCCTCACGTCTACAAGAATGGCTGTAATTCTTCAAGAAAGCACCCAGGATCTGCAAGATTCCAATCTGTTCAACCTTCAGCCCCAACTCAGGTGTTCATTTCTTGCTGGCCCAGTTGATTACTGCAATCAAGCTCTATGGAAGCTGGTTTGATGAACTGACCTCAGATACTTTACACCTCAAATTTAACAGCCTTGTGTGACTCCTACAATAGAGAAAGCAAGCAACGCATTGCCATAAGTACCCTGCTATTTCTCAGTTAATTCCCACAATGTTTCTAAGGGACACATGCCAGTAAAGGTCTGCACAGAGAAGAATGAGTATTGCACACACCGCTCTGTGCAAAAGGAATGTCACATACTCTAGCGCTCATTTTTCATACTAGCTTAGTGTGGTAGATAACAGCTCCCATTAACTTTAATGGACCTAAACTATTTTACACAGGACTAAATTTGGCCATAGGAAGTCTATTAACTGTGATCTTAAACTGATTTACTCAAAATACATAACTGAATATGTTTAGGTTTTGAGTTGATACTAGTGTTAAACCTAAAAGGTCAAACATTACAAACTGGATATTCTTATCAAACAGCCACCTGTAAGCTTTTAAAATGAAAAACAAACAAACAAAAAACCTGAAGTGGCTTCTGGCTGTAGATGACCTGTCAGGTCATTTTCCAAAGTAAAGAATGAGCAATGATTTCATCATCGTTCGTAATGAACTACTCCAATGTTCCTAAAACCATTTCAAGACCTCCTTCTGCCTGTCTACTTACAGCTGCCCAGCTCTGCTTATGTCCCAACACCTCCCGATGCACTTCTCAATCTGCTTGCAGTAGTGGACAGAGTTGTGCAGGGTTGGGAACAACATGCACCTCACTCGTGTAATTTGAAAAGAAAGAGAGCAGAGGGAAGAGAGATTGCTGCTCCTGATGCAGAACAGCAATCTCCCCCTTTCTAGTGGGTAGGACCTCTGAAGGCAGTCCAAGGAAGGAGCTCAGCAAAATACTGCTCCTGGAAAATGTATCCAAGCAATCTGCTGTGATAAGACATTGGAGGGTGGTTGGAGGGTGGGTTTGGAAGGGAGTGAGTTTTGTTACAAAACTTTAAGTCAGACTGCATCTAGATTAGACGTACAATCTTTAATGTATGTTTATGGGCCCACAGATGTGGGATTCAATCAGAGCCACCCAATGAGGAAAGGCCCAAATCTTCTCCTGAGGAAGGCTGCACTCACCACCTCACCGCTCCCTCAGGCCACCACAGATGCCTCCAACTAGACACCCAGCTCATATCTAAATAGCCTAGCCATAAAGTGTACATATTCATAAAATACTGCATTTCTTACATGGCAGATGAATACACAACTGCATCTAGCCGCATAAATCTTCAGCAGTGAAAGAAAATATGGGCTATAAAAATTGGCATGCTGGAAGTCACCGGCAGATTAGGTGGGCATTGCTGGAGCTTCTGTGTGCTCCCAGGCAGGCAAAAGACTCATTGAACTTCTCTCTCCAGTTCCAGATTTTGCCTGGAAAGTGTGGTGGAATGAGCACCAACCCTCCAGCAAAGCATGGAGAAAAAATCCACTGAAATCAACAAGTTCAGTATTTCCACAATTTTCACGTCATCATGGGTGATCAAATACATACGGTGTTCACTTTGGATGTGTAAAAGGCTTTTCCCCCTGCTACAGCTTGAGAGCTTATTTTACATTTTAATACTTCAGACAGTAGCTTGTCCAGCTCCTTTTCATCTCCACCTAACCCCCCTTCCCTTTCTCCCTCTCTTTTTCTTAAGCATTGTATTACATGAAATTCAAACCTTATTTGGCAGGATTTTATGCAGTCTGTGGTGAGAGCTGAATTCTGAAAAAGCTCAGGAAACACTGGCTAAGTGGAGAAATTTATTTGCCTGAGCCAGAGATAACATCTTTCTTAGGCTTCTTTTCTAAAACCCTGGCACTTGTCAAGCAGAAATCTCCCATTCCCCCTTTCCCCTCTCCCTTGTAAACACACACGTGTGCGTGCTTATTAGGCATGCAACAGAACTTCGCTGCTGCTAGAAGCTGGAGTTTTTATTCATTCTGTTTCTACACCCAGAAGAAAGAAAGAAAAAAAAAATGAAGAAATCAGAGATGTTGTAAAAAAAAAAATTTCTTCTCCTTCCAGAACATTCAGCCATTCCCATGCCCTTGTTTTTAAGAATGAGCTACCCCATATGCCTGCTAGGTGCTCACATTTTTCCTCATTAGCAAATGCATCTGTAAAGCGAAGTGGGAAGCGGTGGCATTTGTGTTGGCAGTTGCAGGGCAGCGTGGTTCGAGCCACGCGATGCAGCACGTAAACGGCAAGTGTGAAGCCGCGGTGCCTCGCGCGCGGCACCCCGTGCTTTGGGGAAGGCAGCTGGGGTGATGCAGAGGAGGAGGAGGAGGAGGAGGATGGAGGCATCCTACGAGGCCAGAAGCCCGTTCGAACGATACCCGCAGGCTTGGCTCGGCACTAGGCGCAGCGCGGTTCGTCCCTGCTGCTGTCGGGACCCCGGGTGCTCCTCCGGTGCAGAGCCGACCCACTGCCCCGTGCCCGGCTCCCCGGCAGCTGCCTCCTGTGGCACACACCGCCGAGACCCTGCCGAGCAATCAGCATGCAACCCGAGAAAGCATCCTTTCCTCCGGAATAAAAATTAATATTACTTGTCATATTTCATGTCTGAGCTCTTTTCATGCTTTATCCTCTGGTAATGAGGGCTAAATTACCAATATTAGTAGATTTTCATGGCTAGCACAGAAAGAGCTGTTACCAGAATAAATGTTTGCATTGCTTCTGTTGGACACAGGCTTTGCTAATGCAGCTTTGCTAATTATTTCTAAATAGGCAATAATCTGCATCCCCTAGTGCTGGGTAGTGGATTGGCCACGTACCTGCTATTTCCCTTATTTACATGTTTTACAACTTTATCAACTACACTAATTACACTCTGAACACTGTTTAAAATTTTCTGTTAATAGAGATACAATGATGCACCAGAGGATGTGTATTTATGCCATAATTATGCCTCTGTTCCTGCGATGCAGTCTCCAATTAGCTGTCGACGGTGGCACAAGCAGCTGCCTGATATTCTAAAGCAGCGAAACATCTGCACGGCGGATGATACGCTCACATGGATTTTTTTTTTTTTAAGCCTAGAAATTTACACCCAAGGGAGTGCAGACAAATAGGAGCCTGTCATGTGTAGGGATGATTAGAAATCCTCACCATGGCAACATTGGAGCAGCCATGTCACAGAGTGAGGGGACACATGTCTAGATGAAGGCGCTAAAAACATTTGCCTTTTTTTTTTTTTTAGCTCCAGCATTCCCAACTTCCCTCCCTCCCCCTCTCCTTTTCATATTCTTCTCTTTGCAGCTAAAGCCAACCAAAACAGCAGGTGAAAAGGCCAAAATCTGCAGCCCATGCAAGGAATATGACACAGTAGATTTAGTGTCAGGAAAACAGCGAGCAATCAGAGGATGCTGCCAGGCATCCAGTGGATATTTTCTTTCAGGTGGGGGAGGGAGAAGGTAGGAGAATAAAGAGAAGAAAAATATGGACATCATTCAAAATAAACCTCCAGTGTCCTGATCCCAGAATGACATTTAATAGATAACTTCCATTTAACCCTCATTAACAATTTTTCTCTGACTAGTTGGCCTGCCAGCGTGCATTGGTGAGGGGAGGGTGAGGAGGGATAAGGAGGTGAAATCCTGGTGTTAGTCTGTGCTTCCCGTCTACTGCTTCAGCCATTGTATGTACAGAAAGTGACAGATTCACTGTATTCTTGTCTTTAAACTGAAAATCTTAATTATTCAGATAATGACATTAATTTCATCGGGCTTCTTCTGGGCCACTGCCATTCACAATATAATATCAATTTCATATAATAAAATCATTATAACTAGTCAAGGGTATCATTCTGGAGTAAAAGCTCATCTGAATTTTCAGGGAGATTGCAGCTGGTTTGGAGCCAAACCTCTGCCGCTTACCTCATCTCCCTTATTTTTTGGTTCCCAAGGAAATAGATATTTCAGCCCAGCATGTTCAGAAAAGACTCCAGAGCAGTCCAGAAAGCTTGCAAAGCCAACTCATCTTATAAGATTTCATTTGTTCAGACTGATGGAGTATTTAAAAGACCAGCTGCACTTGCCTGAAAAGAGCTCACAGAATTTCACTCTCACTGGATCTTGAGCCTCAAGTACTAAGATAACTCTAAGTTGCCTCTTCTGCCCTTTTTTAATTGACTATATGTTAATAAATATTTTTTTCCTCAATCACTGGCTGGCTATCCTGTATGTTATCTTAAATACTTAGTGAGGTCCTTGTTTTAAATAGAGAATACATGATTCTTATGTATCCTCAAAATAGATATTGATGATTTTTAGTGTCCAGGAGTATAATTTCCCGCTCTCAAAAAAAAAAACCAGTATAAAACAGGCAGATTTTTTTTTAAATTGGATTGAAGGGCATGTTTCTCCACCACACCTTGGCATCACAGACTGCCAGAGGTGAAAGTTTAAGCTATGGCCTCACAGGCCAGTGAGGGTCCTATATGGTAGCACCCTCCAGCAGAGCCACAGACGCAGTGCCAGGGCTTGCTCTGAACCTCTCTGCCTACACCCCAGAAGCCAGGCCGCTCATCTTACATCTAATTAAATTCCAAGCAAAAATAAGTGAACTAATTACCATTCTCTTACTTTGGAGCATGTGCTCTAAAATTTGGAGCGTAACTAAAACATCTTGGGAAGCTAATGAAGAAGTTTCGCAGCAGTGTTACCATACCCTGTAGCTACTGCATGTATTCAGTGAAACCCCGCGTGGTGTTATAGGGTACCTATGTCACCATGCTATGTGCATAAATTTCACTTGTTATTCACCGTGCATACCCTGTTTTGCTCAGTTCTCATACAGAAGAGCATGATATTGAAGAGCCACTATGTGTCAGTGCAAGGACAGAGTTTATCTGATAAACAAGTCATTTTTGGAAACTGCAGATGCTCCTACTGTGAAGCATTAAACGTGGCCCCTCTTAGATACACAGAATGGGGTTCTGGTCGACTGAGCACAGGCTGATAAGCTCTGCACAGCTCTGAATGCTGTTTGCCCACATACTAATGTTAAACAAAAGAACTGCAGACTGCAGAGAAAGGATGCGGGTCAGACAACTAAATTGCTTAAACCCTTAGGCAGCCTTCTGAAAAGAAAAGGCATGAAAGAAGCTGATATGAGCTTTTATGCAGAATTGTTCTGTTTATTATCCCTGTTAAGAAAATGATGGCAAGTATCTTGTTAAACTATATATTCCCCAGTAAGACAAGAGGACAGCCACCTGCTAAACAAGATACAATATGCCATTGGTCATTACATGATCCGCCATATATCTGTTTTACATTATTTCAAGATTATGAATACAATAAAAAGACAATAATAAAGCTGTACAGATAATAACAAATGCTGTTAAATTGCATTTTTTTGCATTAAGTCATCTGATTTGTCATTGGAAGTTTGCAGATAATGATAGTCTGCCATTGGAGAAATCTACTTCGTGTTAAAATTTCACAGTCCCGTATTAAAACTTTGTTAGAGTTCAATTGTTATAACTCTATTCAGCTACATTATGCAACAACCTAATAATAAATCTATGACAAAGTATATCACTGTAACAACATCTAAACTTGCCTTGGATGAAACAGTGATATGATTTTATTACAAGATTTCTCCTATTGCTGGCATAATAAAATAATGAAAAATAATACTTGTCTGAGAAAGTGGAGAGACCGTAAAGCCTACATCCCTCAGTGGGATCTGTCCTGTCTTTAAAGTCTTCTCCGTTTGCTCGCCCAAGACGTCACAGTAAAGTCTCCATCTTTAACCCAGTGTGTTTCTCTCCCTTACACCCTTGCATGCGCACACGCGCTCCCATGCGCTCACGCATTAGGTGGAGCAGAAGATGACTAAGGCTTGGGACATACTGCACATATTGGTAGATGAGTCACTCTCACAAAGCCAAAGTGTAGGGAAGCTGTACGCAAAAGAGTTTTAGCCAAGCTAAAGCAGAGCCTGCAAACAGCCTGTTTGTCAGGAAGAAAAAAGAGAAAAAGCATGCTTTAGGCTCAGAGACTCATAACAGAAACAAAATTAAAAAATGCTTTTTTAAAACACTTTTTTTAAAAAATTAAAGACATATACAAGATATCAGAGGACGCCATTGTCATCTTCCTGACATATTCCTCACCCGATAATGGATGAAAACCATTCCTAAAGAAGCACTGCAAGAATGTACTGCAAGAATGTACATTGACTAGATATGTGCAGCATTAATAACTCACTGGGCTGAAAGCTGCTGGTCTGCAAGTAAAGTAGACATAAATTACGATAAGCAGCATAGCACCAGAGACCACAAGTACGCCTTTACACCTGGACCAGTGAGGACTCTTCAGGCAAGCATCAGTTCCGCATCTCTCTGCAGATTCCCACTGCAGTCTAGAAGGTGCAGGAGCCCTCGCCAGCCCTTTAGAAAGAGAGCAGCTCTAAATGCAGTGCAAAATCGATGGCAGCATTTGCAGCTGTTCTTGTAGTACCCCGACAGCTGGGTAGGTTGCATAGCAGAGCAATTCAGAGACTTTGTTCAAGGGCAGACAAGAGATGCCACGGCCTAGGAGAGCAAAAGGAGTGAGAGCATTCCCACGGGGGGAGAATAGCTGCCACTGGACCAAGCCAACAGCAGAGCTGTGGCCCAGCAAGCCCAGTGGCCTGAGCCACTTACATGCCTCACAGATGAAGATACTGCTACTCTAAATACCCAAAAAGGAAAGGAGAAAGAAAAGAAAAAACACACTGGACTGTACTTGGAAGAGGCTTAACCTCTACTTCCACAGACAAAAGTCAACCCATTCACTCAGATGTTGCATCTGTCTTGGGATAACAGACAAAAGGTGGTCTACTGCTTTTTAAAAGAACCTGCCTGGTACTCACCACCTTAGGGACAGATCCCTTTGCAATGTTTGGTGCATATATCCTAAATGCTATTTATTTTTCCAACTGGATGAATGGGGAAACAATTTTAGCTTGAGACAAAATAAAATAGTTCCCCATGCCCCTCACCAAATCAGTAGAAAAAAATGCATTTTGAAAAAAAAAAAAAAAAACCTTTTTTTAAATTTTATATGCTTTAACTTTTAAAATTGTCAGTATTGCAAATTACTTCAAAATATACAAACCTTACTGTACAAAAATAAAAGCTTTAAGATTTTAATGTTGAAATTCCTCTAAAAGGTTATCTTAGGATTACCTTTTCCTCATGGAGCTTTTTGTTTGTTTGTTTTTTCTTTGTCAGAACTGCTACTTATTCCAGCTAGATTTACACGAAGTTTAGGTCAACTCAAGCTTTTGGACAGGTAGCCTGGCCACCAGTAAGGAACTTCCTGCTTGTGTGTAGCACTCCTCTCTGATGCATAATCACCAATATTTTGCAAGTAAGAAGCATTCTTGTAGATATTAGGGCTTCTTTTGAACCGTAGTTTATGCTACTGGGCTGGAAAGTGAGTTGTATCCTGGGATTTCTGATCCCAACCTGTCACCTGTGTTATGGATTAGTTTTGCATCCACAACATGGGGGTGCCAGAAGGTGTTTGAGTTTGAACATGTGCTATTGGGGATATATCTTGAGTCATCCAAAGCCACAAAGGAGGGAACAATTGAGTCCTATGCCGGTATTTACATACACACATGCACATAGAAGCTACTGACTTGCATATGTAGACATACACTGTTTTTGTCATTCATGCTGAGCATTTCTTGCTCAGGTTCAGGTTTTATTTAAGGTTTATTTGCAAGTTCTGCTCCTGTCTTTTGGAGCCTTTTATAATCCCCTCTGTGCGGACTGCACACAGTCAATGTTGTTAAAATTGCTTCATTTCACAGTTTTGTCTATTTTGAGGGTTCAAATGCTGCTAAGCCTGTCTTCTCCCCACTGTTTGTAGTTTGGTAAAGCAATGGACAGACTCAGCTAATAAAAGTGGAAGACGTCGATGCGATCTGAGGATATTGTATATACCTACTGTTGCTGTAGCTTTATTCCAGAATAAATATACCAGTACAATCTGAAAGCTGTTCCACAGCCACGGTATTTAGTACTGAGCAGTCAGAATTAGACCTACCTTTAAATGACAGAGTACCCATACACTACCACTAGATTCAATTTGCTTTTAGCAGTAGGTGGCTTCATAATTCATTTGAAAAATTACATACAAGCCAACAACCTTTTTTTCTAAAAGACCAACCAACACCTTTCTTAATTTTATTTGTTCAGGGAGGGAAACAAAAGGACCCCCAGAATAACCTTTATGAATATCTTCTTTCCTTTTGTCTTTCTTTCTCTTGGGGCATAATCCAGTAAAATGTTGAGCCTCCTTGATATTTAATGTTTCCTGTGGGATTTACACCTTTCTGTGTCAGGAACATTACTTACTTCATCAGAAAGAGACTTTATCCTCCTGCAGAATGCTATGTAATTTATTGAATTTCAGCAAATTTAGAGGTTTGGATGTAATGTATTTCCATATGTGTCCCAATGTATGAAACATTCTGTGCATTTCAATTATAGCAAATTAAAGAATCTACAAAAATATTATTAAAAAATAAAAAAACAGAGACAGACTATCCATTGTTGGATCATATGAACTTTATCCCTCTGGCAAGCCTAGTCAGAAGAAAGCCTTGTGCAGTAATTCCCAGGTGAGAACAATTATTTTTATATTTCAGTTAAGGACTAAAATCGGGAAATTTCTCTTTCACACCTCAGTTTCTGTATAGCTTGCACTATTATGCTCAGCTGTATTAAAGAGCAAGAAGCCTTTAAAATATGTAAATTTCCAGATGAATTTCTGAGCAGAGAATGGTCGTACAGACTCAACACATTCCAAAAACAGAGAATGTCAAAAGAAAGGAAACAGATCAAAACAGTGTTTTTGACATTACTTTCAATTAAAGCTGCATCTGTGAGGTCCACATACGCTTGGTGAATTTTTAAGGCTAGAAAAGACATGAAGGAATTATTTTACACTGTATGGTGGAGGAATACCAAATAAATGGCAATGACTTATTTCAGTACATTAAAATCCCCCCTGGTAATGATTTTAGAAGATCTCTTAGGCTTTTTCACTCTCTTAATTGAAAACTGTGCTGTTCTGGTAAGAAAATCTGAATTCCCAAATTTTAGGAAAAAAAAATCCTATGAATGAATAAGATGAAACAGAATTTTGCCTTCGCTTTTATTGTGTCTCAAAGCTTCATGATTTTTTTGTTGTGTCTAAGTCAATAAATATATTAATTGATAGAGATGCTCCTATATCTTGCACGGTGTTCCGTGGACAATCCCCATTTTAAATAGCTTCTCTTTCTAGAAAAAAAAGAGCGCCAACACAACTGTACATTTATGTGAACAACTCCCTCAATATTGCATGCTAATGATGCATTTTAATGTTTAAATGAACATTTGGATTTTAAGCAAAGTTTACACACATATCATCTGACATATATGTTCCTTTATATATAGCTAGTATGAAAGAAACCTATCAGCTCAAGATAAAGGGTACACAAATAATACTGAAAATAAGAGGGAAACAAGCCTTGTGAACAGAACAAAATGACAGCAAACAAGAATATCCCTTTTTCAGTTTCATAGAACAAGGAATTTTTAACAGGAAAAAAAACTTTCTAAATCCACAGCAAAAGCTTATTTATCTCTGTGTGATTTTAGATCTTCAAGTCCTGTTAGTTCTTGGAGCAGCTGCTTCCCTCTCTGCTCTGTCTGTGATGAGACCTTTTCCGCAGACCTTGCCCCCTTTAGCACAGAATTCCCACGCCCTTCTTGGGCAAAACACACTTTCATGGCCAAATGAATATGAGTTAAGGGCACTGGTGCACATGGTCACCAGGAATTATCCTGGTTAGGTCTGAGATGATCTTGCTGTCAAATCTGACCTGACATCACCAACCGAAGTTGATATATGTGCAGCAGTTACTCAGGCTAAACTCCTGATCAATATGTCAGATTTTAAAAGCGATTGCGACAAAGTAGACTCAGGATTATGAGGCGCCGGTGTTCACAAAGACCGCAAAGGACAGATCTCAAACACATACATTTTACATGTACTTTATTACATTTCCACATCCAGAATAGCTGTGGCCATTAAGATGACCAAAAATATGCATGAAAAGCTAGTTAATATCACACACGCACATGCAGGGGGAGAGGCTGCAGCTACCCAGAACACCAACACTATTTGAAACCACGTGAATCTCCCAAACTGCTCCATAAACATCCATTAACATGATAATACCCATTAATCCAGCCAAACACAACTCATTTGTCATCTTTCTGTTGCAACCCATCTGTGAGCATGTAGGAAGGGAGGGAGGAGGGAATGGGGGGGGAATACACTGTCTTATCTGTCAGTGTATTAACTTCACAAGAAGGACCGATTTTCAGTAATTCTGTGGCAGGAAAAAGCTTATTTGTTTCCATTTACTGAAGGACCTACTTAGCATTTTACTTTCATGGTCTTAGTTACATCCTAAGCGAAAGTAGTTAGAATGGGGTGCTAAAAGAATAAAAATATGTTGGACTTTTTTTGCTGTTCGTATCACAACTTCCTTTACATTTCTTATAAAATGTATATACTTCTTATGAAACTAGAAATGTATTTTGGCTGTTGTTTTAGTAATATTGATGTCTCACAGGAACCTACCTTAAAAACTGTATTTTTCCATATTCTGTTTTTCTATGTACATAGATATATTTTCTTGATTGCAAAGAGATAAATCCATAAGGCTGTAACCTAATAAACAGTATTCATGGCTCTAAAAAGGGTCTGCATGTCAAACTTTAGATCAATACAGGGCACAATCTCTATACAGAAACAATTACATGTAACTTAGCCTCTTTCTTCTACACATGCTGTTTGTGTACTACACTGTCCTATATCATATCCAAAGACAGAAACATCTTCTTTTCCAACCTAGAAGAACAAAAGATGCAGAGTCTAAACACTCGGTACAGCCTGAGTGAGAGGTAATATTGGCTAAATATTGCTTAAAAGCAATTTGAGAAAATAAGAACCCCTCAGAGGATAAAAAATTATAATTTATTTTCAAGCCTGGAATTTTATTCTAAACAAAAAATGAATGTATCTGTAAGTCTTGTTTGGCTGCCATTGAAGAATGCTGAGACTTTGATGGCAGAGATAGTAATTTCCCTCTGCTTTAAGGCAGGAGTTACTACATAAATCTGTGTTAATTGAGAATTTTAAGGCAAGCTAGTAGCTTTGGGGATACATAAAAGCATCCTATCAGAGAGCTGAATTGGGGGCAATGTTATCTTTCACAGAGATTTAGTAATAGTTTACCTTGCTGGCTCAAATTCAACAGAGCATTATATATATATTTTTTTTGGTTCTCAAAAGTGTTCAGAATTTCCTCTCTTCTGGTTTAACCATGCACTGTAGTTCTTGCACAGTCAAAATCTTTTGTAACTATAGCATTCCACTGGGCACTCAGTGGTGCCCAGGTGAAATCCTGCTGATAGATATACTGACATTAGTAGAAAAAGAAATACAGTCCTGAAGCTTTTCCAACGGCTAATAGTCAGCAATATGTATTTATGTAAGAACATTCTTTATTCAGATATCTGTACAAGGGAAACATTAATATAACCAACCTATTTTTATGGTTAGTCAGTTATTAAAATGACTCTGCATTAACAGCATATTCCCAGCAAGCCTAATACTCACAGGAAGATCACTTCCATAGCAACTTGGTTTCTTCTGCCTTCTTTGGAAAAGGAAACTATCTGCTTTTATAAATAACAGAACCGGCTCTGTCCTCCCAATGCAGATGGGCCTCTGCCCAAGCGGAGTCTAATGCTGCATCCGTTGCAGAACCTATACCTACTGCCATTGCCACCCTCACCCCATGAGGATCCTAATTAAGCCATTAATATAGCTATGATTCATTCATAGTGAAATCAAACTTTTCTCATTTGCTGCTAAGTCATAGATTTAAGTATTTTTTAACTAATAATTGCATAAACATTTTGTCTTGCTTGGCATTACTGATTTAGAATCCTAACCTTAGACGACTCACCCTTTATTTTCTTTCAATCATAAATATAGCCTTTGCTGAGATAGTTGAAAAAAAATCATAAATTTCTGAATTTTTAATGTAGACCAGATTTATCCTCAGAAAATTTGGACAAAGGTATACAAAAGCAGAGAGAAACCCTACGTATTTTCTCAGGAGAAAAAAGTATTTTGTTTCCCCTTTTTTCTCTAAGATAGATGATTTGACAAACATTTTGGAGCAACATACTGTGGAGATGAGTCAAGAAAGGGGAAGTTTCTCATAAAGTTGTAAATATACAGATAGGCTATAGAACAGGAGCTTAAATGTAATCTTATTAATGCATTTTATGCACAAGAAGAACTTCGTAAACATTACCCCAAACATGTTATGAAGAGAGGACTGGCTCTTGGGTAGAAAATTAGTAAATGTAATAATTAACTAAAATAGTAAATATAGATTTGTCTTTTGCTATATTATTAGTAATTTAGTTAGTAATCTTGGAAATGACCTCTGTTTTCTTCCTTTAAGAACTCTAAGAAAATCATAGAATCATAGAATCATAGAATGCTTAAGGTTGGAAGGGATCTTTAGAGGTCATCTAGTCCAACAGCCCTGCACATGCAGGGTCACCTAGAGCACATGGTCTGTGTGTGGCTATTCTACTGTTTTTGCAAAAAAAAAATCTAAGTGTGTGTAGGAATTGCTGAAAAGTATCTGAGGAAAATGACATCTAATACAATCTTCAGAATTTATTATTTATTACAGAAAAATCCTCAGTTATAACCGAAGCTATTGTGAAACTATTGTTTGGTGAAAGTCAAAAATGTGTGTGTGTGTGGTTTTGCATATGTTTTTGTGTAAGATGTACATATGGTGTAAAAAGAGCTGATAAGTCTCTAAATAATATTTTCCTCATGGTAATGATATTCCATGCAATAATATTTTCCATGTGGTAATATAATGACAGTAGAAAAAAAAAAAAGACTCTTAGTTATCATGTTTTCAGCAGACAATCTCTCTCAATATTTCAGTTCAGCTTCCCATTCATGATAAAATAAACTCTGGATCAGAACTGATAAATATCAGTACCAAAGTCTTCATGCTCAAAATCAGAAGGTAAAATAACCAGGACATTTTTTTGTCCTGATGATTCTGCACGTAATAATAGGAGGAAAATCAACTCAGGATTCCGGGGTATCATTTAAGAATGATCCTTTTAGGAATTAAAAGGGGAAATAATAAGGGGAAATTTAGAAATAAGTGAGTGGTTTGATGGAGAAAAGACTCATTTGTTTCAGTATCAATTCTTCAGTATCTGCCTTTCTCACAGACACATTTATATATTCCCATCTTCACCAATGTCTATATTTTGCAATAATAGGCCCTAATTTTTCAAATACAGAAAAGTGTTAGGAACTTTAATTACAAGCACAAATTCAATGTATATGTTGTTTTCAGATCTCTGCAGTGAATGAGAATGCAAATAAAATCTCCCTTTCTTACAAAACTGTTACAGTGATAAATTTATATTGTATTTCTACAAGAAGGCAGTCTCTGCTTGGTTTCAGCACACTACATATATTTGTAACAGAATTGTCCCTATTTCAGTACTTGTGAACAACATCCTTTATGTATTTCACATGAGAATAGACATTATGAGTCCATTAATGGGCAAGATTTGTCCATACAATACTCTAGAGATTCTTCATGCAAATTTGCATGCTTTTCCTAAATATGTATGCAAAGTTGAAAGATGAGGCTCTTAGACATACAGGATGTACTATTAGAGATAGACAGACAAATTCATTCCTCGCAGACCTGGCACTACACATGTGGTAACTTGTGAGAGATTGTCAGCGTCTTTGAAAAAAATCACGTCTCTCTCTCTCTCAAAAAAAAAAAAAAAAAAAAATCAAGCCTCTTTAAATTTGAAACTTAAAATTAGGTAAAAAGAATGTAGGCCAATGAACTGAATGCCAGCATCAATAGCCTACCTTCCTTCAGTATTTTTCATTCAGACCCTTATTTTAAGAAGCCTTGGAACCTACCCTGAAAACGTGCACATACATCATATGTAAAAGTGGTAGAAGTTTTTTTTTTTTTTTCATTATTTCCTTGAGCTCCTATCTGTCTATAGTCTCTGCCTGTCTCTTTACTCACCCTTTGGCTGCAATTGATCTGAGGCAGAGTCCAGTCTTTTTGTTCTGCCTAAGAGATCTGTTGTAGCTGCATCTTGGTCTCTGAACAGTACTCCTAAACATTAAGTAGAAACATTATTTTAGTGGAAATAATAAGTGGTGGGGTTACATTACAGGCAAACAATGCTGAAACAGAGCAGTGTCAGTGTTCCCATGCAAGAATGAATAGAAAAAGTCCCCAGTAAGGAAATGAATGATGCCTCCAATTACCAAGGCATGTACCACAGCTCAGCCAGAGCTTGAGCTCTACTAAATAAATGAGGCAAAGGATAGCCCAGGGGTATGGTCAGCTTCACACCTCATGCTCAGTGCTAGTAGTGAGCACACTCCCACTGCTCAGCCCTTGGGTCTCCTCTGTGCCTCATGTGAATCTCCTTCATGCCTCCCATAGGTCTCCTCCATGCCTCATTCCTTTGCATTCCATGACTTTGGAGTAATTACACTGTGCTTGGATTTTTTTAGTTAATGATTATTCAGGAAGATTCTGCCATCCAGTCTATTGTATGTTACTGACATGTGACATAGCTATGTTAGTTACACACCATTTTTAAGAACAGTCTGTAATATTTCAGAAAGAAGAGGGATGCTTTCATTCATCCCATCGTAGAAAGGAAGCAAGAACGTGCTATGGACAACAAGAAAAAAGAGGAAGATATGAACATCTGTAAACAGTTTGCAGTGAAGTTTGAAAGTGATAGCAGAGAGGAACAGGCACAAATCTTATCATTTATTAATTAGATTTGTGCCTGTACCTCTTGCACATGGATTTGAAAATACCCGTCTTTGCAAAAGATAGATCATTTCTTCTTGATAATTTACACTAAGAAACTGATATATAACCTCTTTAAGTCTGGTATTTCTGAACATGTGATAAATTGTTTTGAACACTCTTGAGTCACACATATATATATTGTTACAAGATCTTTCAAAATTCCCAGCTAAGTCATTTACTATGGTGGATATCCTGTTCAGGGCAACCCTGAGTTGTCTTTCTTTGGTTCAAAAACAATATTATTAAAAAAATCTATGCACTAAGGTGATGCAGTAGGAAAAGTGTAGGGACATACACAAATTATTAGGACACCCCAAAAGAGGGAAGAGAAATCTGCTCTTGCTCAACTAGTAGAAAAGAAACTTGCCACAAAGCTCTTGATACTAAAACCGGTTTGTGCTTAAGATAACCTTAATACCTGGAAGAAATGAAATCAATGCCTTGGAAACTGAAATGTTCAATATAGATGTTAGTCTGCTATTCATAAGCAATTAAGATTAGATACAGAAGTACCTTCCCTATGTTTAAGAGAATGAGATAGAAATAAACAGCACCAAAGATGGAGAAAGAGAAAAGAGGACAGAAAAAGTAATTGCACAAGCTCTTTGCTGGAATGAAGAAAAATAACTTGGCTACATGACATGAAATACTTTATTTTGTGCAGATTTATGATTCCGTTTATCCTTAAAACAAACCAACCATACACATTTACCTTAGGAATATAAAAGTTGCTTATTACCGTACTGTAGAGTTTAAAAGTACTATGGATTGATGGTTTCACAAGGCATCAGTCACACTTTCACAGCATTTGCTGATATAAATATAAAAGCTTCATTTTAAAGGATAAATAAAGCAACACTATTATCTAAACAGGGTAAAATTTAACATCCTTGTGGTTTGTGGAAATTTTTGATGTGCCTGCTGGCTTTTCAATAAAAATCAATTATGCCTTAAATGCGAGCGGTAGTCAACATACTACAGACTATAAATTCAATTTCATACTCAGAAATATGGATTAGCTGAACTTGATGCCCTTCCATTGATTTCAGAAAGCAAAAGCTGATAAGGTAAATAATAGTAAGAAGCTCTCTGACACTCCACATCAAGTTCCGGATTTCCATATTATTTTTGTAAGAACTTTCCAGGCACCACAATATCCTCCTTGTGAAATATGTATGATGAATAGATATTATATGGATTGCTGATTCATCTCTATTTACAGAATAGATATTTGGCTTTTATAATGCAAGGTGGGAACTGGATAGGAAATGAATATACTTATTTCCTTTAGCACCATGCAAGGTCGGCATGATCCGCTGTGAATAAAGCCAGTGAGTAATTACAGAACAGTTTGATTAAGCTCATATTCCCTAGACTGCAAACTTTTCTAAATAATTTCAGTAGACAGAAGGTAAGAAAGAAGAAAGCAGTCTCCAAAAATACAAGATAATTTAAATCTGTTGTAGATCTAAACCACAATCATATCTCTGCTTTCTGAGAAGAACAACTGAGACTGACAAGAATTACAGAAATTGTGCTGCAGGGGAGAGGCAATAGTATTAGAACTAGGAAAAATAAGAGGGAAGATGATTCTTGAAGTGAAGCTCATTTCTTAGAATGATCCAGTCATATCAGAAACATTTTTAGTCCTTCTCTCAAAGTGCAAAGCACTTAGCCCTTTAAGCCTGTGTTCTAGGGAAGCCTGGCTGAGGAAAGGGAACAGGTTCTGCTCGGGGACATTGCTCCCCTGCCCACAAGGGTTATGCAGCTGAATGCGCTACCTGGAGAGCCACTTGTGGGAGATGAGCAGCGGGTATGCAAACTTCAGGTATTGGGATAGGGCCTGTGAAGCAGAGAGAGCACCTGGATCCCACCCTTGGCGGAGGAGAGCTGTGGTCTGCAGGGTCACCTGCTGCGGCTGTGGCATCTAGCATACAGCATCCCCAGTATTCACCTCTTTAATTCCGGTTCCAGCCCAAATTCTTATACTAATTTAATTTGTACTTCAAATTCCTCTGCAACACTTATTTCCAGTACAGGCCTCTGTGGAATCTGCCTTTTTATATTAACTGAATGAGTTAATTTATACACCAAACTACTTTAGAAATTACTGAAAGAAACTCACATTATGCTTATCTAACAGAAGCATATCAACTTGTATTGTTATAGATCGTTTTCTTTCCCATAATTTCCCATCTTTCCCTCTGGTCAGCCTTAATGCAAGTCCCAATCTTAAAAGTCACATCATATAGCAGGTCTGTTCTGTTCCCCTGCAGAACCAACCAAAACTTGATGTTCAGGTGATCTGCTTTGGACTTATTCTGTAAAGCAATATATTCAACATGTATATCCTGCTACAATGTAAGCTTTTAATTTTCATTTAAATGGAGGCATAATTACATGCAGTTCTTGCACTGTTAATGCCACAAATCACATCCTAAATATGCAATTGTATTAAATCCTGATTAATGAAATTTCTTTGCAAGTTAGAAATTCCACATTAGATTTGTTTAACAACTACAAATAAATCCAATAAAAACTCAAAAGCTCCTGATATTCCTTATATTGCTCCAGTGTAACTAAAGTATATACAGCATTGTTTATGAAAATATAATTCTCGTAGATACATTCAGAAAGCTGCAAACATTCATAAACATCTCACTCTTTGGGGAAAGAGAAAAGTGCCATTTAACAGGTGTTAGAATGTAAATGACATCTCATTAGTGACTTCTTTTTGCAGCTCAGAGACAAATAAAACCTTCATTTAAAAGCATTAGTGCTGCTCCTAAGGGTTTCTAGTATCATAATGTTTTGTTTTATGACGATATTTAGCCTTTTCTAGCACTCCTGCTTATTTCTACAGAATAAACCAGATATCTCTTTAAAGTTAAGACTCCAAATAAAACCAGAGGTGAAGATGATGGCAGTAGAGCCATTCATACCTTTGTCCCTTGCAAGAAAGTTGCATGGAATTATTATCTGCATTAACATGAGAGGGGAAAAAAGAAGCTCATTTTCATTCCGGACACTAACAGGACTCCAATCACCTTCTAGTAGGTGTTTTAACCTCTATATGTTTCCTATGTGTAAGTTTTTTATGAAAGAGTTTCACTTTGTCATGCTCTTCCAAAAAATATCCCTCAAAAAACATCTTTTGGGGAGGTGTTAAATTACTTTAAGTGTTACTAGAATATTAATTCAGTCCTTCTGGGTTAGGTAGTTGCTACATACAGCTTTCAATTTTTGTTAAAAGAAAACAGAGAAATCAAGCATGAACACCTCTGTGGTAGCAAGAGGAACCTTGAGCCATCTTTGTGAGAATAACCAGGGTTAAGGCTGCCCGGGTCCATGTGTCGCCTTCATGCATCCCTTCTCTCTCTGTATAATCTATTTGCAGGTAGCAGCATAGAATTAACAAATATGAATCATCACTAAAGCTATGCAGATTGTCTTACAACTGGGCAAACACCATATTCAACAAACATCAGTTGTTCTACCAATGGAAATGCACAAGAAAGTGTATGGGCCTCCTAGGAATCACACACAGCATAGCTGACAGTCAGAATCTATTCCTGCCTCAGACTGCACTATAGTAGCGAATGAGCCACCCAACCTCCCCAGTTTTTCTATTTTGCTGTAACAGATAGGCTAAGAGAAGCATTTATTGCAAGAGGTTGTTGGCTTAACTGGCTCACGTTAATTGCAACTGAAATGATGTGCCCTTGTAGGATATTTTCAGAAGACCTTGAAGATCTGTGGGTGAAAATGCATATTTTTCTGCCTTCTAAATTAGGCACTTAAGAAAAGGCATGAGGCATTATCTAAAATGCTCAAAGTAAACCTATACATAAGTGCAAGGGTAGAGTGAAAATTGTAAAATAACAGTAATAATAAGTGTTTTATAACATTTCTCTTTTAGTTTTCAGTCCTATCCCCATTTCATAAATAGGTTTACATCCTCAAGGGGAATATTGTTTTTAGTCCTAACTACTCTTGTGCATCGTACATTACAGAAAAGGAATCAGGGGCACAGGGGGAGATATTCAGAGCTTTACAATAGGAAAGAGATCCAAAGTCTGTGTGAAAAGATATGCAAGACACTGACTCTTGGTGGATGGGAACAGATTAACCTCACAGAAAATTCTGAATGGTACAGAGAAGGCAAATAAGGAACTTTATTTACCTTTGCTCATAATAAAAGAATGAATGGGTCATTCAAGATCTCTGAAAAGCAAAAATTAAAATGATTTTTTTAACAAATCTTCTTCTTGAAAGAAGACCATTTATACCCATAGAACTCATTGCAACAGAATACCATTTTATTTTAAGGTTTTGAGAAAGAAATTGGACGTTTACATCTATAAGGACAATGGCATTGCATAGCATTTAATCATGGTCTAAAAGTTTATTTTCAAAACTTGAGGATAAACATATGTATATTTTAAAGTACAACTTTGGGGAAATAGTTTTGCTCAAAAATTCTAGATGAAAACATTCCATCTAATTTCCTCATTCCCTAAATTATTCAAAAAGTTTGTCCATATCAAGAATAGGAGAAGTGTGGAAGTTTTACGTAAATGAACAAACTTAATTTCACTTTTTAAATCCTTTGTTCAAAAATTTATTTTAAAACAAGAACAAAAAAAGTACTACTGTCCTAAATTGCTAACCCCCCTCAATTTAACCTGACTTTTTCTGTGGCTTTTTTTTACATGAGCAAAGCTGATACAATATAAATTGATTCGGTTAGAGATTTTCAAAAATATCAACATTTAATAAACATGCAGTTCTATTTTGAAAGGTGGAAAGTTGCTTCCTGGAATTTGGCTAAATCACTTTAGCTAATTTCCCGCCATATCAATTTACTAATCAACTAGTGTATAATCTATAATTAATCAGAAGTTAGTAATGGGAAAGGTGACACTGGGCAAAGATTTTATTATTTTTTGATATATAATGAGTACAAGGTCTATGAATTTAAAGTCTCAAAAACGTTCTGAGAAAGCACTATATTTGAGTGAAGAATATGTAACAATGTAACAAAAAAACCTCCTATCGCCTGCTTCCAAAAACATATTAGTGTGTTGCCTTGTGGTTTATGGGCAGACTCCGTTTTTCTCGCAGCAGCTCAGTTTGCCCCAGAAGAAAGACGAAGCAATTCCTTACAGCGAGACAGGGAGTGCAGCGCACAAAGCTCGGGCATGATGTAAGGGCTTCTGCATTTTAATCTCTGCTGCCTTGTAATCTCCCTCTGTGGTTCCAGTCAAACCACTTACTCCCTTTCTGCCACTGTTTCAATTTCAATACAATTTACTTATTTCCCAGGAGAAACGGAATGCTCATTTGTTATATGTAAAGCTGACTATAAAGCAAATACAACTCTCCAGCACCCACTCCCCACTGCTTTTGGAAATGCCCTTTAAAATATTGGCAACTGTAAAGAAACCAGGCTAAAAATGCTCGATCCTTGCAAGCTGTACTGCAACATCAGGGGATTATAGAGGTTTGCAGGCAAAATCCCCTTCTCACATCCCAAGGATCCGTCTTCATCCCAAGGGAAGAAGTCTATTGCTGATAATGACAAGATTCCTAATCCAATGAGGACATTGCTTGTGGTCTCCTTCTCTTCCTCTCACATGTTCCTGACTTCAGTCAGCCTTTTGCTGACACCTTCAGCAACTGTGACAAAATGCCCCGGGTCAGGCACTGTCAGCCCTGTCTTCTGCCTGTTGCCTAAGGTAAGAAGTTTGTTTTGCTTGTCCCAAAGAAAAGACTATAGCAAATAGTCCCCCAAACAGTCGTAAGATCCAAAAGCACCCTCAAAAATCAATGTTTTTTTTTGAAAAACAAGAAAATACTACAGTGAAATCAAAGCTAAACTGTTCAAAAAAAACCCAATCTCCAACTCCCCGGTGGCAGAGAAAGGTCCAAACAATTGAAGTCACTGAAACAAAATAAAAAAATATGATGCTCAGATTTCTGGAGTCCTGCATCTCTCAGTGACTGTCAAAGTCCTTGTTTGACCCTCAGCATTCGGATGCCTCCGAGTCCCCTGGTGTCACTAAGTTCTGTCTCTTGAAGTTGGACAGACATCTGTCAATTATACTCTTCAGGCTACTTTTGATGTGGCCAGGTATGACCTTGCTCATTACCATAGCAGGCGTGAAAGCATCCTTTGTATTGACAATAAGATTTGCTCATGCCATATGCAGCCTCCTTTCCTTGGCCTAGTATATGTAGTTTAGCTTAATATTGCATTTGCAGCTTCTATAATTGGCATGGTACTTTGTTGCCATTGCTGCTTAATACACCCCTACATCATAATGAAGCAGTATATATTTGAGGAAATTAATAGGCTTCTAACAGCTTCCCAAATATGCAGAATATCTATCTCTAAATGCAGTTATTTAATGCTAGGTAGATTTTTATTGACATGGCTTAGCATGTTACCTGAAGCTATGTCAATCAGTAATGTGGAGGGATCATATTTCATAATAATTCTCGAAAAATACTTTCATAGCAAATGTAACACCACTATCCAAAAAGAAACGTATTTATATTGCAAAACAGATAGTCCTCCCTTGCAATACCTTTGCAGGCAAAGTTATATATGCAGTCTCTGCACACACATCCCCCTCCTCCTCACAGCCCCCAAGTAGTATATTCTTTAAAAGAGAGACTTGGTATTCATGGGAAGCTGGTTATTTTAGTGTCATCTTATTTCTGAGACACTAAGCAGAGCCTATATGGAGACTGGTTCTCCAACACAGCAGCTTGTTAAGGCGAGTTGAGTGACATCCCAGCATACATCTAGCTTCCTACTGAGTCTCCAACATCTGTTACTGCCTAACTGCCTGAGATACGTGGTGCTTTCTAAGAAAAAAAAGTAAGGTTTGTTGTTGTTTTTACACATATGCTCAGCTGAAAAGTGTGTGAGCTGATCCCTATCACATCCTTGGACATCTATGTCATCTGCTCACATACTGCGAGATATAGACTCATTTATAGTAAACTTTGCTCTGCTAGCGCTTTCTTAAAGAAACAGGAAATGATAAATAAAGCATGAAAACTGTCCATAAGTACTATGAGCATCATATAAGCAGAATGGTGCTGACTTGACCCATTTTTTTTTTTTTTAAATGAACGTAGTGACTGAATCTTAACATAGCTCTTGTGGATGATCAATCTTGAGGGCAGATCCAAAATCTAGAAATGGGCACATAGCTTAGGCTGAAATCCAAGCATACTGCATTAAACCTAAATATTTTAAGTCTGGTATATATCAGACATAGCTAATTTGTTGGATCAAGACATCATCACTATAAAAACCCTATATCCTTTAACTGCCAACATCAAACTCAGAATTTAGCAAGGAAATATCTAGCTGCTTTTCAAAAATCCAATGCAAAAGTGCCTGTGCTCCCCGAATCAATCCCTGGTGCATGACCACCTTCAGGTAGGAGTAAGCAGACAGGAATGAACAAGCACTCTTCTTTGCAAGTCCTGGAAATATTCCAGGCGAATGACAGGTATGAAACAGGAGTAGAATTTCAGCATCAAATGCCACTAAAACATGCATAATGTAAGAAAACCCTTGAATCAAAACTAAATCCTTTACATAATGTTCCAGGTTAGCAAATACGGAAATTCTGCTCACCTGTAAAAATTGCTGGTTCCCTGGTCTCAAATAGAAACTGTGGTAAATTCCACATTGTGTTCTAATAGGCAAATAATTTTGGAAGTTTGCTTAGGAATAGTTCCAACACTAAGAATAAAAGCCATCGACGGCCAGAATAAAGAAGCATGTGATGCTGAAAGCAGCTGGCTAGTCATACTGTGGCTGATGCAAACACGAGATGATGGAGAAGATGCATCCTCACCATGTTATATGTTCAGATTCAATGTTACCTTATATTTATTTAAAAATTATTCAGCAACAATTTTGTAAAACATTTTATTTAGCTGAAAAAACCCCATACCATCAAACCACTCCCAAAACAAGGGTAAAGGGATTATTTAGTTTATTCCATTACTTCCTGGAGGTACCTAATAAACTTAAACAATGAAGTTCAGAACTAAAGTGTTTTTAGTGAGATAAAGTGTACTTAAAGACGAGATTGATTCTGATAGTTGTATGATGTCAGGACAATTCTGGCAGAAAAAAAAATACTCAGAATGAGGCTTTTCTTGTTAGCAAAATGAGTCACCAAGAGAAAATCATTTCTGGATTCAGTATTCTTTTAGGTGCCTAATTTTTATCTAATTCATGTACTTGGGGCTTATGCTAAAAGCAGACATAAATTAGGACATTATTGACTATCTATCTACAGAGTGTTACTCCCAAGCAGGGCTAGTAGCAAAGTCGGGGGCAAAATTTGTTAGAAATAGAGGTAAACTGTAATCAGTTCCAGGGGCAGAATTGCAAAGGCAATGTGACTTTTGTGCTGTAGGAAAGAGCTGCTGGAGTGTGAAGAGTGGCAAGAACTAATTCAAAAAATAATAATAAAAAAAAGATAAACATGAAAATTCAGTTTTAACATTGTACAAACAGATCTGACCATTTATCAACTCCAGGCATTGTATGATTACTGTATGATTAGCTACCAAAAGAGAAGAACTTACACTAAAATGTGAGTCATGGCGAGGAAAAAACTCAGAAAAACTGTTTGCTTCAGGTTTCCAAATGAAAAGCAACAGCAAGTAGTCTCTAGGAAACATGCTGAGCAGCATATTGCAAAGCTTCTCTGATACAGCTAGAATATACCTGTTTCCTGCTCATAAAAGAACAAATAAAACAAATATGACCCAAGTCTTTTTAAAATTCTGTTCTCAAAACACACACAGCTTTTGTTTGTTTGTTTTCCAGAAGAGCTACACTATCTAAAGTGGCCAGCTACACAAGTCTGTAAGGATTAATGAAAAGGATTAATATATATTGTTATGACTCAAAGCATGTTACGATTGAAAAGGAGACATTTAACCACAATGATTCAAATTCAGCTGCAGCAATAGCAGACAAAATTCCCATTGATTTAAGTGAGACTGAGTTCAGTCCTCATCTCTTATGCCTTAATGATACTGTGGGCCTGAAAATGACAGTGCCTCTTACTTTGTGTTTAACCAAAACAAATGTCTTAAAAGACCATCATTCATCTTTAACCCTCAATAGAGTGCTGTTTCATCATTTTTTCCCTAAAAGGTGTATCTCTTAATTCAAATCTATGCAATAAAAAGCATTCCCAAAGTATATCATATCTAGTTAACCACATTAAGTATTCCCTAAATGGAAAGGTCATTGATATTAGATGAATTTCTCAATTGGAACAGAAGACTGTATCTCAAAGGAATTTTTATAGATGACATTCATATGTCTTAATTCTGGAGTATATAATACAGAGTACGTTTTGATAGATACATTTAAAAATATAATAAGAGGAAAAACAGAGAATTAAAAATGAGAATTTCCCTCTTCAGTTACCTCATCTCTTTTTTTATATGTATGTATTTTGTTCCCTCAGAGACTCCAAAATAAAAAATGTTATCTGCGAAAAAAAGGTTATCTGTGATAATATTTCAATAATACGTATGCAAATATGTCTTGAAATCTGAATATGCTACATATATATGGCAATAAAATGAAAAATAGTAACTTTATATAAAACACGCCAAAGAAAATGGTTAAAATAACTGTTGTTTGACTGAAATTAAATACATCTATAAACTATTATACAGCCAGCAATTTTGATTATGTACATTTACCTTTGACTCGTTGCAGTCATGTTTACAACCCAGTACTAAATTTCATGAGGTACCAAGGTGGCTTCCAGTTTACTCATTTTTTCTTACCAAAGATAAAGATTTATTTAAGGGAATATGAAAATGAAGGCATTTTCTGCCGAGAAGTGTCAGATCACACTTAAGGAAGTTATTATCAATATTCATTTTACTGTCATGCCATGAATTCCATATCTCAAATGCTACCAAGGTGCTAGTCCTGCCTTATGTGCTCCTCTTGGATGGCTCCTACATCTGCTTACATCTATACGGAGAGCCCTGAGAACAGGACTTGGTGGCCATTCACAGTCCCAATGAGGAAGGAAGAAAAAAGAGCACACATTTTAAAATTAAAAGGAAGGCCACTCCTACAAACTTCTGAAATGTTGCAACATTAAGCTTCCTAGGCAGCAGAAATGCAGTATGCTGCGCATCCTCCCTTAGAGAGGGGATTACCAGCATTTTTAGCAAAGGTTACTTATTCAAATTTTTGTGAAACAACCAGAGCAGAATTGGAGACGAAAGTGAAGAAACTTCAACTTTTGCTCTGTAGCAAAAGGGATGTGTGGGGAGCTGAAGGAGCATGTGGTTGCCCCTTCTGTAACACCAAATCGTCGACTCATGTGGGATGGCGTCCCTTGGCTTGGGTATCTCCTTCCTCCTGAACAAGCTTTGAGCTAAAACCATTGAACACTACCGCCTGACGAGATTGTTCCATAGCTCTCAGCCTTCCCATAGTGTTAAAAGGTGGGAACCACCATCAAGGGAACCAGGGTGGTGGCTAATGCCTTTAATTCACAGTAGTGAATTAGTAGATGCTGAGCGACTTCAGCAAGGGCTTGAATAGCCCCCTTCCTTAGTGCTTCTTGAAAACATACAGCACTTCACAGAACTACCCTGGCCAAAATGAATAACGTGTTTGCACCAAACCATACTGCCAGTGGTAATTTAAAGAAAAGTCTTCAGTAATTTGGGTCGTGTCTAAACTGAATAGCATTCTTAGCCACAAAAACAACATAAATATGAGAAAACTGCCTGAAAAAAAAATGCACCAGGTTAGTGGTTCTCTTGTGTATCAGGCTAAAAGAGAGCGTTTACGCATAGTATAGCATTCAATGCATAGTGCAACATTTATCTCAGACCTTGATAGCAAACTTTGATCAGGAATATTCCTGTTTTTTTTCAACCTTCGACTTAAGCAAAGTAATAAGGAAAATATCACAGTGCTCCTTAAAATGTACAAATCATTTCTTATTCCTGAGTTTGCTCTCGATCTCCATTGATTCTGCTTATGAGAATTGTGCTACTGCTGCAGAATATCACAAGGGTAACTTCCCCTGTGCAAGGGTAGTGGTAACAGCTTCCTCTGAGCAAGACCTTTACCGCTTCACCTTTCAGGTCATGCTGCCTCACTGATATTTAAATTTTTTAAAATGGCTTAGTATGCACTTCTGAGTTCTAATCTTTAGACAAACTCTTGATTCACCTTCTAGCCCCAGACTCCTCCAAGATCAGCTGTTAGTTACAGCTACTCAGATCAGCAGACACCTATTCCATTCAGCCTTTTTTTCACCCCCTTTTTAAAAAAGGGCAAACTGTTTTATATCGACAACCATCTGTGAGCCTGTCTTTCAGGCCATCAAACTCCTCCATGCATTACAGAGAGCCTTCCTCACCTCCGCTGCATGACAGCGCAATAAAGATGACATACTAATTCAATGACTTGTAATTTCAGCTAAACAAAGACAAGTGCTGCAGCTTCTGCTTTTGTGTTTCGGTGCCGTATCGGCAAAGCCAGCTATGCAAACATAGCACAGGGAGGGTTTTATGACAGCAGTTGAATGGGGAGAGTAGCTTGGTGTTGCTTTTTTATGGTTCTTGGCTCCATGATATTTGGCACTGTGCTGCTGGCCATTGCCATTGTGTGTGGCTTCTGTGTCAGCGGCAGCTAATTGTTCCAATAATGTTTATCATGGGGATCCACCAGGGAGCTGTATATGTGGAGATAAGCTACAGGGCAATGATACTCACTATCTTACTGATCTCTATACCCAGTGCTTTTGCTTCATGCCAAAAAGCTCTTTAGGTTTCCAGTCTAAAAAAGAGAAAAAAAAAAAAGAAAGAAAAAAAACAGCTTAATCATTGTGCCAACAATAGCGTCTAAGGGGGTGTAATCAGGTTCCTCTGATAATCTTAGCAACACATGAAAGTCATGCGCAAAAGCAGTAATTGAAGCAGTTGGTTCTTTCTACCACCTGCTGTTGAAGTCACAGGTTAATCTAAATGAGGTCCCCTTCCTATGAAGTTGGATGCAAGGCACTTTTTAAACCATAAAAATGTCTTATACAAGCTTTGCAAAATAATAAAGAAACAGTTCATTAAATAAAAAGTATTAAGTATCTAATGCTTGCTCAACATTTAATGCTGCTATTGGGTGCTACATAGGAGTGGAGAAGCCGTACTGTTGTCTAAACAGCAATGCTGGCATGTGGAAGCAGATAAAAGGAGTTTGTCAGGCAGATGCCCCCAAATAACTAACCATTAAAGAGTCAAAGTAACAGGTTGTAGGGAAGTAAGTGGTTTTTATAAGGTTTGGTTTTGATTGCCAAGGAATACTGAGGAAACCCTCAAATGACCCAGTGCCCAGTAGCATTCTCTGATGTAGCCGATGATACATAATTTATATTCTTGATCCTCTTACAACTACTTCAATTTGGTTGCAGGACTACAAAAATAAATAAATGAAGATCTGAGCTCTGAAATGGACAGATTACAATGTTTTCTTAATATTTTCTCTGGTATTTTGAAAAACCTAAATGGGACAAAAGCACTGAAAGGAAGATATCAGTATCAATAAGAACCCCAACCTTTGTAAGCACTCTTCATTCCTGTTACTGTAGTAAATGATGTATAATTAAAGGTTCCATGCTGTTGCTGCATTACCAGCTAACTATTATTCTTACTGGCCCTGTGAAGTTGCCCCAAGATCTCTGCCACACACATTATTAATCTGCTTAACTATTAAGATCATACACTCAGCAGAGTTAATAAAAGGCTATAGCTTCATCTCCAAAGTACAGATATCCCTCCCTTATGGAAAAATCCTGAAGGATTTAATAAGGATACCACCAGTTATTTCCTATAGAAATTACTCTGAAATAATTTACATAATTTGAGAAAATGATATACTTCCTACGGGCTTTAGAACCCTCCTAAGGGATTCTATAGCAAAGATAGCACTCTTTCTTAAATTCTATTGGATAGCTATAATATTCTATTTTTATATATTTTATATTATTCTGTATTCTAGAGATGTGTTCCATAAAGACCTGCTGGAATTATTCCCTGAAATTAACCTGATCCTGAGCCTGGAAATGACAATCTTTAAGTATTTTCTCTTTTTTCTTCTTCTCATGTGCAATGACTACATCTACATTAGAAGAAAAGCTGTACAGTAGGAACATGTCTGTAAAGCAAAATAAGTAATGCTGAAGATCCACCATTCTCAATACATGCATTTTCAGGAAGTCATAAATATGAGCTAGTTTTGGTCCAGTCTAATGTGCTGTAAGGTCACTAGCAACTTAAATGCACTTGCATGCTCCTGGAGAGTATCTTCTACTTTAGTTTCTGATCAGATTGAGGTATCCAGCAATGCTTTCCTTCAAGCACAGCTCCTACACAAACCAACATATATAATGCAGACATGCTCCTGTGCACTATCTAAACTAAATACTATTGACATTTTGTTGGAAAGAAGTGTTTCTGTGAAGCTCAGACTCAAATATCATACGTAAGGAATAATTCAGAGATAAAGTAAGAGATGAGTGTCCAAATGTATCTACCATGACCAACAAATGCATCAAAAATAAATAGAGTAACAAAGTGAAATGTGATTAAAGATAGAAATTCTCATGCAAAAAAAAAAAAAAAAAAAAAAAGCCAAAATCTCTATAGTTAAGAAAACTAATCATTTACTCTTATTTCTTGTCTCTTTCAGGACTATGACAATGAAAAAAAAAAAGTAAGATTTTCAAACGTGTTTCAAGAATCTAACTTTCTTAGACATGTCAGACCATCCCAGCTTTCCCCATAAGCTAAGCTAACTCAGTGATTCTGCAACCATTAGAAGTAACAGTAATTGGAAGAAGAATATACCACAGCCTGGCAGTTAATATAGAATATGATGATCAATTGAATTGTGCAGTCTTCCGGGACTTCTAAGGTCCCCTTGCTGTACAGCCCAAGTGATGTATTTTCATCTTTCACATTCATCTTGCTTTTATTTTAGAAGGCAAGGCCTGATTCTGCCATCGTTAGTCACACAGAGTAGTACCTGACTCTGCAAGTAATCTTTATTGATTTCAATATTAATCCTTGCTAAATGGTGTTTATACAGGAGAAAAGGTACCACTAAGGAGAAATTCAGAGGATTTCTGTAATGTTTGTTATTTGAAGCCCTTTTTTGCCCCTCTACTTCAGTCTGTGCTCTTTCTTTCACCTCTCTCAATTTCCACTCTTCTCTTTTTGGCTTCAGTCCTCTTTCAAATTTTACTTGCTTTTCTCTCTACCTGTCCCCTCCTCTCTTTTGGTGCTTTCTGAGTCTCAGATGCCACCACTTACATTCCCTATAGTGAAAAAGGACAGAGAGAAAACAGAATGGGGAGAAATTTACCATCCCCTTTGTTGTTTGTACAGTACCAAACTGTACAAAATTTTGCTGGAGCTCTGTCTACACCAACCTAGTAGTCAGGATCTCCAGTTCCTAGTTGAAATAGGATATTAGCTGAATATCAGCTAAGAGTATGTAGTACTTGAAGAATTTCCCAACTACATTCCCAAAACTATGTCTGCTTCCCATCTCTAGGATCTGGAAGTGGAGGGCAGGATTTACCTCATCATTCTCTTGCTTGGTTATTTTCTATACTCGGTGCCTCAGGTGACCTTGCTTTCTTAACGCATATCGGAATATGCAAATTGAAGAAAAATAAACCACACACAGGTACAATCTTCTAAAACAAACACTTGTTCGTGTTCCCTCAGGGAAGGATGAGAGAAGAAACTGTATCTGATAGTTTAGTCATGTCACAGCAATACTGGAACGTGCGTACAATAGCCTTATTCTCCTGCTTTTACTGTTCCAGTGTCAGTGAATATAGATTACATCCACTGTATTACATTTAGAGGGAAAAGAAAAGATTGTAAAAGGGCAGGATATTATCAGAAAGACCTATCCTACTCAGAGTGCACTGAATAGGATCTATACGACTCATTTCAGAAATCTATCCTCTAGGACCTCACCACTTCTGTCTGTTCCTTTCACGTGCAATGTAGTGGCTTCTCTCAGAAAAAGCAACCAGATTGGGATATGTAACGGAGGACAACTCTTCTGTATTTTTCACTGCCAAGCCAACTTTTTTTTTTTTTTTAAGATCTACTACCATTAGGAATAATTCATAATACATTGGTATATCCTATTTCTTGTACTTGGTCGAGGATTACTCTTCTCCCTTGGGATATGCATTTTTCGAGCTTCACTTTTCCATTTCACTGCTCTGGTAGCTCTCTGTGATGTTCACAGAGCCAGGATGGTGGAGCTGCAGCTTCTGAATGAACTAGAATTGCTTTTACCATTTTCAGAATATCAATCTCTAGGACTTCCCCTATTTACCAGTTTATTCCTAAAATAAACTGGTTTTAAACAGCAGATGTTTTTTTTCCATAGTAAAATGACTTAGAGTGTAATCCTTACTCATTCCATGCTCTTAAAAGAAATTTCTGCCCCAGTTCTGCATAAAATATGTGATGGATTATATTGAATGCATTGTTTTAACTGCCTCCTGTTTAACAGTTTACGGTAAGGTGGCATTTAAATACTACCAAACTTTTAAATGCATGATCCAGATAATCTTTATTAAATAAACTAAAAGTATGCCCTTACCAATGGGCAAAATGAATGAAATACATGCTCGATTTAGAATAAATGAGAAAAAAGTCATGTGTAACCACTGTGCAAATTATTTTTTTATGGAAAAAAGAAAACATTACAAATGCTAGTGAACATTTATATTAGATTCTAAAAGTGCATCTTCTTAAAGAAACAAATGGTAGATTTTTTAAAAAGTCCTTTGTGAGTAGACATACAAATGAATTTTTAAGGTGTTTTTAAAGTGAACATGAATGTTATTGGAAAGAGAAGCTGTTGGCCCCTTCTTTTCTGTAAACCAAAGAACACTAAAATCCACTTAAGCATGATTATAACAGTAATTGTCAGAAAAAAAAGAGAAGGGCACCTTAAAAGCACTCCCAATAATTTCTGAGAAATTTGAGTAAAATAATTTTAAAGCCCTGAAGGGGTTCTTATATATACCTTTTTAAGAAATGACTATTTCCCATTCTATTTTCTGCATCATTAACACATTTGCAGGCTAAGTTCTGACACCAAGGTTGTTATTGCTAATGCAATGATGCATCAAGCTAAGAGAACAGAACCTGCACGTTAGGTCTCAAAGCTGGAGCAAGTCTGGGGACTGGAGAGAAAAAGAAGAAAAGCATTTGGCACAGATATTGACCAAGCTTTATCTAGAACCTACAGAGAAAAAAGCTTTAGAATCCCAGAATACTACCATTAATAATTCAAATTTTACATCTAGGAACACAGACACGATTAAGTAAGTTAGTCACAATGAATTAGCACTCCCTCAACAAATAACTTTTTCTTCTTTGAAAACCACTAGACATCTACTTATCATTGTGGCAACAAAAATTTGGTCTCTCCATAGACAGCCTATATTTTTTAAAGCCTATATTTTATTGTTGACATCTAATATTAAATCCTACAAGATATTAACACTGTTCAGTAATGACTACATCTGATTTTTTCTGAATTACACTTAAGACCTATATGCAAAGTGTTCATCCTTAATGTGTTACCTAATACCTAAATATAATTCTTAAAACTTTTACACACTTTCCAAATATGTTTAAATGAATTGTTTTAAAAACACATTGCAGTTTCAGCAATTTCAGTTAAACAACTTTCATTAAAACAACTTTTCCTTGTGAACTGAGTGCCTAGAAAATAGTTCTATTTTGCTGATATAATTAATTCTTATTTTATTCAAATTTAATTTAAATTCAGCTTGATTTTTTTTTGCATTGATTTAGTATCAGCTTGTTATCTCAGAGAAATATGATCAGGTGTATCCTGCTTTGGAAAAATTTGATCGAAAAGCTAACAAGTACTGTAGCTTCCAGCTGTCCATTCTATCAAAATAACTTGCTAGTCTGAAAGATTAGCAGAGACAAAACTTATTTCCTTATTTTCCGCCACTATTAGGTCCCTTATATTATTTGTGTTCATCAGAAAGCCCTTGGGAGAAAGCACTGATGAAATAGCAGCTCCTAAATCATCACCAAGAAGGGGAAAATGCTTACAGGCTGAGTCGATAAGTTCAGCCTGTACAATACATACCACCAGAATGTTTTTCAGATTTTCCCCTGGACCAAAATATAAATATTAACTACACCCGAAACTAATTATTAGAATATTTCTGCAGTCAAGACAGTCATTTTGCCTTTTTAACACGCTGATCATTAATAAATCTGGTGTAAATTCCCTCTAACTTTTTTGCTCATAAAGTAAGAGATGGTTTTGGATTTTCCACCTTTATTTTCCTTGTATGGCTTTAACTTTATTTGTGTTGCTTTGATGTGTACTATTCATAGTGGACTCCTGACTATTTTTCATGAGAATTAAGAGCAACTCTTAACTAGTCATGAATGGCATTATCAGATAATGTGAAGCTGAAACCATAGGCAATAAATATTAATCCTAAAAGTTTCACCTGCAGAAATCATTAATAAATGCATATACTTTGAGGCTGGGGAACTCAGTAATCTTTTAGAGGCTTCTCCATCAAGGAAATTGCTTTGGAATTCAGTTTTATAGTCTTCAATTTCCAAGCGACCATTGTTCTTCTCTTTATATCACTATTCATTCCTAGAAAATTAGTGGTGCTGCTCCAAATAAATACTTATCTGTCAAACAGTTTTTTGGGATTGAAGCGTATTTAATTTAGTATATATATGTACACGAAAACTAACTCTTGCCTATCTACTCAAACAATGCTGAAATTCTAGATTAAAGGAGTATTCTCCCATTTCTTACAGTATCTACACTTAGTTAAAAAATAACAGCTAGGAATTACATCTACTCAGAGAAAATTTGAGCTACATCTATCACAGAATATTCTAGAAACTTTTTTTTTTTTAACTCTAACAAACTTTTTGCTACCAGAAATACCAAAACTGAGAAAATAACAAATACTGGAAAAGGTCCAGGTAGCGGAAAGGTAGCAGCTTGATATTTAATGTAGGTCAAGGCCACATGTGTAAAAGTAACTCCATATGTGCCTCCCAGCTTTCTTAATCAGGTGGTAGGTCTGAGAAGGACTAGACCTCCTACCTGCTACAATTTATGACATCTGCAAAGGGGTCCTCAAGGTTATTATTTCTACAGAAGTGTCTTTTCAGAGCTGCAGATGACTGATGAGTAGCACTAAGAGCTTTATACCAGAGCAGTCTTTTAAGAAGTTGTTGTGACTGGATTGCAAGGGTTGTAAGGAAAGAGGAATTTACCTACCACACCCTGTGCAGTTTAGATATGGGACACATCCTCAGGTTTTGCTGTAAGAAAGGGAGAGAAAAAGAGCACTCTTACTCAGAGCTTCAAAAACTTGAAGAAATGTAAACCTCCACATAACTCGTGTTTATAGGCTATATTGGAGAAATTGGAAGCACAGAGTAAGTCTACAGAAGTTATAAATAAAAATTTCAAAGCAATATTGAAATCAATTTAGCAAAGATGGATAAGTTGCAATGTTCCAGTAATTTCGCTTTCTCCATTTTAGTAGATTCACACTACCACAGAAGTAAAGGAGTGTGAATTAATTTCTTCTGTATAAGCAATTTATATTAATTTCAGTGGAAGCTGCATGAATCAAGGGTAATTTTAGACCACCATTAAGATGTATGAAATTGAAAAGCTGTTGACTTTCAGAAATCAGTAGAATTGGGCTGGCTGAAAGACAAGTTAATATATTTCTAATTAGATCTCCATTTACTCAAAACAAAGATTGCAATCTCAATGTGGAATGTATCTCAAAATATTGAGCCAAATGTGTGGTCTGGGAAAAGCTATTTCTTAATGTGCTAAACACCTACACCTGGACTAAGGCATCTGACGGCACAAGAAGTCTTTGTAAGACTGATTACCTAGATGGTGTGATATCTGACTACTGCGTGCTTGTGTAGACCTATATGACACCTAGCACGAACATAATATAAACAGTGATAACAATAAATTGTCTAAAATTACCTTGTAAAGCAAAAGTTCTTGTTATTGATTAAAAGAAAAATCCTTTGACTGGTAAATAATTTTAAATATTAAATAAATTAACTATCCCATTAAATTTTAGTTGTTGCTAATCAGCGTTCCAAAGCATGTTATTCACACAAATGCAACTTGATATGTTGTGGTTTTAAGCGAGTGGAAAATAAGGAACTATTGGCCCTAGTTCAGCAAAACTGTCAAAAGCCAGTGATGAGTCAAAGGCAACTCTTTCTCACTCTGAAGACTGAAACACCTCCTTTTTGAGATGTGTTAGGAACAGCAGGCTATCTGCAAAAGTCACGTTGTCACGGTGAGAACAGAAACCTGGTGATATGTGATATCCATATATTTTCATCCTCTGAAGAAGATAGAAAATCCATCTGATGTACCTAGAATGCATCTGGAAAGGGAGGAAAGATCTCCAGTGCCTGTGTCACCACATCCCCTTGGAGCACCCTAAGGGAAGGTTCACCCGTCACAATGTGTGTGGAGGGTGTGAGCATTCCTCTGTGGTGACCCAGGAATAGCCTAAATCAGATCTTGTAACTAGTTTTTTTTTTAGTTTTTTTTTTTTTTTAGTTTTTTTTTTTTTTTTACTCTATGTGGCAAATGTACTCACTGACAAAAATTGGGGGCCATATCTGAGGACAGATGCACCAGTCCCAGTCAGGCTGCTCTGCAGCCACTTAACCACTGGGTCCAATAAAACATTCCAATAAAATGCTTAAAGAAGCATTTACATGAACTTTAAGCAATCGCTTCCCCAAGCATTCAGGTGGGTGGCACATCAGTGAGGATAGCAGCAAAATGCAGATAAATTAACTTTAAAATGAAATGTATACAAAAAAGTTTTTTTTTTTTTTTTTTTTTTTCCAGAAATAATGAATACAAATCTCCTCTGGAGTTTAAAGCTTGAGATACAACCTTTATTTAACTGTTTTTCCAAACAAAAATGCTGAAGTCCTTTCTACTCACATTTCAGCAATAAGAAAGCACGTATATGATAGAGATTTGGAAACAGTGACACTATCAACCTGTGGAAGTCAGTCTCATCTATTTGAGTCAAATGAACTACATCTATCTGTTTTCTAATTATTCTAATTTAGAATCTTAAATTAATTCATGCCATAGGAAAAGGTGAAAAGAAATACTATTATAACGAGTACAATTTGGAAGTTTTAAATGTTTTTGGAAGCATTAGTTCTACAGATTAAAATGCATTTATTGCTGTGTCAATATAAAAAAAAAGATTATATATGTTGTAAATACTTGTTGCCAAGTAGAAACGAAAACTAAACTGTGTCACCAAAATCAAATTAGTAATCCAAGGGGAAAGCAAATCCCTATTAAAAAATTAGTCACTTAGTACAATCCTATAGTATAAAATTAATGTATGCATTTAGCACACTGTGCAAAGACACCACAAGAACTTTGAAACTAGGCACATTACTTCTTAAAGCACAAAAGGCACCTGGATGACAGTTGCTAGGTAGGAACCACTCCAATTTTCCTCACCAGTTTAATGTTCTCTTCATCTGGATTTGGATAAGGGGTAGGGATGAGGGGGGACCCCTTTCTACACAACCTTTGGGAAGATGACCCCGTTATAGCAGTGATGGAGCATCCTCGTATAGCACCTGGTATAATAGAGCTGAGTTCCTCATGAGCTAATTGGCTCAAAGGGCTGTGTGAGATTATGCGAATGGCAAATAAAAGTAGTGCAGATTCTTGGATTAGTTGGCTGTGAGGCAAGGAAGTAATGATTTGTAATGTTCATACTTCTCGTTTTAGCTAGGATTTTTCATGAATTTTAAAACTGTCTTTGGCTTCATTTGGCATTTGCTCTTTTCTCACTACACACTCTCTACCATGTACATAATTTAGAATTCCGCAGCCTCAATTTAAGATAAAAAAGATTCAAATTTGAGAGCCTTAACACAAAGCTATCTCCTTAGTGTTTTTTTATCTAAATAAAAAGGAAATTTTCTAAAGAAAAGGAACATACATATCAAACAATACAAAGGAAAACACAATGTCTTTTGTTTTTCAATATGCATTCCTCCTTAAATTGATATTAGTATATACAAAGAAGATTTTGATAGAATGAAAAGTAAACACGAACTATACAGAGGTTGCGCACTACATCATCCATTCTGTTCTTAAATTTTGGTACACTGAAGTGGATACTACTTCCTAAGTCCATTGCTTATCCACTCAGAATCTGCCTGCCTTTCACTGAGTAATAACTTTTCTGCCATTCAAGACAGTGTACTAAAAACAGAAATATGCTGCTAACAATACTATGGTGAAGCTCATTGGAGTAAGGGGTTTTAGGTTCAGCCTTGAATTTATCTAGTTTTCATACATGCAGCAATACATTTGCAGTTTCTGTTTTCCATTAGGGAAAATCTTAACGGAGGAATATGGAGCCCCAAGGAACACTGTGGGGGTGGGGTTTCGAGACAGAAAGTAGGAGGTCTGGTCACCAAAACATCTACCATATTTGTCACTTAACTGTATAGAAGGAGGTTCTGATAAATCCCTCTTGAACATGCTAGAAAATATACTGCCATGACAAGCTTTAAAGGGAGTAAAAGCTTTCTCTTCTTTAAAGCTTTTACTCCCTCAAGGCTAGCCACAAAAGACCAAAATTGTTGAATTGTGTCAGTAGGTTATAGAAGAAGTACATGTTATCAGAAGAACATAGTTGAAAGCCTGACCTTTAAAGATGAAAAATACAGGCCTGGCAAATATATATATTTTTTTGTCAGCAATCCAGCTAAACTTCTAGACATTCATCAACATCTTTAAAGATTTCCTTATGACACATTAAGACTCCTGAGGGTTACCAAGAATCCCGTTATTATAGCACACAGTATTATTATTATTTCTATATGTAGTAATTAGGACTATATTAGTCCTAATATTGTTATTAAATGGCACTTTGAAATCCACTTTGAAAGACTTAACCCTTCTTCACACTGTCAGTGTGTTCTTCAACAGTGTAGTGCAATTTGGGATACACGTAAATATAATCACATTTCTGAGTCATGGAACCCTCACTATTATCACTGACTTATATTGACGCACAAAGTATGCAGAATTTGCATCTCAAATGAATATTTGGGGTACCATGTGGTGAGCCTTGGGCAGAATGATCAAAAGCTGGAGGTATTTTTCACACAATTTCTATATCCTTGTGATGGATTTTTCTGGCATCTTCATGTGAGATTTGGAGACATTTTTCTGACTAGACGACAGGACCACGTATTTAAGGATTCTGCCCAAAAGTAACAGTTGGCAACCTACTTGTAACAAACATCCCACTGGCTTGGGCAAGAAAGATACTTTTCCAGTAGTAGTGTTAGTTTAAGAGAAATTGAGATAATCCAGAGAGAAAGAATCAAGATAGAAATAGCAAAATTTCTCTTTAGATGACCTTGACAAAATTATACATAACAATTGTACATAATTGTACATAAATCTCCTATTAAATCAAACTCTTAAATTAAATAACAAAATTTCATATTGACAAGTAATCAGTTATCTCCTTTGAAGCAAAAAAAAAAAAAAAAAAGGTAATAGTTATTCAAAATGCATCAACTATTTGGGGGAAGCGGGAAGAATCAACTTCCTCTGTCTACAACATCAGAGCTACTTGTTTTTCCCATATCATATGAAATAAAAATATAAAACACAGCAGGGAATCTTGTAACTCCAGAAGAAGAGGTTGGTATCAAAAATTTGCAGTAGGTTCCCATTCCCATGGAAGCTGCTTATTTATTCTAAGTAAATAAATAATTACAAATTTTGTACCTTTTGCACTAGAATACACTTCTAAACATGTTGCAAAATTTTATGCTCAGTTCTTACTAATATGATTAAGCATCTAGTACAATAATTAGTTTAGATTTACTTAACAGCTCCACTTGAATCCAGTTCTTGCTCTGGCCAGAGAGTACAAAACATGATGTACTAAGTTGTTTGCAGAATTGTCTGCTTATTAATCCGCTTAATATGTGTATGGGAGAATAGTTGCTACACAATCAAGATAAAAGTTTAAAAAGCTGTTCCCTTTCACTTGCCACTATAAAAGTAGCTTTCTGTCTGTAAAGCCTCAGACAGCCACTGGGGCCAAGCCAGGATTCCTGTAGTGAAACAATCGACTTGGCATCATGTTGACACATATAAACAACAGTCTGTCAACAGGCCTCACATTAGTGACAGAACATTTTTGGCAAAACAGTAGCATCCTTCTGGGCACTATGGCAATAACAGCCACTAGCATCCATTCATGCCTTCACTCTACAGCACAATATTAATTAAAAGATTATAACAGTAACACTTATACAAGAAACTTAAAACTCACAGAAATATCCATGCAGAAGAGTAGAATGTTTATTGAATGAGAACATGCCTCTAGCTGCTGTTTTCATACAGTAATTTTAGACTTACCCACTGTACGTAACCTCTGTCAGTTCACAATTAGCGGATAAATGTAACTGCTTGCTTGCAAATGGCTGTATGAAGTGTATATACACACATATGTGCCATCAACTTATGTAAATCAACTTCTCTCCTGCCGGCATAATAAAAAGCACAAAACAAATAGCATTGTTTATGAAAATAAGTAGTACTGTGGGCTCTTCCTTTTCCTTTTATTTTTTTTTTAATGAAGAGTCAAAATAAAAAGAAAGTGCCAGTCTAGACTTTTTTGTATTCTGTTTTCCTCATCTTTAACCCCTAATGAGATATCTAAGGGAAATTTTATATATGCAAATTATCTATTAATGTGCTAAAAGGAGGTGTCAAAAATATTTAAGCTAGTGAAACATTCTTACCATAAGCACTCTGCTTTTGTACATTTTATAAGCCCTTGAAATGTGACTTACTTATGTTTATTAATAATTCTTTAGAGTCAGTGGGCCTAAATTAGCCAAAACATCAGTTACCTGCTGGCAGATGGATGAAAGTTTAAATAGTTAGAAAATATAAAAATGCTCAGAAAAAGTGTATGCAAATACCAAGTACATCCAAGAAGCATAACATCAGTTCTGGGAGATGTATAGACAAATTAGCATGGTGCTTTGAGCTAATTATCTGTACTGAGATACCCCACACGGTGCTGCAAAGAAATGGCTTACTAAGCTCATGTGAAAAGAGGCAGGAAGTACATATCATTCACAACCCAAATAGAGGAAATGAAAGTTCCAGAAGAAGTATTTTTAAAAAGTTCATTAGAGGTCATATAATCTCTCTAACCTGATAATGTATGCCTAAACTATCCTTGGCAGATATTTTTTTCTTGCCTAAGCATTCAGTGATCAAGGCTCTGTGATGTTTTTGTTCATTCTGAGTTAGTCCCTAACACCCTTTGCACAGTAACAGTTATATTTCATTACGGTTTCTTATGCTAGCCCAGCCAAGACTGAAGCGGTGGTCTTCACTTTCTTTTTCCATTATTTTATTCCATATGTAAGGGATGTTATCCTAGCCTTCCTCAGGCTAAATCAAACCAGTCATACAAATCTTTCTTCATAAATATTGTCTTTTAGATCTTTAAACAGCCTTATTTTTGCGCAATTCCCACATAATCTATGTCTTCCTTCAATTGTACCCAGACTATGGCCTTATCCATAACAACCAAATCAGGATTACTTCACAGGCTTTGCAATGATAGTCTTATAAAGTTTAGAATGATATTGCTACATTTGCAATAGTTAAGTTATTGACTCAAGTTTACTTGGTGATCATCTATAAACACCAGATTTTTTTAAAAAAATCTTTTGTCAGGTCAGACATCTTCATTTAGTCAGGCATTCTCATTTTTTTTTTTTTCAGTTGATTATTCTTGCCAAGCGTTGTACTTTACACTAGTCTTTATTGAAGTAGATCCTTTTCTTTTCAGGACATTTCTCTAATCTGTCAAGAATCATTCTTGAGTTCTAACTCTGCCTTTCAGAGCTTCCAGCCCATGAGCTAAATATATGCTATTGATACATTTACTTTCTATTCCATCAAACAAGTTTTTAATGCAAATGTCAAATAACACCAGATCCAAGCACGTTACTATGGAATGTCACTAGAAACATACTCCTAGTTTGACTATTTATTTGGATGTTTTCTTAAACAGTGCACGTTCTTGCAGCAGCAGTGCAATTCGTTGGGAAGATGAACGACTCCTCATGGGATTCATAGCAATGTTGATATTTGAATATAAGGGAAATTTATAGTAGCCAACAACAGCTGAAGGGCTGGGCTTTCTCTTAGATGCGGCCCTTATGTTTTTGCCAGTCTGGGTTATAATTTGAACTTTCTTACTGAGTTAAACACATATATTCACTCATCTGAAAGGAGGAAAGACTCGAATTCCTCTAAACCACCAGAAGTTTGTCCTACCTGTCAGACTACAGGTTAGAAACAGTCTTTAAAGCAAAATAAAGAGCAAGCAAGCAAGCCTGTGTGATGTTTCTGACAGGAGCATACATTTTAAAAAGTTGAGATTTGATTTCCACTTTCTCTTTGGAGGCTTCTTTTAAAAGCTAAGTGCAGAGTTTTAAAAACAGTGCGCTTTCACAGCCAAGTAGAGTTAATTCTCTTATTTTTTTTGTGCTCATTCTTTCCTCTCCTACATCAGTCTTGCTATCAGAGCTGCCTAGCTGGCCAGTTTTAGCAGAAGTGTTAGAGGGTGCAATAGCCAAACTTGGTCTCTACAGAATGTAGAGGAGTCTTCCCAGAGCAGAATATTCTGAGAGGGTTTTCATCCCTATGGCCAAAGAATGAACTAATACCTTCCATTTTAAGATGAGAGTGTCCTAATTACTAGAGTATTATGTTGATTATTTATCTGAATCTGTGTCTTCCAGCTTGCAGACTTAATTTTTAGCAAAAATAGGGGGAACACAGCCAAACACTTCTCTGCAGCTCACAATTAAAAGTAATAAAATTAGCTACTTTTGGCCAGATTCTTCATTCCCTCCATGTGCAGATTCTTACTGAGTTCATTACATACATGCCAAGAATGTTTGATGAGATCTAAAATAACACTTAACTCAAAGGGAATCTTTTTTGTAAATGGAAGACACGAGCTATCTACAGATCTGCACACAAAACTTGACCACAGCACCTGAAACAGATCAAATGACCAGTTATATTCCATTTTTAGTCAGCATGCTGTCTTGTGACAAACTTACATGTGCTAAAATTGAAGCAAAGCATTTATTTATTAAGTTAATGAGTAATTGTTGGATTTAACTCTGTAGACATTTTTGTGTCTTTATCCACTTTTAAATGAAAAAAAAATCAAATATAACAAACCTATTAATTTGTCAAGAATAATTATATCCTTAGTTAAAGTTAAGCATTTTGAATGACACTGAGCAAAATTCTGATTTTTTTCTCCTGCAAGAAATTTCAACATTTCTGTAGCTCTGATTTCAAACTGAGATTTTGAAATTCAAACATTTTGACTTTAAAATGTCAAAATCAAATATGTGTCTTTTTTTGGATCAACAGAAAAACTTTACCAGATTAGAAAGTTTCATTTCAATATATCTAACAGTTTGAAAGGCTTTGCTTCAAGTAAATTTGCCACTGCAAAGATTTTTCTTGTTGAAGCCTGTTGCCTACATGTTATAATTAGAACTGAGACCCCAGTTTGCCACGCTGCATGCACAGACTGCACATTCCTACCCACCTCAGATTCCTTGTTGCCCCTAAACTTGTTTAGTTTGAGAACCATGTTTTATTGTGAGAGCAGTGTAATCAGACAGAGATCCTCTCCATCAAAATAAAAACGGTCTTGCTTATAGCTGCCATACTGCAGTAAATTACTATGGCAAAGCACCAATTACATTTTATTGAACAGATTAGAAGCACACATCTTATTAAAGTCCTTTCAAAAGCATTCTAACTTTTGACCTCAAATGAGGTATTTGGATTTTTTTTAATTAGAAAAATTCAGTCAGGAAAAATGTGCCACAGAGCAATTACAACAAAAAAAATGTGTTTTTTTTCCAGAAACTTCTATTGAAAAGAATTCTCAGTCCACTGAGATTCAGAAGAAGGCAGAGTTGCAAAGTGGAGTTTATGCCTCCATTACTCTTTAAGTATGGAAGGAAGAGCAGGACAGGGAAGAACAGAGTACTGCAGGCAGGGGAAAAGAAGGCCAATTTCGCCAAAAGATGGTATCTAGGACTCTTATCTGAGGGAATGACTACTCAGACCGCTCTAAAATTTAGCTCCAGGCCTTTTACATGTGGTGCTCTGCAGGTTTGCAAAGTTATTCACACAAATAATAAAAAAAAAGAGTAACTTAACTAAGGCAGGTATTTTCTGGCCTCAGAACTCTTAGAGACAGAATTCTGTTTATGTAATTTTTTTCTTTTTATCCACTTCCCTCTAAAAAACAAAAGAATACAAACACTCTTTTTTGTTATAGGGTTTCAAGTTTACTCTCTAGCTTCTGGGTCTCAAAGGAAAACGTCACAAGAAAGGAATTAAAATGACTCTTCAGGGGCTCAGAAAACATGAAATAAAAAGGCTTCAAATGATGAAATGTGTAGAGTGATTTGTGGTGGTGTGTGAAAGTTTTATTGAACGTTAACTAGCAGAGTGATAGTGCAGCATTTAGTCTCAATTCCTCCCCGCCACCCTTCCCCAAAGTCTTTTCTCTCTCCCGTTTTCAAATGTCATAAGTTTTTTACATTTCAGCTGAGTCCCTTCTGACATTGAATGGAAATAAGAAGAATGAGTGAACCACTTGGTAAACTACAGGTTTTTTGAGACAAAGTGGCCTCTCTTGTCTCACTGTCCCTATTATACACGAATGGTTCTCATCTGTGGTGAACTAGATTAGAAATACTGTTCCAAATTATGGATCTTGCAATTATTTCATATAAAGGAGTGTTCACGATTCTGTGTTGTTCTCTTCTCTGTATTTAGCTATTTAGATAGTCATCATCCAATGTTTTTATTAGGGTCTGTCCATACCTACTTTCAAAACAAAATTAGCCATTGAGAATAGATGGAATGGGGTTAAATTTTAAATTACACTGGAGAAAAGGACAAAAAAAACCCCACTTCCATTTTAATAAAAAGTCAGTCACAAATTCCCCAGTTTAATATCCTTAAAAAAAATAGATGTGGGCAGATCATCTGGCAATCATTTGCTTACTGCTGAGCCTGAGAAATTTTAAAGTTGCTGCTCTAATAGTTTATATACATCAGAATAATTTATCGAGATTCAGATTTTCAGAAGCAAACATTCAGAGTCAAACTTTCATAGCAGCAGGTGTAGCAGTGCACTACATCCTTAACTTCGGGGCATATTTTGCATGTGATCCAGCATATTTCTTGTTTGTTCTGTGATATCAAAAAGCACACCACCTACAGTTTTCTAAAACGAGTTTCAAATATGTCTTTAAAGGCAGTACCTCAATACCTTTCACCCCAAATGAGCATTAAGTTCTTGCACTTAACATTTAATTTAACACTGTGGTGGGTTTTGCAAAATCTGAAATGCTACTGGAAAGATTTGGCGTATTCCACATGCTAACAAAGAGAGTCATAAAATCATATTAACATATTTTGAATTGCCAGAGTGTATTTCAGAAAAGCATTTGTTAAGCTTTGGATAGAAGTTATTGACTAAAATAGAATAATATGGCTTAATCATAGCATAATTAAAGACAACTGTACCTGAAATAAACTATATTACTATTGCGGTATTTGTCACATTCTCTCTTTTGTACGGACAGCAAATAATCACAGTATACACTGGCTTACTAAAATCAGCTTAATTTATCTATATCTTAGACAGTCTTGGCCTCTGTAAACTTCTTCCCATCTTTCAAGAGCACACGACTTGAAGGTTTTAAAAATGACCTTCAGAAGTGTCTTAAAAAGCACTTACTACAACTTTTTTTTATCTAAAATGAGTGACCTTCCACTTTTCACATGTCTTCGATAGGAGCTTGGGTCAGGGAAGATGCCTACCAAAGACACATAGTGAATAACTCTTGACTTCCAAAATCTTCCCTCATTAAGCTTATTTTAGATACCTGTTAAAGGAACAGGCTTCTCTTCATGGTTATAGCTTGGAAAATAGGTGGTTCTCCTAGGGCTCAGACAACAGGTCATCATCATTTCTATTTATACTGGGAAAATATTGTCTACATGAAAGTTGCTTAATGAGAGTAGAGCTCTCAGTATTGGGTCATCCACAAAACAAAACACTTTTTTTCTATCCAAAAATATTTTTTTTCACAAAAATCAGTAAGACTGCTCTAAATGAATATCATGCTCATATATTTGTGCAAAGAAACTAATAATGGTTTCAAATTCTGAAAAGATTTCAGAACAAAGTAACTAGCTGTCTAGCTGTACAGCTAGTAGATTATAGTGTGTATTATAGGTGCTATATTTAGCATGTATTATATTGTATTACAGTATCTTTAGTAATGTATTATATTTTTTACAATGTCATTTGTTTTACTGCATTAAAGTCATAAAATTATACATTTGGCTGAACTATTTACTATTCTGTGTACTATGGTCAATGGAGTCTCAGTTTATCTTTGAAATGTCTTGCAATCCCTATTTGAAAAGTTATATATGAAAAAGTAGAAGATAACAAGACATCTATTTATTTTGAATGAACTCTAAGGAAAGGTGGAACTCACTTGGCTTTTAATGTTCATAAGACACATATAGCACCCTGAATGTGTATATACAGTATGTGTTATTAAATACTAGTTGTTACTTCATCAACAGTAACTTCTAAATAAGGACGAGTCAGGACTACACAAACAGTGATTTAGGCTGGGGTTTTTAGAAATATCCAAGGTATCTAGGCAGAATATTCCCATTTATATTCTACAGAAGTTGGGACTCTAATTCCCCTGAGTTCTATTAAAAATCTCCCCTCCCCCTTAATTCAGAAGCGCAATTGCTCCATTAGTTTGATTTTGATTAATTAGCAGTGCTTTTAGGCTTTCCTTGCATGAATTTATCAAATGTTACCAAACTGAAATACATCAGTTATTTCCTCTTTTAAGCATAAAGGAACTCAGCAGTATTTCAAAGTGTTGGTAAATGATGGCTTAATAGCTCCTAATGCATCATGGCCCAGTTTTTACAAGTTGATTATGAATGCTTGTGCAGTTTAGAAAATCAAATGGCAGTCCTTACAACCATGGCTCATGTTAACTGAATAGGTAAATTACACTCTTTATAGCCGGGTGATACATATGACAATAAAATGCTAACAATTTACCTCTTCCCAGATGGGGCCAATGTGACAACCTGTTCGGTGGCTGGGGACAAGCACAGACAACAACACGCACCACAGAGGAATGCTTCTGGTTCCCCTCCGCAGAGCTGCATCAGCTCAGAACACCTCCGACAACACAGCTGTTGCTTATCAGGATACATCCTAGAGTTGTATTAGGAAAAACAAAAGACTTAAATATATTTATTCTTTGGTAATATGTGAAATATAATATATGAAATATCACATCAATATATGATGAAATATAAGCACATTGAAACCAAAGCATGAAAAACTGGAAGCCTGTAATTTTAATAACCAATATACCTAACTACCTCTTGACCGTAATCTGCCCTTTACCTCAACTGGCCTCAAGATAATCCTAAATGAAGTCCCAGTGAAGATGAGTTCCCCTTCCACTTTGCAAATTAATACACTTCTCAATTGTAAAATATATTTTCATAATATGAAAGCTGAATGGTGCCTGAGAATATCCCTGCATTCCTGAATGCAATATAAATATATCTAATGCGCCAAAAAGAAAGCCAACAAATTCCTTCCCATATATTGTCAAACAGAAGAGTGGGAAGGACACTAAACGCAGACCTCAAGATCAACACTCCAGATTCTATATTTTATTTTCTATAAACCATGCAAGTGGGACAAACTCTGATTATAATGCACTAATAAAAAATTCTGCTGGCAAAGGTTTACTGTTGGAATAAAATTGCCACATCTCCTGCCAGACGTGCAGTCTGGTGTTAGGGCTGTGATGCAGGGGAGTATGTGTGCGGCAAAGATGGATCTGTCATAGGTCCAAGGCCCTTAGGTATTTTCACAAAATAAGTTAACACCTGTGCTTTAAGCTCTACTACCACAGAGTCAGGGGACTTCAGCTGGAGTTTCTTAGCTCACTCTGGAGTTACACTCTCTTTGCTTTTCAAGGGCATGCAGTCCATAGGAATACCTCGCATTTTCCATCTGCCCTTCCTTTGAGTCATGCCAGTATCAGTGCTGCAGCAATAATGTTATGCTGGGTGATATCAACATCGAGTAAATAGAAAAGCACTTTTCCTTTCTCTTAGTTCCATTCCTGGTCTTCAGATAAATTAATATGTGCAACTGTTCCAAACAAATAACTTCCAAGCAGACTGGTACATTTTTCAGTATCTCTGTTTCAATATTTCATTACGTTGTTTGAAAGTCTGACACACCCATTAAAAATGTTATTAGCAAAAGTAAAACATATGAACACAACGTTTCTTTTTATTAATTATTTTTACAGCACTATCAGGGTGTTCAGAAACAGAGAATATTAAGCGGATTTTTGTCCATACCTACCCAGTCAACAATAAGCTTAAAGATTTCAACAGGATTTTTGTCTTTTTTTTTTTCACTGTCTATGCAGAAAAATAAAGATTACTTCTTCTCATTCTCTCAGTGGAAGACAGTCACAAGAGGGGTATAAGGATTTAAACATGTATATACCAAAAATACCACTAAGAATACAGTGAGAATTTCATGGGGAAAAAAAAAAAAGGAATTACTCAATTGGAATATGAAAGTTCACTGTGGACATGATTTTTATTCTCTGCCAAAAAAAAAAAAAACATGAATTCTTCCATATTCAGATGAGTTTGCCATCTTTATGGCATTTCTACTAGATGCCTCCAACAGCACATTTTTTTTTAATGTGATGCTAGGAAACTGCCTTAGAACTGCCTCAAAAGACAGGCTGGTTCTAGTGTTGACTTGAACACACAAGCAAAAGGGTTGACTCAGCCACTTGAGTCAAATTCGGTAGTAGGCTCTAAGTTGTATTTGTGTGTGTGCATGTATATATATAAACATATACTGAAGCATGAAGCTTATATGCACATACTTGGAAATACTCTTCCGATATTTTGATAGTTCTTCAAACAGGAAGAATTTCTTTACTGTGAGAGTGACAGAGCCCGAGAACAGGCTGCCCAGAGAGGTTGTGGAGTCTCCTTCCTTGAGGACTGGCTGGATGGCAGAGCCCAGAAGTTGGTGATAAATGGGGCCGAGTCTGGTTGGAGGCCTGTGGCCAGTGGTGTCAGTACCGGGCCCAGTGCTGTTCAACTAGTTCATCAATGATTTGGACGAGGGCACAGAGTGCACCCTCAGCAAGTCTGCAGATGACACCAGACTGGGAGGAGTCGCCGACATTCCCAAGGGCTGTGCTGCCATCCAGAGAGACCTAGACAGGATGGAGAGTTGGGTAGAGAGGAACCTCATGAGGTTCAACAAGGACAAGTGCAGGGTCCTGCACCTGGGCAGGAATAACCCCAGGTACTAGGACAGATTAGGAGTTGACCTGCTGGAAAGCAGCTCCACAGAGAGGGATTTGGGAGTCCTGGTTGACAACAGGTTAACCATGAGCCAGCAATGTGCTCTCGTGGCCAAGAAGGCCAGTGGGATCCTGGCCTGCATCAGGAGGAGCATTGCCAGCAGGTCGAGGGAGGGGACCCTATCCCTCTACTCAGCTCTGGTGAGGCTGCACTTGGAGTACTGTGTGCAGTTCTGGGCTCCCCAGTACAAGAGGGATGTGGAGCTTCTAGACAGGGTCCAGCACAGAGTGACAAAGATGATTAAGGGACTGGAGCATCTATCTTATGAGGGAAGGCTAAGCGAGCTGGACCGGTTTAGTCTGGAGAAGAGAAGACTGAGAGATTTGATCAACATGTATACCTGAGGGGAGAATGTAGGGAGGACGGGTCCAGGCTCTTCTCCATGGTGGCCGGTAACAGAACAAGGGGTAATGGGTGTAAGTTGAAAAATAAGAAGTTTAATCTCCATATGAGGAAGAACAACTTTACTGTGAGGGTGACAGAGCCCTGGAAGAGGCTGCCCATGGAGGTTGTAGAGTCTCCTTCTCTGGAGATCTTCCAAACCCACCGGGATGCCACACTGTGCCACGTGCTCTAGGTGTCCCTGCTGGAGCAGGGAGGTTGGACTAGATGGTCTCTAGAGGTCCCTTCCAACCTCAACCATTCTGTGATTCTGTGTGATATCTAATATTTGTCTATACCTCAAATCCTGTAAGAAATGAAAGCAAAGGGAAACTTACTTAGGCTATGAAAATCCAAAGCAATACGCTTCTTTTCTGTAAACGGCCCAAAGCTCCTTCAAGTATTCATTACAGGGCAAGACATTAACTACAATGCCAGTGTTTGCCAGGTCTTTGTCATATCAATTAATTACTTAATTGATTAATACCTTCTGGATACTTGATTTGAATAGTTTGATTATTCTGGACTCTGTTTAACAAGAAAAGAGAGTCCCAGTTTAGATAACCGCCTTATGGCAGCACAAATAACTGCTCTTGAGTTTTCTGTGTTTAACTGAGGCCACAAATAAAGCAAAGAAAGACCCTATCTTTTCAAATTCAACCACCTTGGACTGAGCATAGAGACTATAGCCTTTACCTATACCGTCTCTTCTTTGGTCGCCCTCCTGCCCTGTCAGCTGAGCCCAGCCAGGCCTCCTCCCAGAGACCTCTGAGCAAAGGGTTTCATCGCACAGCTGCAAAACTTCCCCATCACTTAGTGCAATGCTTTGATTTTGTTCTGTGAGCTTGGCAGCTGAGAGTGGCGGACTTCTCTGAGAAACAACTTTTTTTAACTGCTCAAAACTCTACGATTTTTAAATGTACATAAATTCTGCTTTGGGAATAGGGAAAAGGTCTGTACCTTATTAGAAGGTACAATCACTTTCAGGTACTCCAAGAAAAGAGTTTGATGTTTTATTAATGGCAAATTTGAATGATGTTTTAAAAGCTGTTTTATAGGTATCTGTTTTTCAGGTGTATGACATCACGACAATCTCTGTGCAAAAGTGGAAGTGCTAAAACAGTCCAATCTCCAAATTGTTCTTCTAGCATTCAATCTTCTACATTTTCAATGCATTAGATCAATGTAAACTCGCAGTACATGATATGTTGTATATTTTAAACACCATAAAATCACTTATTTCACATTCAGATCAGATGGTTTTCCAGAATTCCAATCTAGTGGAAAAGTACAGTGAATCTAAAACAAATACTGAAGTTTGGTCAAGGACTTATTTATTCTATCTATCCAATTTCTGAAAATGGAAATTTTATAAGATTTTTTTTTTTGGCTGGATATGTTTGTGGTGCTTTTAAATACAAAAGGGGCAAGGGAGTTACGATAGGCTACAATAAATTTTGATTTTGAAGGAAGAAAACCAGGTTTATCATAACTGATTTGGAATATTTTTTCTAACAACTCATAGAATGAATTAGTATTCTTCCACTGAAACATAATAATAGTAGGATTATAGAGTACAACATTCTGCCTCAATACATATTTTTCCCCCATTTTTTTTCTCTTTATTGTTTAGCTGATATATTTTTTGTTTACATTCTGAAAGGTTTAATAAATTAAAAGGTTTTATAAATTAAAAAATATAGACCTGAAGCTGAAAAAGAGGTGAGGAAAGATGAAAAGAGTTTGAGATGATTTATGGCCATGAAATATAAAGATTTTCATGTCAAAGGATCATTTTATTTATCCCTTCTTTTGATATTCAACAGAGTGGAATTGTACACATTTTTGAAATAAGGAATTTAACTTGTCGTCTCAAGAACAATCACTAAGTCACAAATGAAGGTCTCTTCATAAGTTCTACAGAAAATTACTGCACAGCCTAAGTGTTGATTGATATAAGTGATTGATTGAAGAACAGTAGCTCACATTAAAAATGCAGAAATTAAATTAAAAATGAAGTAGAAATCAGTGTACCACAGAATTTTCTAGTTGAATCTCCTTTACTTGCAGTGATATATTAAGTAGCAGGGAAGACCTAGTTAAGGGAAAATAAATATTTTGTCTGCATTCATCTTTTAAATAAATATACAAATACCGCAATGTATTATCTCTTAGGTGAAAACTGTAGCTAACTGCTTCTATCTCAGTGAGCCTAAGCACCTTTCTGCAGGAAGGTCAAGCTTGCTTCATAAAGATAGAGCCACAGGACCGTAAAACAGATCCTCAGGAAGTAAGGCCTGTTATCATTTTCTTTCAGTGCAAAGCATGTGTCCTACATAATGATAAAGAATTCAAGAGACCCCTAGCATAGTTATTCCAATGTAAATTAACTTTTCTCTTGTAATATTTGTCTGAATGTGTACAGCTTTGAGTTTTCAAACACTGAATTTCATTACACTTTATTCTACCAGATTACAGAATGTTCTTTAACCAGAAATATCTTCCTTCCACAGGTATTCATAGATCACAGTCACATCATCTCTATCTTCTCCCACATGAAATAAATGGGCTTAGCTTGTTAGTCTCATTATAAAGCAAGCTTTCAAGGTCTTGAAACAGTGCAAAGTACAAACTTTTTATAGACTCCATCACAGGACGAGCACCGTGTTTCATTTACTTCTTTCTCAATGCCGCTAACATTCAATCCGTTTATATCAGAGGCATAATAATCAGCCAGTGGGGTTAAACACCACTGTGAGCAGCGATGATTTGCAGGAAGGTTCTCGTGTACAAACTGTCAAAAACCCTGCTCTAGTCCCAAGAGGCCGTGGTATGTTCTCCTTGCATTATTTCACTGTGATCCTTCACTCATTAACACAGTGGAAATCCTCCCTGGAAAATATTTAGGTTTTATTTTTCATTTAGAAATGAGTACAGCTACTCCCATTAAAATGTTAAGGGAAATACTAATTACTACCACAGAAATTACTAAAGATACATCCTCTAGAAATATCTGAATAGATAGATTATACATATATATATTATATAGAGTATATATACCTACATTTACACATATTATGTAATTCAGAAAAGATTATGTCATTTTTGAAAAAAAAACAATATTTCCTATTTCCTAAATTCCTATTAACACTTAAATCTTATATAAAAATCCAAACAGGGTAACTTTGCAAAATCAATGTTTGTTATAAAAGCAAAGCCGGTAGGCAGAGGCAGTGAAACGTGATAAGATCCTTGGGAGAATATCTAGCACAATAATAAATGAAAATAGTTTTATCATTTGGTATACATATTAGAAATATTTCTCTGCAGATGATAAGTGTGACTAGAATAGCATCCATTTAAAAGGAATTACATTACTGGTTCAACTGTGATGGCTATTGTGAGACTGATATTAAAGTAGTGCTGTCTGCAATTTACCTTTTTTTAACTAATAGCTCTTTGTTTTCTACATGGATCCTTTTAAAATCTCTCATATGCTTTTAAGATATCACTTACCATTTAATCACTTCCCACTTATTCTTCACTCTCCATGCTCTTCAAACTTTAGATACATTATGATTTTTTACGTATATATGTTTGAGAATGTGCGCAGACTCGGTTTCTTACCACATCTGTCTGCCTTGACAGATATATAGTATTGGACTGTACTATTCACACAGTGGATTATCAGAAAAGCCGGGTTATTTGTAGGATCTCTTTTCATTTGTTACATCTCATACCAAAGGCAGCCACAGACCTGCTGAGACTTACAAAGTGGGCAAATCCGTCTCTGGCCACCCTTGTGATGGTTGAACTAGCAGCTCTGGGCTGAACTAAAAAAAAAAGACTATTATATTTCATACCATGCCAGAGTAGTATCTAACCAGTTAGAGGATGTACTCCAAAGAGAGCTGTGGGTCACTGCTTAAAAGGACCATTGACATTTTGCCATTTTAGATCATTTTCTATGTGCACTTAAATGCTGTGTTAAACTGGCTTCTTAAAAGCTATAACTGCTGTAAACCTTTCAGTTGTATTGAAAAGAAGAAAGAGGTTTCTTTTGCAACACTATTATTATTGTTAATATAAAAGCAGATGGAACTATTAGCCACTTTACAAAGATATATTATTCACACAAGGATATAAAATACTTCTGAGCATGCAAGAAGGAAAGGGGGTTTACTGAGTCTCTGGAATATGGATTGTGTCTCGGGGTATAGTAAATGCCTTATGATAAATGTGGAAGGTTCCATTAAATTGGAGGAGCAGAACTTCCAAAACCAGTGCTTCTCTGAGGCAGAAGGCAACCTCTGCAAAGAGACAGCAGGCTGGCTGTGAAGAACTGTAGAGTACTGCAGAGCTCATTTGTCCCTATCACTGCAATCAGAATTACACCAGATACTCTTTTGTAACAGAATTCAGGAAATCACAAATATTCAAATGGCTTCAATTCCTGTTTTGCCCACTCTGCCTCTCAAGATACTCTCTCTTAGGTATAAAATGAGCAGCCTAAATAGATCTTTTTTTTTCAAAGGGCAAACAAAATTCCAACCCAAACAGCCAAGCCTTTGCCCAAATTCTGCATTGCTCCTGCATATTTTGTAAGTCAGGTGGGAGTGAACTATGGACAAAAGAAGCACTTCACATAATTCTTCTCTCAGTAATCATTAAATTATATGGCTTGACAAGAAAGAGTTGTGAAAGAAAACAACCCTGCCTTACATAGCTTCAAAATCTAAATTCAGGACCCCTTGAAAAAAAATAAAAGCAAACAAACAATGATATAACAAACTGCTTTTTTTTTTTTTTTTTTTGACAGACCTTGTTATGCGGTGTTCTATGCAATTACAGGAATATCTAATGACTTTCCGCTGCACAGGTTTACATGTAAATGAATTAATAGCATATAAATGCTGCATATCATGTGACATCCACATTGTATATTAAAATCTACCTGAGCAACTCGGTTCAACTCTAATAGAAGTATACGTAAGAGAAGCAGTGTCATTACTGCTAGGAAAACTGGAAAGCATTTTGTAATATGGAAAGGTAGGAGCAGTTAGCATACATGCACCAAATGTACAAACACATGCACAAACATCCATATAAATAACAAAACTGCTGCATACCTTTTATTCGGGACCAAGCACACAAAAAAGCACTATTTGAGCTTTTTTATGTTTTCAAGTTATTCACACTTTTTAAATTTTTATGCACTAGCCGCTCCAGCGCTGTTGCTTCACAGTTCTCCTTGGTATAAATTGGTGAGCGAATACAGAGTGGCCATCTGCTAGCTTCTGCGACGCCGATCTTCGTTAGTACACTAATCACAGGCAGTAGTCTTTGCTTGGGCTCAAAGAGGCATTATCGAATATTTATCAGTACCTTGTTCCCTTCCTTCCTGCCCTTGGTCCCTTCTCTTCTTTATGACTTTCCTTACAATCAAAGGGCTCCTACAGCCCAGGCTTTGCAACCCATTTCTGTTTACTGAGAGGTAACCAGAGATATTAATCATAATACCAATGAGCTGTATGCAAGTTGCCTTTGATATTAAAATAGGAAAGTGGTATACATGTTCCCCCTTCAATTTTGAGAAATGCAAAAGGCAAATGTTACCTGCAAACTCAGAAAGAATAAGAAATCTACAGCCAAGTCTAGTCAGTAATGACTATATATTTGAACTTTTGCAGAAGCAAAGTAAACAATACCAATATTTTCAAAAATACAGGTGTTATAAGAAAAATGTATTTAAAGGCACATGGTACACGAGGCACAAGAGTTTACTTTTAGGGTAACCTTGCCTAGGGGTAACTTGGGCAAGGCCTTCTGACCAAATGCCACTCCATGAGCTTATAATACCAATACTTAAGAGCAATCACTAAAATGGAATTTTGGTCATTAGTGGAAGAAAACATTCTTAATGCTATCGCATATACCAGCATATGTATAAGAACTTCAGAGGAAAAACAGTGCCTGTTCTTAAAGTCTGAGGAGACATCACACGGCCATCTAATTTCACACAGACTGTGAAAAGAAGAAAAGCCACTGGGTAAGAAAGCACCATTTTCCATAAGATTAGAAGCATTTGCTAGACTATTTTGGAATTATTTAAAAGGTAGAAGTGGTTTCATGTATAAGCAACTAAACTGATGGGTGTTTTTTAAATGCTTGTCTGAGTAGCTCAAAATAAAGCACAGGCACAGGGAACAGCTAAAGTTGTTGGGCCTTTTTAAGATTACCATTGACACTAAAACTAATTGCCTATGCCTCAGCCATTTTAAGATGCTTCCTCTATCAGGAAAAGGAAAATATCCAGCCATTTATCTCATCTGCAGTGTAAATGACCTATGTAAATTAAAATATTGATCCTTATTTATGGTTGGTTCAGCATTCCTCATTCTACCTAGAATTTCACACAGAAACAGAAGTTGCCCTGTAAGTAAGATATCTGCAGCCTGAACACAGTAAGGTGGTTATAAAGTAGACATTTTATTCCTTCTTGTGCATTTCAAAGATTTTAACTTCTTGAGTTTCAGATTTGAAGGCTATCTTTTTTGGAGCTTTTTAATACCGTTTTCTATGTTTGAAAGTTCAGGATGGAAAGGAATCAGAAAAGTGGGTTACCAGACTGTTCAGTACCTCTATTACCAAATTCATGACAGATAAGAGGGGTTTTTTGTTGCCTTTTTTTTTAAAAAAAAAATTAAAGTCACATAAAAGAACAGGTAGCTCTGAAGCTGACATATTTGCGGCCACAAGATGACCTCTATCATGACTGCTCAAAGAAAACTTGAGTAAACTTTGGATAAAAATATTTAAATCAGATGTTTTAGAAAAGCTCATTGTAGCTGCAGTTTTGACTAACCACAGAACACACACATAAACAGCATAAAGGGTATATGCTGCAATCAAGCTTTAAAAAACAAAACAAAAAATCTTATAATATATATAACCTTATATATATAATATAACCTTATATTAGGAAGAAGTAAAATCCCCATCTGTAAAATATTCCTCTCTGAGCTACCACTGACATATATATGACATTAAGAAATCTGAGAACTGACTCATTCTGAATAAGATGCTGTCATTTGTCCTGTTTGTTCAGATAGAAGATCAAGGATAAATATAAATGCTGGCTCCAGATAGAAGGGTCTGAGTCCTAGACTTCCAAGAGCTTGGAGATCCTAAGACTGCCACATAGAAAGAGTAAAGATCTGATGTATAGACATAGTAACAAATGATGATTGGACACTCAAAATCTCATGTTAGACAGTTGCTCTCAAAATCACCATCTGCATTGCTTGCAGCAAGCACGAGTCTGCCCTCAACCTCACAAAGAAATTGTCCTTGGGCAGGAGAAACAATTGTCACATTTTCTGAGAAAGAAAGAGAGGGACAAAATTAGAAGACTCATGTGGGTAAACTTGCTTCATTACAGAGAAAATTCCATGTCAATTCATGTTACAAGTGCATCAAAAGTGAGCTGATGAAAACTGTCTTCACCTAATCATTCACCTCATGTTGGATTTTCTGCAGTCCTCATCTTCAGTGGGATATATTATGCAGAAACACCATCCATGTAAGAAAACTAGGAAAGCACAGTGATTCATAGCATCCAGCAGCATGTAATTTATTTTGCCATTGCTTAGCTGATGTTCTGATCTTTCAGACTGCTTAGAAAAGTGACTAACTAATTACCACTAGCCTTCTCAAAACAATGTTGTTCAAGAATTTGAAGCCTGGCTCATTCTTAAAAATGACTTAAGTGTCTAAAGCAACAACGTAAAACTGTAATTCATTACTCTGACAGAGCTTGGTTTTGTGCTAACTAGTATTCAGGCAACTCAACTACATTTATTCAGAAAGGTTTAAAAGAAGGTGGAGAGGATGATTCATAAAGGATTTGCTTCGCTTTTCTAATTGAAAATTTCAATGCAGTTAATACTTTTCACTTCTCCTTGTCCACTCTAATCTTATTTATTGTGCCTCTGACACCTTCTATTATCCTTGCCCTGGCTCGTTGTTTTAGATGAAACAGTTCTACTGCTCTAACACTGAAAATGATATTGTGACTGTGCTATCAGTGGCAACTTTCGTGTCTTTATATACGCAAATTAAAGAGTGGATTATCATTAATTATGCACCACATTTTTTCCTGGCAACGGTCTGAAAGTGACAAAACATTTGCTTTTGTCATAGTTCTATTAAGTGAACCCAAATTGAGCTGCTAAGATTTATGACACTTTACTGTGTTTTTAATTTGCAACACAGGGTCAGGATCATGACAGTGATTTTATTTTATTTTGCACTTTATTTTCAGTGATCCTTGTAAGGATGTTAATTAAATTGCTTGAACTAAACCATTTTTATTGTTCTAACAACCTGTATTTGTTACATATTAAGGAGAAATTTCTTGTTAACATTCCTAAATTTTTGTAACAGTTCAATTTAACAGTGGAAGAAGCCTTTGCACTAGAAAACATGACTGCTTTAATCACAGTGATATTGAATCAATTCTTCCTTAAAAAAGAAAATGAATTTTCTAGCACATTCAAAGGATAGTTAAGGGAAAAAGATAAGTATATGGAGTTTTTGCAGGTGCGTATTAATTGTGGGCATGGAGAATATCTTTCCATTTTGCAGGAAACTGCTGGAGGATTTTCTATCCCAAACAGCTGTTGGAAAAGACTTTCCTGCTGTCTGAAAGCCAGACCAAAACATAACAAAAAATGCCACATATGAATCTGTAGTATAAATAGTTAAATTCATTGCTAATATCAAGAATATGATGAAACATAGAATCTAGGAGTGAGGGGCCATAGTTTATATATAGATATAGATATAGATATGTGCACTATATACAGAGATGAAGTTCATCAGTTTTACAGTAAGTCAATAAGCAAACACAAGAGTGGCAAAATGAGATTTGCAAAAAAACAATCACAGAAAAGTGATGCTGACCCCAAACTTGTCTCCATTTAACAAATATTCAGCCATATAACCTGAGAGCTAAAGCGAAGCAGACTGTCACTATCAGAACTCTGTGTTTCACCCATGTCTCTCTCAGGCCTGGTCCAGCACTTGACCATGTGGTGCAAACCTGGGCTCATGTTAGCAGGAGCAACTTCAGCATCAGTCAGGTCTGGGGACACAACATGATGTCACTCAGAGCCTGTGCTGCACCCACGGGAGCCAGGAACTGCAGCATCATCCCCAGTGCTGCGGGAAAGGAGGCAAAATACAGCCCTGCTTGTCCCTGAGGCGGCCTGGAGCCGTGGGCAGGAGTCTGCACAATCTGCAGGTCCCCCTGCTCCTGCTACCAGAATATTTGGGGGAGCAGACATGCAAAACCACAGGCATTTTTTAACCTGCTCCTGTGCTCATTCCTACGCTAGCATGAGTTTTACAAAGAGGACTTGGGCAAGCTGATGAATGCTACGTTAATCGGAGCTTGAATTATTTATACAGACATTATACATTGTGTAGCTGCATTAATACATATATATATTTAATCAGTGCAATTACTGATGTGATTGTATACATATATAACTATGCATAATGTATAATTGTATTATTATATAAGTATTAACAGGATTATGCCAACAATGAAAATGTATATAATATAATCATAGCTTTAACATAGAGAAGTTTACAAAAATATTAGAAAATTTGCTTTAAAGAATTTCATACTTTCTATTTTTACATATGACTGTATGAAATATAGGCTTATGCGTCTTATTCAAGAAAAAAAAAAGCACATTCATACAAGAATCTAAGTGTTTTTCTGAGACAGTATCTTTAATCGCTTGCTTAAAGTTGAGCGTGTGAGTTACTTCCAGCTGACAAAAAGACCATAGGTCCTTCTTTTTGACCTGTGACTGCTTGCTGTCTCCAGTGGCTCTCATGTCAGACCCATAATTAGACAGCCAAGAGGTGTTAATTATGTAGTGCTATAAATTAAGAAATGTAGCTACGACTAAAAAAACAAGGTTAAATACATAATCCAGGAACAGAATAATCATGTTTGTGTGTGTTCCATATGGATATGGTAACATACGATATGATCTAAAAAGGAGGGAGAATAAACATTAAGTCATTTTCATCTTTCCCTCTCCTTTATGCTGTACTTATATCTGTCAGAATGAAATATATATAATATACTTTCAATTTGATACTCAAAAGTCAATGAATGTCCCTGAATCATCTGACCTCTCACCTTAGAGCCTTACTTCTGCCTGCCGATGAAATGAATTAAAATATTCCCAGCTGGTAGATTCTGCGGTATTGTTAATAACCTCAGTGCTGGATGCAGTACTAGGAGCTGTCCAATATCTACAAGTGTGTTTAACAAATTCTTTACCCTCTGCATACTCCCTAGTATCTTAATTTCATATTTTCTATTGGTACTTTCAAGTTATTCTGTCATTTTAGCTTTCAGCACTTGAGGGCTAGAAATAGAATAATACATTTTAAAAAGTGCATAAGGGTTTCACAAAACGGGCAGATGCTAGTCAATGGTCTTTGGCACTGAGCACTCCTTTTTCCACTGAGCTACAAAATTCTACCTACATTCTCCTGTTTATAGAAATGTAATGCACTTTTTTTTTCCCTCCCACAGCAATAGTAATTTTACTTTGATCTCATAGCAGCCAAACTATTAAATGTAAGCATGCTCATAAGCAAGGTGCAAGGCAGGCAGAGCCTATGATTTCTAATAGAAGGTCATAACCCAGATTTTTTTTAAATAACTACTACAATGAGGAACAGAGTATAGCCACAAAAGGAATAGTTATAATTTATGCCTGACTTACTTCAGCAGAATATAGTTTATTTATAAACTGCTTATGGCAAACTCTGTATGCCCCTGTTCTATGCATGTGCTGAACTGTCTTCTGGTAAATTATTTAAATTACACCTAGCAGTAATTCCTGAGGACTTTCATACTTCATTTTCTCTATTAATGTAACAGGGAAAAGCTGCTTTGCAAGGATTGCTCTAAATTCCCAGAGTGTGAGTTCCAAACTCTGTATGTGTTGCATTATGCCTGTCAAAAAACTTGTCTTCTCCTGAAATTTATTACTGAAGTCTCTCCACTAGAACTACTCATTGAAGCCTTACGGAAAGCTCATACATGATTTAAGAAGCTAACAGCACTGAAAGAAATAGGTCAGGTAAAAAAACCCTGAATTTAAGCTACCTTCACTTATTACTTATGCAAGATTATGCATAATTTAGCACACTGCTGAATATGCAAGGATAGAATAATTGTTTACCAAAATATTTACTCAGTGTTCATACCTGTGTTTTAGTGAGATAAGGTGATTTCTCAGCCCTTGCTAATCACTTTAGAATTAGAAAAGGATTAAATAAGTTTTTGATTATGCTGATAACTGCATGACATTATATGTAAACAAAACTCGTGTTTAACAACCTTTTTCACAGAGGATACCTGGAACACCAAACACATCAGGTTGCTGACTGGGAAGTTTAACCTCTTTAAGAGGACTTCTTCCCTCTGCCTAGCCCTTCCAAACACCAGTGCAATAGGACATAACAGTACTATCCCTGGCACCAAAAATGCAAGAGTTGTCCCAGTTAAACAAACAAACAAATAAACAGGAAGGATAAGAAGTGGGAGGATCCATTATGGGTTTACCTGTAATGCCTCAAGTGTCAAAAGAATCCTTGAACCTGGGTTAAAAAAAAGTGCTATTTTAGCTTTATGCTGGAGAAAAATGTATATTATTCAAAAATAACATACAGTATGTGAACACGGATAATCATGACAAAAGTGATAGCTTATTAAAGTCTCTACAGACCTTCCCTTCATGTGAAAGTAAGATTAGATAGGTAGACACATAAGTTAAAATAATTATTTTATGGATAATGTACGTCACGAATCTGATAGCTTTGTAGTTTGAAAGTTGAGGAAACATTTTATTAATCCAGCTCCCACATGCAATGCTGCATGATTACATTTCTTCCACCTCACATTATTATACATGCCATCTTTGAATCAAATCACGGATATGATTCTCTCATCTACCCAACTCATGACACCTGGAGTACAGATACAAAACCTGACACTCATTCTGTGATCAGAAAGCAAAATGGTACAAGGCTAAGCAAATAGTCTGAAAGAATGTCAATAAAGAGGATTTCCATTCAGGAAGGATCCCCTGATATATTTTATACTACTACAGAAAATACAGTGCTGCTCATAGGAGAATGAAATAATCAGGCTGACTGTGTATCCCAGACCACTTGTTTCTTCAATATAGATATAGCTTTAAGTTAAAATTTGTTTGGAAAGCTTAAGGCAAGTCATAGAATTTATCTCTTCAGTCAGTCATTCTGTTAAGATAGTTAGGATGCCCAAATAAACACTTTTGGTTAAATCTTTCCTTTAATTCTACTTAAAAGTTTCAGAAGGACTAATTTGACTTGAAAGCAAAAGCAAAAGAGTAGGCCCTTTCTGGATTTAAACACCTCAAAAATGCCTATGGCATACAAACATCACAACAAAAGTCAGCAAATATATTCAACTCATGTCTCTGTGCAGTCAGCAAGCCTATTCATGTTATGTCCCTCTAAATTCTTTAAAGATGAATTAAATGTGTAGGAAAACTTTCATTTTTGCTTTACCCGTGTCAGTATTTAAAGTTAAAATGTATGCAGTACCATCAATCCAGTTAGGAAAGTTCATTTTTCCTCTTTGACTAGACAGAAGACTGATTTCACAATAGTGTCTCAAACAGAGCCCCGATTAAGGCAAGAAACTGTGCAAGTTAGAGGTTGAATTAAATGTGTGTTTTGAGGTTGAAAGTCAGCAAAAGAAACAGAGCCACAAAAGAACAAAAACAGTGCTTTGAGCCATAATAGATATAAACAGCCTAGGTGAGAGGCAAAACACACCTCACTTACTAAGAATTCAGCAATAATACTCACTTTGCTGAAATGATTATATCTTAGCTTAAATTGTGATGGAAACACTGTCTTCATCCTTAACTCAGATGACCACCACCAAACAGTAATAATGAATAAAATTCAAACAATCTTAATTAAAAAATAATTTCAAAGATAACGCTTGGACATGTGAAAAAAAGGAAAATTATATATTCAAGGTGTCCTGGGAAGACTAGAGGGAAGCTATCTTCCTTATCAGCAACAAATGTCAATGTCAGTTAAGCCAATGCTGTGGCATAATCCTCATTCTCCAAAAACCTCCATGCAAATACTGGACACTCCTTTAACCAGTAGAGCTGTAGTTCTTTCTATATTCCTGGTATGAAATTATGCAACATAAATTAACATTTGGATGTAGTCATGTATGAAGCCGTCCAATGACTGGCAATGTGCTCACTTTAAGAAGCTATTTCTTGCTCCCTGTTGCCAAACTGAGTTGCTGACAAGTCTTCCTTACAGTCTTTGAAAGGGAGAGGAAATCAATTTACTTCAAAATAGCGTGGCCTTGGGAGAAAAAATTAATAAACCCAGAAACACTGTTGCATAGTACGGATTCACTTGGCTTGAAACTGCGTAAGCTCTTTCTCTCGCAGCTTGTGTCAGTTCTGGTCTGCTGGGTGAAGAGTGGGAGAGGACGATTTACAAGTGCCTGAGAGAAGACAGTGGTGACGATTACATTTCTTACAGTGACTGAGTAGCAAACAGTGCTTCTCCTGGTCTCCCTCCCCTGCCCCAAATCCAAAAGTGAGTTAAAGTTCTTCAAGATATCGTTTGCCTTGCTGCCTTTCACCTGTAGTTTCATCCTCAAGGTTAGAAGTGTGTATGAGAGCTGCATTCCAGATTTGATTTGGGTGCAGGAGCACCCTTGTTTTCCTGCTCTAGAGAGCTAGGCAAAATACGATCTAAAGATCTCTGGAAAATCTGAGGAAAAATCAGATGCACTTTTATGAGATCATGAGCAAGTTAACAAAGGGATTCTGCACAAGTGTAAAATCAGGACATTTTTTATGGTGTCCTTATAAAATAAATTAATTCCTTATATCTGTCTTTGCATTATCTAGGGGTGTGTCTGTGTGTGTGTTCTGATCTTTAAGTGTTAATAGAGAGGATCTGAAACTTGAGAAGGAAGTTAATAGAAGATAATAGAAATAAAGCAAAAAAGCTAACAGTTTGGAGTGGAAAACTGGAGGGCTGTCTTATTCTTGCTTTTCATTTTAGCAGCATTTCCAAGTCTTGAGGGGGGTTAAAATCACGTATATGAGTGTATGTGTGTGTACGTATGCATGTGAGCGCTCAGAGTCCTTCTTCTGCTTATACTAGCTGACTCTAGACATAGAAAACAAAACATAGAAGGAAATGGGGGAAACAAAATGCTGAGAGAAACTGGGATCTGGATCTAAATTTTTGTAATGTCTCTTTGAAATTATGGATGTGTTACTTATGCAGAGTGATGATCTATATACTGCACTTATGCTTAACTCAATAGCTAAATGCAATCCTGGTCAAAGATAAACACAAAGCTCCATCATCAACCTACTGCCATTAGTGTCACGATATTTATCAAATCCAAATAATAAGTAGCAAAACCTATAGAATTAAGAACTCAATTATTTATTCTCTTCTGATTGTATAAATGTACTCCTTCATTAATCCAACTTTTTCTCCAGCTGTCTGGAGATATTTTTATTCAGCTAAGAGTGGTTATTTTGCCCAGTAACAAGTAGGTGTAGGCAGCAGCAGAAATAAAACTCAGTCCTCAAATTTATATAAGGTCTTATATCAAACATAATTAACTGTCTGGTATGTTATATGAAGTACGTGTTCACTTTGCCATCATCTTTGGAAGGGGAGCTCTTCAATTTGGTGCCTTAACAGATGTATGCACATCACAGCTGCAGCCTTCCCTAAACACTTTTGATTTGCTGACTCACATTATAATTTTAGGTTTAATTTTAACATAACTTGAGGATTGACCTTTTTTATATTAATGTTTAGGCTTCCACAGTATTCCTGTCTTTTGCCTGTAACCTTGGCTAGATCAGAGTAGCTTAACCCTTCAGGTTCTGTACAAACTATCTGGAGACCTACTCAATTGACTTGATAGTGCAATGTTTTGCAATAATCATCTCTGTACGACATTATCATAATCTTCCAGGAGCAGTTATTCCACTAAGCAACATTTTCCAGTGAAGACTTAGGCTGCCCTATTACTACTCTTCTCTTTGTATAAAAGAAAAATGTTACCAAAACATGTGTGTGTATATATATATATATTTTATATATATGACTTGTTTTAAAGGCTGGAATAATTACCATTGGAAGGCAGTAAATAGTAGACTCTGCTATTGCCCTTTTCCCTAAAACAGAAAGTACTCCTTGAGACTGTAACTTCCATAGGGACATAGTTATTTTTAAAAGGCCATTTTCCAGCACTTACCGGAGTAGGGGGTAGGGGAAAGTGTAATGTTCGAAGCCCACAGCTCAAGTGTTGCTCCTTTACTGTTCAGCTTTGCTTCATTATACTGTAAATCACAATGATCACAATAGTTCCTCCTGATTGGGAGGATTGCTTGCTATGTAAAAGGCACCATAAATCAAGAGAGGGTGATCTCTTGTGTGTGACTTAGCTTTTTTTTTTTTTTTTTTCTGGATAAAATCAACTTAGAAAGGAGGGAAATAAATGTTTTGCTTAAAATGCTGGTAATATTTGCTAGTAATATTTGCTCCTCAATCCTTAGAGAAGATAGAATATGATTATTATAAAGAAGCACTTAATTTTCTCTTTTAAACAGGGTTGCATACAAAACAGAGTTGCATTATAATATAGAGACATTGCACTGGAATACTCCTGACCCCATGCAGTTAAAAAGATCCATGTTATCTCCTGCATCATACTGATGCCTGAATTTCGAAGGCAGACTATCAGTAGTGGTCTGGATCAGCTTTTCACCATTAGGTCACAAGTTCAATCCAGTTCAAAGGCTATTTCATGACGTGGCATAAATACAACACAGGTTTAGTATGCAGTTGAAGTGCAGTGTTAGTAAAGTACAAGATTTTCTTTTTTGTCCACAATTTTTGCTCCTCATGATACCAATCATGATGCATGAAAATAAAAAGATTTCAAGAGGGAGTGTATGATGATGCTATTACAGAATATTCTATTGCAAATGTATATCTGCTATAAGCAAATATATATGTCATTTCAACCGAGCTTCACAGGAAAGAAAATTAGCCAATAGGCTGATCGTTACCTTTATATTTACAACTGATTCTGCAGAAATAATTTTATCATTTGTTAAAGAGATCTCAATGTACTTTACTTCTCCAAGGTGTCATCATCAGGAGTCTCACTGTATTTCATTTTTCATTCTTGGTTTACTATCTACAGTCTGATAGCCTCTAACTTAGAAGCTAGTTGCTCTAAACCATCCATCCAGTTGCCAAAGTGACTCAACCCATTTAGGATCTGAATACTGCTTGTGCATTTGGTATATGGATATTTCATACAAGGTTATAGGGTTTTCTAAAGAATGCAAACTTCTACCCCCATTATTCCCATAACTAGAGAAAGCACAAGCATAATGCAAACAAACCTTACTTGAACAGACATGAGCTATTTTGGGCCAAGAAGACAATTTAATGATTCATTATACAAATCACTCTCCCACTTAGACTAAGATGACTGTGCAGGTCCTGGAGCCACTGGTTTGGCGCATCGGTGGCGGATGGGGGGTAAACGTAATGACCTTGCCCTCAGATACTTTGGCCCTTTCACATTTTCTTCCATTTTACTGAATCTGCTGTCACTCTCACCGAAGTTATAGATACAGGCTCCTCTAAAAGTTTATTTTACAGTGCATAGCTAAGACAATTTTGGTTTACAAAAAAGTAAAAGCTAGCTATCGAGATGTATTACTTTTACACAGTGTCAATTAAAGCATACATGTAGAGTTTTTTTATGCATTTGGAATTCAAATCAAGAAAAGAGAATTTAGATCAGTTGAAAAAGAAACTGGTAGAATTTTTCAAAGTTCTATCCAGGGAAAAAAATAATGCTTATTCTTCCTGACTTGCTGTTTTAGAAAAGATGCTAAAGAACAGATGTTCATCCAGAATACATCTGATCTGCTCTCTGAAAAAAACAACCTACTAGGAAAATGTGATTCGAGAACATCATGTATGCTGAAAAACCACATGATAATGCCAACCTTCCTATGAAAAGGAGCTTCTTTGGGAGAGTCAGGGAAAGGTAGTATCATGCCTATGACACACAATTGGGAAAGAGTTGAAATGATTGCCCGCAAATCCCTGAACAAAAATCCCTTCTACTCTCAAGAAATGTTATGCTGCAAACTTTCAAAAGATGCAAAGGTGATTTACCAGGCTTCCTTTACCTGAAAGGGGAAGCATGTAGCGCTAACCCAACAGAGGGGGAGAGATCATATTCAGACATATCAATATCTACATTTCTTAGCCTCTTGCGCTGTGCCTCTTGCGCTGTGAGAAGTGGAGGAGCTCATTGACTCTGACTCCATCTCCCCACATGGAAGGGTCCAGAGGCCAGGGACCACCTCGTTCTATACTGAAACACAGAAGACTGACAACCTAACTTCTACAGTTTTACTTTCGACCTTGGAGTCTGTACTGGAATAAATGTAAGCCAACACAGAGAAGCAGAAGACTGATTAGACATGCCCACACCAAAGAGATTCACACAGCCAAAAAAAATTCAAGGACTGAAGAAACCAGATGTCAAGTCAGTTCCAAGATCCTGGAAGTGTGTAAGACATAAAATTGTAGGGTTTTTTTGTTTTGCTTTGTTTTATTTTTGCACACAGATAGGCTGCAAATAATACACAGGCATCTTTGATTCAATAGGATAATGCCTTTGACTCAAAGACCAAGATTTTTCTAGTGATCTTATTCAAGAAAACAGATAATAATGTTATAGAATGTCCAATCTAATTTTTGATGTTCATGGAGTAACATATCCACATTTGGATTGCTGCCTTTGGTCCAAAGAGAAACTAAAAAAAAAAAGGCCTTCCTCAAGTTATATATTTTATGGCAGACCTACAATTTTGTATGTGCTATGATTAAGGCTGTATTCAGATTTACACTGGTTTGGCCTATACTATACAGAAAATATGACCCAATCCAGTTCTCTGGCCTGGCAGCTAGAAGCCAGGTGGGATACCATTAGCTGTCTCAAATGACTTTTAGTGCCTACATTCAGCCAACTGGATTGAACCTTAAATGACTATCTCTGAGATGGGTGAGTTTATATCGCTATCTCCCACAATCCTTTTCAAAATGCTGAAAGAGCAGCTAAGTCTCATTAATTTCATGCCCAAGTTTTTGTCTGTTTATATGGAGACAGACTGGTCAATTGTCTTATACCTCTTGTCAAATTCCCTCAGTTCAGGAGATATCAGACAAAATTAGAGCCTGGATGTTTTTCCAAGTAAAAAGAAATGTTAAGGCTTAGGAATAGCAAAGCAAGAGTCTGGGAAGAGATGCATTTTAAAGAATATAAATATATATAAATATATATCCCTATATATAATGTGCCTTGAAAAGTATGAAATGAAATCCATTTTAACTCCCGTCCTGTCCACACTAACTCAAATTCCCACTATTAACACAGACTTTAATGTCATTATTCACATGGTATTTCTGCAGTGAACTAGTTGCATGCCGTTATTTAGATAGAATTAGTATTACATCCTGAAATATTCAGCAAAGAGTTGCCCAGTTATGCCGGATGCTTGCTGGAGTAATATTTTGTGCCAGCATTTGTGGACACATATGAAATATGTCCTCTGTTTAAACAGATGCAAGTGATTGCAATTTAATGCTACTCAAGTATAACTAATTAAATAGTTTAATTAGCTAATAAGGCTTATATTGAAATGAGCAGTGCTTAATGAAAGGGACAGAAATGCTGAATACTGGATTTACGTTGCATTACACAAGACAAAGACGAAGCTAGAGAAGAAGTTTCACTTTCCTAGTAAAATAGTTACACAAACAAAAGGTTTTCTATTTTCGTATTTTCTATAACCATATTTACTTTCTTGGTTACTCTCTAGGTGTAATGGCTGTATGCATAAAGAATGCATAAGAACAGATTAACTTGGCTGTAGCAGACACATTGCTCATGCCATATTTGAAATGAAACAGTCAGAAATTTTGCTCTTTTCTCTTAAAGTAAACATGCATATAGCTTTCTCCAGATAAACTATCCCAATAGGATGAATCAGGTAATTAAGTGAGAATTCCTGCTTCCTCAGCTTTTAGACTTGTGAAAGTTACTATGACTGTAAACACTGTGCTTTTTCTCCATGTGCGCAACTGCAAGACTCTCATCTCTACCTGATGAGGATGTACTTTCACTTTGGTCCTTCTGTCTTCCTCCTGCTCTCCTAACTGTGGAAGTTTTAATAATAAATTAAATTATTATTTAATAATAAGTTTTAATAAGCCCTCTCTCTGCTTTAAGCAATAAGAGAATTCCCATGGATTTCAATGAAAAATAGCATTTGGGCCTAAATACTGACATATTTTGTCCTTCCCTCTTTGTCAAAGAGTTTATGAATATATGCAAATTGTACAGTATGTACACCAAATCAGAGTTTTCCATTTCATTTCCCGTAATGACTAAAGAACATTTATTGCTGCACATAGCTAACAAGAGAAGTGGTTGGAAAATTATATTAAGATACAAAATGAGCTTCTAAATAGGTTCCTGACTGGAAGATGCTTATCCTTTAAAAAAAAAAAAAAAAAAAAGCTTTCTAAAGGTACAAGCAATAAAACACAAGTCTATGACTCCCCAGATGGAAAGCATATTTTCAGACAGAGGGTTCAATATCGGGGATACCAAAATCACTGTGCCAGATTGATACAGATAAAGCAAATGTGCTTTCACTTCATCCACTGTGTCATACCCTGCCTGGGCATGTGGAAAGATTAAATGTCTTTAGTGCCCTAAGAACCGTCCTGGATTTCTTCATTATCACATGTGCGGACCAGAAAGCAGATATGAATTTATACCATCCCAAGGATGTCCTGTTTTTAGCTCTTCTTTGAAAAGTCAATAAAAGAAAATTTGAGATTCTATTTTTTGCCTTTTTTTTTTAATTATTCTGGTAATCAATGGCCAAGTTGTCATTCCAAGGACATAGAAATAATTAATCTGAGCATTATATTAATTCGCACAATTTGAGGGATGTATTTGTCACTCACTGTGCAAATGAGATCTATGAAAACATACATAATCAACAATATAAATATTTTTTAAATATTGGCTAATCAGAAAGATTTGTGTCAGAAATTCAATTCACAACTTACAATTAATATCTTGTTTACCAATTCATGCTAAAATAAACACTAATTACAGCACATGTTTGCTTCATAAATGCTCTGGTTTAGGTTGTTAAGAAATGCTTTGTGTAACCTGATTGGTTTTTGTTTTCCAAATCAATTGCACAACTGCTTGGTCCCATAGTGAAGGCAAAGCTGTGCCACACATGGTGGCTAAACAGCATATGAATTAAACTCCATATAAGCAAATTTCTTTGTAAGTAATTTATATTGTATGGTAAACTTGTATCCAACTAGAACAGCAAATTAAAACATTAATCACATCTGTAAAATTTAAGGCCCTGTGCATACAGAAAAAATATTAGGGAAATACATTTTCCTGTATTGCTGAAATAAATATTCCACATATGGAAGCCAGTCTAATCCTTCTCATTATAGTGTGGATGAAGATGAACATTAAGCCCATATAACATTTCTTTCAGAATTAGTCGATAGCTCATTTTAGTAGGTAGCGCATATTTCCAAATCTGAAATGCCCACATGCAATCAGATTTGCAGTATCTTTCCCTTTGCTGCTAAAGCTTTTCATCACTGTTAGGTAACCGCTGTGATTATTCCATATCACATACTGATGAGAAGGCAGAACGAGCTCTCTCCCCAGCACTGAGCAGGTTGTAAGCTGTGGCAAACTAACTTGCTCTGAAATTATCAAGTGTTCCCGCACTCCTTAGCATTACTAACATAGGCAGCCTGCCAGCCCCCTCTCCAACATCCAACTCATCTTCCTCTCTTAACCACATTTTTATCCATCTGCTTCACAGAGCAGCCCACATGCTTTGACTTACTCCAGTATTTGAGTACAATGTGAGTTTACTTTAGCTCTAAGCCTTTCTGTGCTGTTTTATAAAATGCAGTGTTCTCAGTGGATGGTTACCTAACCATCTCTACAGCATAGAATTTAAGACACTAATACAACACTGGATTTTATCTCTTCAGTCAGTAATATATTACCCACCCAATCCATGACTAAAACCAGCCGGAACCCTCCTCCCTCTCTCGAAACCAATGAAGATCCAAAATATTAAAAACAGAAAAGCCACTTTGGTTGCTTGGTAGGCATTTGTTCCATGAAAATAGGAATTGCAGAGCGCACCTGTCTGTACTAATGAAGGAACAAACCAACTGCAGCTCCCCTCAGGCTTTCTCAGCTCCCCTCTCCACTCTGACTTCAAGGAGGCAGATGCCAGGCTGAGTGAGAGGAGAGGACTATTAGGTTTAAGTTATTGGTAATTTACTTTTGAAGGGGAGTACACACTCATTTGAGTAGTAGGGGATTACTCAGTGGCCCTATGGCCTGTTTTTATTCAAGGAGCAATAAGAAGGTACTGCAGTAGCTGTATTATGAGGTTCCCTGCAGGCTGACCTACCCTGTGTTTTTTCCTCATGAAAAATCGTATTTATTTGACTTTATGTAGAAAGCTTGACTTCTAACCCTCTGTATGTTTCACAGTTTGCTAGGCTTGCTTATGCTTTCACTCAGGAGTCATTTTTGTTCCTGAGGAACTTTGAGCTTCGTTATTGTATGCACTGCTCAGTCAAGAAAGAAAAAGGAAAAGATACCACTAGCAGGCCATTGCTTGCTTCACCCTGAAAGACAGGAAAGTACATCCCTTACACAATATTTTTCAAGCCAGTGTTAATCAAGGTATTATTGGATGTGTTAAGCAAATATATTTCTGTGGCTTCTTTTACCACATTAATATGTGTAAGTGTCCTCTCTTAAACAAATTAAAACAAGTTATTCAAAATGCTGAGTGGCTGGTAGTTTAGGAGAGATCGCAAGAGAGAAGTTACTTTTTCTCAAAAGTCAGAATGATAGCTCTTGGAGGTTTATTTACACACTTGTGCTCATACATGTAGATTGGCATGCATGATTTTACGTCAGATTTGCTTACAATCTCACAACAACATGAAAGACTGTTTAGAAGTTACTGTGCTTTTTCACAGGACTATTTATAAAATAGCATCTAGGGCAGGATGTATTTTTAAAGTAGCATCAGGAGGGAAATGAGGAGGGGAGATAAGGGGACTGTCAAAATCACGCTAAATTCATAATTTAAGAGAAAATTTTCCTAAAAGCTATAGAAAAAAATAGATATTTGTTCTCACCTTTAGTAGCTTAATGACCTCTGCAAATGTTGTGCAAAGGATATAATAGCTGAGTTTTTTTTTTCTTTCTTTTCGGAAGATAAGCAAAGTGGTCTCCACTGAACTGGGGCTGACCACACAAATATAGATGTGAAATCACCAAGGTCACCAAGTACAAAATATTTGATACATGGAGAATTCTGAAAAATCTATGTTGCACCATAAGGACCATAAACAGTAACTTTAAGCAACTTCAGAACTAGTCCAGCTGGAACTAGCCTGTTTTGCTTGTCCTCAACATTGATGCTGTGCAATGATTTCATGTGTTGTGTTCATGGCCCCGAGTGAAGAACCCAATGCATGAATGTCATTTTTTTTCTGACAGTGGCTTCAGGTATGATCTGAGGCACTATGCATTTCTGCCTGAGGAACCTTTCATTTCTGAACTGCTGCACCAGCAAGATTCAGCTCCTACCTGTAATTCCTTCTCATACTCAAATACAAAAAAGACTTCAGAAGACTACTCATATGGAAGAGTCACATATTTTGCAAGACTCCAAAAGATCTGGACTGCATTTACTGTTTTGCTAGGTTGTATCACATAAATATTGATCATATATTCCTTTTGAGAGCTAGGTTTAGCAAGGAAGCATGAAATTAATTTTCCTTCCTCCGTTTACATCATGCACACTTATCCAGACACCTGGACATACCATCACTAATGTGTGTACAGTAACGTGCACCCAGCCAGGAGGGCTGCTGCTTCTTTAAAATCCAGCAATAGACAGTGGACTAAACAGCTAAAAGAAGGCAAACTTCAACCATTTCAGTTATTATATGATCAGCTAACCAGTCTTTCCAGTATTTTACCAACCTTGTATTTCAATATCAGTATAATATCAGTATCTATTCTATTCTATTCACAGTGACATAGGAATATTCAAAATCAATTATGCTACCTTCAGAGCAGATTAAGACCCTCCATAATACGCTGATTCAGAAAGGCACATGGACTTTGTGGTATGGGGCCTTTGCATAGTATAATCTGAAGAACAGGGGTGAATAACTTTTAACACGTTTTTATTTTCCATGTCCCAGACTTCTGATTGGCAGAGGTAAGTCTTCACCTGCAGTTCCTGCCGTTTCAACATAAAAACACAAATATTTCAACTGACACAAACTGAGTGGTAAATACTTATGTTGCTCTTGTGAACACTTCTACATTTGCTCGGTTTTACTGTTAAAGTAATTTTGTTAGCAATGTGCTCACACCAGTGTATTAAACCCCTGTACTTGTATTGGGGTTTGTATACCTGTAAACTTGTATCCATACAAAGACAAACAGGTATTTCCAAAATCCCCCAAAAAACCTACTCTACCTTGTTTCCAAATATGGTGGTCCATCTCTTCAGTGAATTTCCATGCCTGAATTTATGCTAGAAATTTGGGTGGGAATGCACAAATACATATATATATATATATATATATATACACACACACATATGCTTGCCTCTTTTCTCTCTCTTTTTAAAAGAAGAGCGTTGACAGTGCAAAGTTAAGAAAAAACACTTTTCTGAAAACCTTACTCATCTGGATAGCCCAGAATATTTGGTGCTGTTCCTGATGTGTCTTCTAACTAGTCATTTTCTATGATTCATGCAACACTACAAAAACAAACCTCTTTATAAACAGCAAGAGGTATCTTGCTTTGTTGGCTTTGTCGTGCCACTCTCCTAAAAAAAAAAAAAAGAAATACTAGGATTTCAGAAAATATTGTCACAGTTTCAAAGATGATATGTTTATACCTTTTGCATGGAATGAACTTTAATTATTTTTCCATGACATATACTTATTAATTGAAGGGGTTAAAAAATCAGTAACTTCTGTAAACATGAATTCCTATGGCAAAATAATCTTATTCATAAACTGGATGCACAACTTTTGAAAGACTAGAGATGCAATAGGCATGAATACTATCTTATTTAAATGTCTGTATTAAGCACAACCACTCTCTGCTAAAAATGGGGAAAAAACAAACAAGTCATATTCATCAAAGTAATTGTGTAGGTACTTTCAGTACCAAAATGCCTAGAATGAAAGATTGAACTGCTAACGGCGGCAGTGACAGCCATGAATCATGGTAGGCTACTTCGGGGCCTTTACCACCATAAAACAAAAGATGTAGATGAAAAATGCTGCAATTAAGTGATTTGATTTCTGCCCCCTTTTTCCTACTGCATTCGTGCATGGCTGCACAGCAAAGATTGATGGGAAAAATTACTCTACGTGATCTCTGACAGAGCCTTGGAACAATTCTATAAGGGGGAAACATACAAATCAAACCAGCTTTCTTGTATTCAAACAAAATAATACATATAAAGCAAATACTTTAGCCTATATCCAAAGCACTGACATTTGCATGCACACATAAATTTTTGAGAAATGCTCTGCTATCAAAACCAAACTCATGGATTTTCCAGCTAGTTGGGTAATACTGATATTTGTTTAAATAAATATTCAATCAGTACTTCTGAGTGGCATCCTAAATATGTTTGTGCAGTGAGAAGAACAAATTGCAGATACAAATTTATGGAGGTGAAATGTTCTTATCTTTTATATCAATATGTTATTAATAAAATACTCACAAAATACGATAATAACAAAATCTTCCTGCATATTATACTCCACTATCATTACCATCATTTAAACGGACATTTTCAATGGGTATTTATAAGTGAGTTCAGAGCAAGCATGTAGAGGATTTATATCTTGGTACTTGTGTAGAGGGAAAACATTATAATATGGCTGACATAGTTTAAAATATGCTAAATGCGCAAAAGGCATTGGATAAAATAAGCAAGCAATGTTAATGCAAATGGGAGGTGACTGGTTCTCCTGCAGCCGGCTCTACTGATATTATGTGAGATTTATTCCCTGATGAGAGAGCAAAGACCACACAGATTCAGCCCACTGTAAAAAATGTGCAGTTGATTTTGCTCGAATATACACAATGGAATCAACTCACAAAAAAAAAAAAAAAAAAAAAAAAAAAGAGTGGAGATTTGACTCTATTATGCATAGGAAAGCGGAGCCTGAACAGACATACTAGGGCATTGGTGATTAAAGTTAGGTCTTTCTGCCAAAGACCTAACGTTGCATTATGCTTAAAAAGAAATCCTGCTGCAGTCCCTTTTCTGATGTCAGACAATATTTTTCATTTTGATATGTATTTTTTTTTCAGTATATTGAACATTTCTTCTTTCCCAGAGATTCTGTTTATACACACTGCATAAGATCATATATTTTGTTTCTGCACGTAGCTGACTTATTCAACTTTAGATTTTTTTTCCTATTCTGATAAGCAGGTGCAAGCCTCATGAGGTAGAGACTTTATATACATAAGCCTCTCCACCCTCAGCAGCTTTCTGCCTGATTTATGGGGCCTACAAACCATCCTCCATGACTACAAAAGCAACTTTTTCATTTTCAAAGTTAATCCAGTTCTAGGATGAATTAACTGCTGCATAACATCCTGACAGCTAGACTGTGCTTTTATCCAGCTAGCTAGCATCCCCTATAACTTCTTCTCCTGTAAAATAAACATTAAGAGCTTTGGCCTCCTGATTGCTTACTATTGATCACTTTTATAACCTAGGACACCTTATCTTCTTTCAGCATTTTACGGTATCACTAACCGTAAAAGAAGAGCAAGTTTGTTCTGTCACCCTGTTTTTGTACAGGAACTTGGCAGGGAAGAGGAAAGGGGCAAAGAGGGGAGAGAAAAGAAAAACCAGCTGGCTGTTTTGTGGTCATTTGCCCAGCTGGAATAGTTTGTCAGGTCCATCCTGGCAATAATGGAAGTGAAAACAGCTTTTGGAGATAGCAGAAAGTGCAGGAATCTAGGAAGACTTTTAAGAAGAAACTAGGCATATTTAGAGGAAGGGGTTATGTTCCAAAAGGTACTGTTTGCTCTTCGGTCCTTTGGGCTAATGTTCAAACTAAACCTCAGGAAGGTTAGCAAAGGTTAGTCTGCACACTCCTTCAGGTAGTATCCTGAATTTATTGTAGGTGGTTCTGAAGTTTGCTTCATTTTTTAGGTTTTACTGCTTTATAAATGTTAAATAGTTTATATTCAATGCAATATTTGTCATTATAGATAAGATATTAAACACTGAGCTATTTTAATTTGGCAATTTGCAAAAGTAGAAGGAGAGGTTGTCCTCAGCTTAAGTTCACCTCCCTGGAGTTTGTTCAGCTCATGGACGAGTTTAAATACTATTTCTCAGTGATCAATAAAGTTGCACTGTCCCTAGTAATCAATGCTGCTGTCCTCAGGGCAGTTATTTTGTTGAAATCGCAGGCAGCAGGCAGCAACCACAGTCATCCAATTGTCCCTTAAATGTGGGGAAATGAAGCAGGGATAAGGAAAGGAAGGAGAAAAGATGAAAAAGTCTTTTTTTACCTGAGTATTTCAGGAAACAGAATGTTGCACTTTATGCAGCAACCCCTGAAAGTCTGCCCAGATCAATCTGCTGCACTACCCAGCTCTGTGCATCCCTCTAGGGAAAGGAGATGAGAGGACTGGGAGACATTCATCAGGATTCAGACTTTCTTGATGGTCAAGAAAACTCAGTGACTGTTAGCTCGCTACAGCCATCACCTTAGAGAGTGATGGGCTTGTTTCGCTGAGAAAAAGCAAAGGTTTAAAAACTGCATTTGTATTTGTTGCTGAGAATACCACTGCAAAAGGAAGGAGAGTTGAGGACAAAAAAAATAATAATATGTGAGATAGGAAATATGGGGTAACAAAGCTGAAAAAGCATCCCCTTTCAAACTACAAGGGCAAATGTGGGGACTGGTGTGGCCATGTCCTGGGTTTGGGGAACATTTTCCCTACAGCATGCACAGGCAAGGGACACTCTTGCAAAGAGCAGTGGAGTGTGGGAATCTGGCATTACAGTCGATCACTTATAGTAGATTTTCCAAGCACAGTTATTGCAAGTCAAATGCCTTAAAAGTGTATAGCAAAGTACTATAATAGTGAAATATGGAATTTTTAAACAGTTCCCCACAAATGCAAGTAAGTTGCTTAACTTCAGCTGAACATGAAGAATTATGTTGTTTCACTGTTTTGTCATTTTCCTGTGTTATCCGTCTTGTATTCCTCATCTCATACTGTAAGCTTTTTTTCTTATGCTGAATTTGCACAGCACAAAAATGAGGGCTTCCAAGTGCTGTGATTATACAAATAATAAATAATAGTAATAAGAATTCTGATTGCTCTTAATCTGCCTGTCATTCAAAAAACTGGTAGTTTTGCAAGACAGATGACAGTAAGTTAAGATGGAATTCATTTTCCTTAGAATTTGATATAGAATAAGACATCCATATTTAGCTGTTTACCTGTAGATGTATAGAAGTTCAGATGTCTGAGTTCCCATTATATTAGATAGAGATCTAGTAAATATGTTTGACAGAACTACAATGTTTGGATTCTTTCCTACTGTATGGAAATATACTGCCATATATAGTACCATTATAGTCTGTATGTGTGCATTGATATACAGTGCTTAAAAATATGAAAAACATAGAGAGAGAAAAAAAAGGATTTTCCAGGTATGTCTCCCTTACCAGAAAGGAATTCACATCTGTACCCAAGCCCTCTTTCACAATTCCCTTATCAAGAGACTTAAAATTTTGAAAGGTCTCATCACAAACAACAGAGTAAATATCTGGGAGACTTACTTTCATACTTGCCTTAAGTGCTATAGTCCTTTAACAACAATATATAGTAATAGAGGCCTACACAAAAAGTACATATATCTCTTTTGATATATTATGGATTTGATGGAAAGCTACTAAGATCACAAGTAGGTTAGATATGTTCACTAAAGCTGATATCAGAGATGCCTGGATAAGGTATTAATCCCAATTTAATGTAGCATATAAGAAGCCACAATTCTAGTTACATTATCTCCTCTATAACACTGCAGCTGGATGGTAGAAAATGTTAAGCAGCACGGCAGGAAGGCAGATAAACTGTTAAATAAATATCGTGCAACTATTTAATTAACCAATGCTTTACGGTTTTACCTTTTAATTTATCCATAGTTCCATAAGAATGGATCACTAGTGACATATTGTCTTATAAGACCACTAGATATCATATAGTAATATCACAATAGAAATATAGCACTATAGAAATATAGCAAAATAGAAACTATAATTTCAGAGTCTTTTTTAACAAAACATGCCTTTCGAACAGCTTTTCCATTTTGTTCATATTTCTTTTTCTGATATTATTTCCTTAGGGTTTTGTTTTCACTTCCTTTGATCTATATGTTTCTTTCACTCTTGCATGCACAAGTCGGTTGACAACCTTTGCTGTTAGGACTGTTTCGCTTTGTGAGAGACCTAGAGGTAGGCCAGCCAAAAAAGCACTAGCCATTACAGCATGCAGAGAAATCCAGTCCATCACACTGTGCCCTGTTACAGGCACTGACTCAGCACTAATCAAAATGTTTTCATGCATTATGAGAAAGAGAAGGAATTGGAATACACCCTCTGTGATTAAATAAATGAAGACCTAGGGACACTCGCTGCAGCTACAGAGCTGCGCTTGGAACAATACAATCTACTATGCAGGCAGTTCAGTACACAACTTACTGTGTCGAGCAGTGTCTTTGGGGAACAATACCCTCTGCATCTTATAATTAAAAAGCTATTTAACAAGGTAAAAATAAGAATATTCCCAAATCAAGTTCCAGCCAAATATCCTGTGCATTTCCTCTCCCACCAGCCTAATTCAAAACAGAGATATCAGAGTAAGCAATGGTGTTGTGTTTACACCACACGGCGCTACAGAGAGATGATCACTTTGCTTTTGTTTTGGTTCCAATTCATTTTTTCAAGAAGCATAATTAAAAACTGCATTAATGCCACCAATTATGGCCTCCAAGGGACCAAAAACCCCATGTTACCATGTGATGGAACACAACTGAGCTGCAAACATCCATTTGCCATTATAATACTCATTAATCCTGCCAAATACAACTCATTATGAGACTTCAAGAAAATCATCTCATAGGCAAACACAGCACAGAATCTATCTGTCACTGCATTCCTCACAGCACAAGTTGCAGGGGTGGAAATTGTTCAGTGTAACTAATTTATGAAGCTGCAAACTAACCATTCATTTCTGACATGAACCAGGAGGTGTCTGAAAACGTACAGGACTACTTTATTGCTGGAATATCTCTTTAATTGTAACTTCAGTAAAAGTGCACATATTCAATAGAAGAGAAGGAAAAAACGCCTTGAATGTTTGCTCAAATAGGTGTTTTTTTTGTAAAGTCAAGGTGAATTAGTCTTTCCTCCATTATTTACAGGTTTTGCTTCTGATTTTGGCCAGTACTGCCAGAGCAGTATGTGAAGAAGCAACCAAAACAGGGCACTGAATTACTGACAAGTGCTAGAGAACAATCTTTTGGTGTGAATATTTAATTACTACTTAGTATCACTAATTAATAATATTATTTAGTATTATTTAATAGGGTATTTTAGGGTCAAAATCAAAATTCAGGAAATCTAAAAAAAAAAAGTAACAAAAAAAAAGAACAATCTAAATGAGTTCTGCAAACTTTTTCAGATTTGGACAGTTATTCTAATGGGAGCCATTTTCAGATGAACAGTGTAGCTTTGCTACAGGATCCTAGGATAGTGACATCTTGAAATAGGCACTGAAATCCCTGTGATTTTCCACAATTTTCAGTGTGTATACCTGAAGCAGGACTAGAGGGCTTGGTAATTTCAACAACTTGGTAAGTAAGGCCAGGAGCTATTATAATTTAAGTTCCGCTCTCTGAAAACAAGCTCTAAAAATACTCCATCTTCAAGTCATAGACCTATAATTCAGGCCATTGCCAGACAGCTGTCACAGGCATTGCCAGTTCTCTTTGCCCCCAATGTCCACTACCTCAAAGGAGTATTTTTATGAAGTGGCTTTGATATGCAGCAAATTTGAGCTCTCCTTCTTTCTGATAGCCGTGAAGTACTAACTAAACAGGCTTCTTTGAACATAACAAAACTATTCTAGTCAAAAGACAAAGGTGCTCACAGCATTTGCAAATTCTTGCAGACTGGTTTAATTATCCTGGTTGCATTAGTGAAAGAAGAACATATAAGTCTATAGTCAGAAGAATAAAAGCAAAGAAGGAAGTAAGGGAAAAGAAGGAAAAAAGATCCAAATAATAAACACAAATTCTCTTATGACTTCAGGTCCCCCTGATCGTTCTTCGGAAAGATATTTCCTAATGTAAATTGTAAAACACTCTGAAAACTGCAAGATATTTCATTCATTAAACAAAACGTTTGCCATTCAGCAATGGTGCATATAGTTATTTTTCTCCTGTGAGTCATCTACTCTGTAAAACTTACTAAACTAAAATGAATACATGGCTCCTGAAAAACATTTATTTTCCATTTGATGCTTAGATGACATCAGATAGCTAGAGCTTACACTTCAATTTTTCTAGTGGGATAAGTAACAGAGCAATGTCCCTCCTATCTTTCCTTATTCCCATGCTTCTATTGACTTTTGCCATTCCCTCAGAACTAAGTGTCAAAAATAGCTTATAAGGACACCAGAATTAACATGCGTGGGATTAACATACAGGGGAAAAAAGCTGACGTATTCAAGGAGAAAAATTGGAGGTACTCGAAGAGCTTGCTGGGCGAAGGCAGGTGTTTACTAAGAGTAGCGTGGTTGGATGGGGAGTGCCCTGTAGCATACTAGGTGCCTGCAGCTGTGTTGTAGAAACCTACATCCTATTCCAAAAACATGTTCATATTTTATGCTTATGCAAAATTAAGAGATTCTTTTAACAGTGTATTTAACTTTTAACTTTTCTGTATGTGCATATAGAAAACACTTTTTAAATGCATTTTCAAAATTTCAAAACAGAGAAGTTCTAAGATGAAGAGAAAAAAATAACAAAAAGAAAAGCTATACCTTCAAGGTACTTACACAATTAAATGAGTTCCTGGGGGAGTCTAAAATATCCATGTTCTTTGATGTCTGAAGTCAGGATTAGTGAAATCCAGACTCTAGAAAATTTAAAGATAATATAGCCCTTCTCTCTTTAAAATAGCTCTTTGAGGTCAAGTTTAAAACTTATGCAGAGAGAAGAGAGTCTTAAACGAAGACTCATGAAGTTCAGCATATTTGGCATCGCTGAGGTTAACAGTAATGTCAGGCGATACCTAATTCTATTTAAAAGTGAGAAATCGTTGCAACAATGTGTCTTCATTTCTAACCAAAGTTATGATAATAAGGAAAGTAATTCTGCAGTGTACATCTGGTGACGCAGCCACCTGTGTTATAATAAAGAGGCATAAGCCTCTCTAGGTGCTTGTTCTGCATCAGATTGCTTGACTGCTACAGATGTAATCTCTCTGGGGCAGGGACTCTATGTTGTTCAACAAATGCACTCATTGGTCAAGGATACCTAGATATATGGTGTATATGTATATGTAGATAATAAAAGCAACTGGCAGGGGTATGTTTTTCAATATTCTATTTTTTTTTTCTTATTCAGATTTCCTTGCTATTGTTTATTCATTCTGAGTATCCAGAGGCTTCCAGTCTAGCACATAAGGGCTGGATCTGAGCAACTGTCTTTTATACAGATTCATAGATACAGATATATAGCTAAACACACAGGCTTACATGTGCATATTAATTATTCAAAGTCCTGGTTAGTCAAAAACAAAAACCCCAAATGCACACATTC